>NC_054837.1:7758473-8126806 GCF_018345385.1 Vulpes lagopus | reverse complement strand
GATGGGAAGGGTGAGAGCTGGCAGTCACAGTGTCCTATCTGCTTGCACTAGCAGCCCACTCACTCCACCCTGGTCGTGAGACTGGAAACTGGGGACAAGAGAGGGGTCAAGCCCCACAGTACCCCACTGTGTGGGGTCAGTGGCTGGCTACTTCCAACACTAGTGCCACCAACGTACACTTAGTGGCTCCCCTTCCAGCAGAGGCTCACACTCCCCCTCCCCCCACCCCATCTCAAGGACAGCAGAGCAGCACGCTGGGGTAGTTATGAGGGCCCAGGCTCAGAGCCCCACCCTGCCACGCTCTGGGGTGAGCACAGGGACGGAGGCATTCCCAAGGAGGGGGCTGAGGCTCAAAGCCAGGCTGGGACCGGAAGCAGACAGATCTGATTGGCACTAGAGCCTTGGAGCTTAACCCCTACCAAGGGACTCAGGGCTGCATGACAGCTCCTGACAGCCTCCCTAAAGCAGAGCTAGGGCAGCTGCCTAGCCAGGCCAAGGGCTGCAGCAAGGCCAGTGTAGCAGTCACCCGCACTGGCTACTGGCCTGTGTACACCAGGAACGCCCTTTCCCCCCACCAAGATGGTGGACCCCCTTCCTCCTGGCCCCCTCTGTCACCATGGCAACACCCAGGCTTCTCTGTGAGGGACAGAGCCTCTTTGTGGTGGCACAAAGCCCCTTTGAGGGGCAGTGGAGGTGCAGCCCCTAGGAGCCTGTGGCCAGTAAGCCTCCTGGGGGGTGAGGAAGGGCCCCTCAGCCCAGCCATCCCCCTCGTGGATTGCAGAGCCAAGGAAGCTAGGGTGGGAGAGCCTGGTGATTAGCAGCAGGGACCGCCCCCCACTCCCCAGTGCCACCTGCCCCAGCTGCCCACAGAAGGGTCCCTGGGATGAGCCCCACAGCTGTCTGCTAGAGTCTGGGGGATTTTCCATGTCTTTCCCATTATTTTGACAAGGAACATGCTTTGCCTCGGTAAGAGGAAAAGGCACTGGCAGTGGGGAAAACTGCTACCTGATGGGAACTGGGCACAGGAAGTCCTTGGTAGGTAGACAGGTCGGATGACAGCAAGTCTGGCACCAGGTCCGCTGAGGGGCCACACACACGGCATCCAGGCCTACCCCAGCTCACGCCCCTTGCTTCTGTGGCCTGGCTTCCCCTGCTACAGGGGGTCCTGTCTCTGCCAGCCTGCCCAGAGGAGAATGCAGCTTTCCCAGCCGTGTGGCCGGGGGAGCAGGTGGGGGGGAAGGCTGGGGGCAGCGACCTCAGCACAGATCTGGATAAGAGGGAAAGGGCTATGGTGTGGCTGGCTGCAGGGGAGGGGAAATGAGACCCTGAGGGTAGTGCAGGCCTGGGGACGAACCAGCACAAAGCACTCTCCCCCACCCCCCAGCAAGGCTGCCCTGTCAGGGCCCCAGCTCCACACACACGGAGGCTCACCCTGCCGGGCTCCCAGCCCTGGAGCCCCTCCTCACCCCCAGCCCGTGGGTCCCCGCCACCCTGCCGGCTGCTGACCAGGCACTTGGCAGTGCCCCTGCCTGCTGGGCGCCCCGCCCGGACAAGCCCTCCCCAAGCAACCTCAGTCTGACCCACAGCAGCTTTGCTAACTAAGCCACAGGGGTGGAGGCCACAGCCCGGGCAGCGGCACGAGGCAGGCCTGGCCCCGGGGAGAGACCAGTCCCATTGTGGGCAGATCTGCGCAGGTCCTGGGGAGGCTGCCAAGGGACCAACTGTGACATGGCAGCGCCCCTCACACCTCACCTCACCCTCCCTGCTCTGCGGTCACACGGCCAGCCACTGGCAGGCCCCAGTGCGCCTGCATTGGACCGTCAGCAGCAACACCAGGTCACTTTTCTCTAAGCCCCGGGAGGGAGGAGGTGGTGCAGCCTATAGCCAAGGGGGCTCCCAACAGAGCCTAGCCCAGGTTCTTGCCACCCCGGGAGATGGGGCCTGGGGTTCAGCAGGATTGTCCTCAGCCTCCAGGAGGAGGTTCCCTGGGAAAGAGATGATGTGTGTAGAAATTGGCCATGGGTTCCCTCCCTCCTTGGGAACCACACTGGGGACTCAGGCTGGGAGACTCCACTGGGCTCTGCCGGCACAGCACCCACAGCCCAGCCAGCGCCCGGGACGGGGCCAACCAGCACCACAGGTGGCAGGAAGGTTCTCCGGCTGCCGCAGGCAGAGGTAGGGTGTCTGTGGCCATCTGATTCCGGATGTGTCAGAGGTGAGAGCAGAGCATGCCCCGGGAAGGGAGGTTCCAGGCCCTTCCAGCCTTGCCCCAGGCCCACAGCATCCAAGGGCGGGGGCCTCTCCAGTCTGCTCTTGCAGAGGGTCAACGAGCAGGTGACCATGGCCAGCTCAGGCTTCTCCCGGGCCCCCAGGAACATCGTTTCCCTCCCAGAGGCTTAGCTGGACAACCAGCCTTGCTGCTCCTTAACCCCCTCTCCAGGCTGGGAGCCAGCTCAGCTGCTCTTAAAGCTCAGGAGTGCCCATGGCAACAGGTTCAGACACCACCAACCTCCAGCCAGTAACAAACTCCCACCTTTTATATGCAAATGACTCAGTGGGAAAGGGCAGGGGGCTCCGCCCCACCCCCACCCAGCACAGACTAGGCTGTGCAGCTTCCCCTCTGCTCCCCCCACCCCCCCGCCCCACACACACACCAAGTCCCAGAGGGGGACTTGTCTGTGTGTCCTGCCCCTGCCCCAAGGAGGTAGGAATACTGCAGAAGGCATGTGTACTGTTTGGGGACCTCCTAAACTCACCTGCAGGCACATGTGGCGGCCACACAGGGTTACACACACACCCACAGGAATGCACAATGCACCCACACTCGTCCACACCGCCATGTGGCTGCCGCTGGGCTCACCACAGCTGCCCTGTGGAACCTTACCTGCCCCACTGGGAAAACAGGCGGTGGGTGACCTGAAAGTCCTTACCCGTCCTTGTTGCAGGAGGGGAAGGTAGGATTAGCCCTCCTTAGCCATTGTGGCTCCTGGTAGGGGTCGGCATCCCACGCAGACCCCATTACTGTCCTGAACACCTGCAAGGCTGCTCCCCAACAAGACCTCTGAGGCCAAGCCTGTCAATGACAGCACAGTCTGCAAGTGGTCCCAGTGTCTGGTCCACATCAAAGTCTCTCTGTGACAGGTGAGGGTGTCTGAGCCATGGATCCTGGACAGAAGCACCCAGTCAGCATAGAACTGCCCACAGCACATGAACTGGTGCCCACAGCACCAATGAACTGGGACAGACCACGATGAGAAGGAGTGATAGTAAATGACGAGCCCCCCATGGAGATTTCAAGAAAGCCAGGGCGGACAGGACAGGGCAGGGCAGCAGGCATGCACATAGTGAGGGAGCAGAAAGCAAACAGGCCAGTCCTTCCAAAGCAGCAGAAAATGACAAGAAGTTGATGACAGAGGGAAGACCAGGGATGTGGACAATAGATCCCAGGACGAAACTTCCACCTAACAGGAATTCCCTGAGGAAGAAAGAGCAGAGCGGCCCCCACCAAATGGTCAGGAACTGCCCTCGAGAGGAGGTCTCCAGCTGGCTTGGCAGCCTACAGTCAGAATCAAAGCTTTCTGTCCAGAAAACCAGCTCAGAAAAGTGTGGATGTGTCTATTCCTGGCATTTTATGGTTCCCTCCTGGTAGGCTGCCGTTTCCCCCAGTCTCCTACATGTTCGAGGTCAGCCTTGCAGCGCGGGAAGGAGGAGCACCTGGCCTGCTGTGCTGACTGTGCAAATGTTCCCAGGCGCGCTGAAGTTCGGGCTCACGTGCTCGGCCAGGCTGTCCACATCCTGGAGGGGCTGGACATCATCCATCCACAGATGTCAGCTGTACACTCTGTTGCCCACTCACCATCTCTTGTATCGCAGACACTCTTTTACAGCCAGGAATAGCTGACAGCTTGGTTAAACAAGATGCCTGGCCTCCTTAACTCAAGATCTTTAAAAAAGTTAACCTAGCTCTGTAACTCCTTACGGAAACTTCATGGTGAAATTCCTGGATTTTCGGAATCATGATTTGCCATTCACATGATGGATCTTTCCCTGGGAGGGAGCAAACATGGCTCACTGGGAATCCTGGGCTGCCCAGTGAAGTCCAGGGTAATCGGGCTATTTCAGTTGGGTGTCACCCCACCATAAGTAGAAGCTCCAGGCCATGTGCCTTGGGGAACAAGGACTGCTGAGGGGTTGAAATGTATTTTCCACCAAGGCCCTGATATGCTGTGTGCCTTAAGATGACTTCAGCTGTCCCTAGCAGTCCTTTGCAAGCTGCCTGTGGGGAGTATTTTTACTGTCTCAGGATATCTGTGGATCTGTGGACTGATGAGCGTAACAGATTACATATGAATCCATGAAAACACAAAGTCCAACCAAGCCAAAAAACAACAAACCCAAACACTAAACACAGACTCACATACACACACAAACACACTCATGAAAGATAAGAATATGACATCAGGGATGTGTTCATTAACTAGATGGTAGGAACCCTTTAATAACGTATTTATTTATCCGATCATCACTACATACACATCAAATAGCTTACAAATTTGTCAATTATACTCAGTGAAACCAAAAACAAAAAGAAGAAGAAGAAAAACAACAAAGGAACATGTTTAGCTACCTTAATTTTACAAATTCACTTGCTTAAAAATAAACTTGAAAAATGTAAAATGAAAATAAAAACCACCCCACTCTCATGTTCAGTATGCCTTTTCTCTGTATTTTATTTTTAAGATTTTACTTATTTATTCATGATAGAGATAGAAAAAGAGGCAGAGACATACACAGAGGGAGAAGCAGGCTCCCTGTAGGGAGCCTGACGTGGGACTCAATTCCCGGGACCCTGGGATTATGACTTGAGCCGAAGGCAGACGTTCAACCACTGAGACACTCAGTCATCCCTCCATATAATATTTTAAAATAAAAAGATTATAAGAGAATATCACAAATAATTACACACCAACAAATTACATAACCTAGATGAGATGAACAAACTCCTAAAAACACACAATCTACCAAAACTGACCCATGAAGAAACAAAACTTGAACAGACCTAAAACTAGCAGGGAGATTGAATCAGTAATCCAAACCCTCCCAGGAAGGCCCAGGACCAGAGGGTTTCACTGGTGAATCCTGACAAATACTCAAAGAGGACTTAACATCAGTCTTCAAACTGCCCCCAAAAATCAACAAGAAAGGAACACTTACTAACTCATTCTACAAGGCTGAAATCACCCTGATACCAAAGCCATAAAATATAACTATGGACCAATATCCCTTACAAAAACTGAAGCAAAAATCTTCAACAGAAACCAGCATTCAGCAGTATATCAAAGGAATTCAGCAATATAATCAAAAAATTATACACCATAACCCACTGGGATTTATTCCTGAATGCAAGGATGGCTCAGCATACAAAAATCGATCAACATAATACCTTATATATTAACAAAACAATGAGAGAAAATCATTCAGTTGATGCATATGATACATTTGACAAAATTCAACACTCTTTTATTATATAATCACAAAACAAATTAGAATAGAAAGGAACTACCTTCATATGATAAGGCCATACACAAAAATTGACATCATACTACATGTGCTACACATCATATTGCACCTACACCACAGATTATATCATACTTGATAATGAAAAAGTTAATAAAGCTTTTCTTCTAAGATCAAGGATAAGACTGGGATGCTGCTTTTGCCACTACTTCTGTTCAAGTCCTCTTCTATTACAAATCTTAGTTAGATCAGTAAGGCAAGAAAAATAAAAGGTATCCAAATGGGAAGGGAAGACATGAAATTATGTTTACAGATAACATGATCTTAAATGTAGAAAATCCTGAACATTACACACACACACACACACACACACACACCCTCCGAACTGATAAATCAGTAAAATTGTAGGGTACAAAATCAATAAACAGAAATCGCTCACAATGAATAATCTAAAAAGGAAATTAAGAAAATGATTTCAGTTACAGTAGCATCAAGAAACACAATGGGACACCTGAGTGACTCAGCGGTTAAGCATCTGCCTTTGGCTCAGGGTGTGACCCCGGAGTCCCATATTGAGTCCCACATCCGGCCTCCTGCATGGAGCCTGCTTCTCCCTCTGCCTATGTCTCTGCTTCTCTCTCTCTGTGTCTATCATGAATAAATAAAAATCTTTAAAGAAAAATAGTATCAAGAAAAACAAAATACTTAAGGGTAAACTTAACTAAGGCAAAGAAAGACTGTTACATTGAAAACTACAAAACTTTGATGCATGAAAGATGACACACATAAATGGAAAGATACCTCATGCTTATGGAACAGAAGAGTTGCTATTGTAATGACATCACTATTACCCAAAGTGATCTACCAATAATCCCAACAGCATTTTTTACAGAAATAGAAAACTCCATCCTAAAATCCATGTGGAATCTCCAACAATCCTAAACAGTGAAAACAATTATAAAAAAGAACAAAGTTAAAGGTCTCACACTTCTTGATTTCAAAATTTATTACAAAGCTATAGTAATCAAAACAGTGTGGTTGTGGAATAAAGGCAGACACATAGACCAATGGAATAGAATAGAAATAAATACCCATGTATATATGGTCAGCTGATTTTTTTCCAAGAGTGTCAAGACCATTCAACGGGGGAAAGAACTATCTTTTCAACAAATGGTGCTAGGAAAACTGGATATCCATATGGAAAAGAATAAAGGTATAACTGTTGTAAATTACAATATTTACAAAAATTAAAAATGCATCAAAGATCTAAACATCAGGGGATCCCTGGTGGCTGAGCGGTTTAGCACTGCCTTCGGTCCAGGGCATGATCCTGGAGACTGGGGATCGAGTCCCACATCGGGCTCTCTGCAATGGGGCCTGCTTCTCCCTCTGCCTGTGTCTCTGCCTCTCTCTCTCTGTGTCTCTCATGAATAAATAAATGAAATCTTAAAAAAAAAAAAAAATCTAAACATCAAAGACCTAAAACCATAAAACTCTTAGAAGAAAACATAGGGGAAAAGCTTTGTGATGTTGAATTTGCCAATGATTTCATGGATACAATGCCAAAAGCATAGGCAACAAAAATAAGAAAAGTTGAACTATACCAAAATTAAAAACTTCTGTTCAAACGATACAATCAACAGAGTAAAAAGGCAATGCAGATAATGGCAGAAAGATTCTTAAATCATGCATCTGATAAGGGATTAACATCCAGAATAGAGAACTCCCACAACTTAACAACAAAACCAAACAGCCCAGTTAAAAAACAGGGAAAATATTTGACCAGACATTTCTTCAAAGAAGAAATTTTTTTAAATGGCCAAGAAGTATATGAAAAGATGCCCAATATTACTAATGTTAGGGAAATGCAAATCAAAAGCAGAGTGAAATGTCACCTTACACCCATTAGATGGCTATTCTTGAAAACACAAAATAACAGGTTTTGGTAAGGATGTAGAGAAATTGGAGCTCTTGTGCACAGTTAGTGGGGATGTAAAATTGCATAGCCACTAAGAAAATCAATATGGTGGCTCCTCAAAAAATTAAAAATAGAATTACCGTATGATCAAGCAATTCCACCCCTGGGTATATATCCAAAAGAACTGAAAGGACAGTCTTGAAGAGATACTTGCATCCATGTTAATAATAGCATTATTCACAATAGCAAAAGGTGAAACAACTCAGGTACCTATTGATAGATAAATGGATAAACTAAATGTGGTAATATACTTTTGGATCATGGAATATTATTATCAATGGAATATTTATTACCCCACCTTTAGAAGGAAGAAGACTTTGACACATGCTACACCATGATGAATCCTGAGAACATCATGCTAAGTGAAATAATTCAGTCATAAAAAGACAAATACTGGATTATTCCACTTTTATGAGTCATCTAAAATGGTCAAATTCATAGAAAGACAAAATGGTGGCTTCAGGGGCTAGGGAGAGGGGGTAATAGGTTCATTAATTTCCATTAACGGATACAGAGTGTCCATTTTGCAAGATGAAAAAGTTCTGAAGATCGGCTGCATAACAGTGTGAATATACCTAATGATACTGAACCATACGTTTAAGAATGGTTACAATGGTAAATTTTATGTGTATTTTACCAAATAAAAATAAAAACTTAAAAAGAGTCATCTTTTTGCTCTTAGAATATGCAAAACATTCTTTTAAATAAATAGGCAAAAAATAAAAAGTTAAGCATATGGAGTTGACTATTTAGAAACAGTGAAAAATACATTCAAACATTATACATAAAAATGGGTGGGTTGGGGGCGCCTGTGTGGCTCAGTCTGTTGGAGGTCTGCCTTCAGCTCAGGTCATGATCCCAAGACCCTGGGATCATGCCCCACTTCGGGCTCCCTGCTCCTCCCTCTCCTTCTCTATCTGCCGCTCTCCTTGCTTGTGCTCTCTCTGTCAAATAAATAAATAAAATATTTTAAAAAAATGTATGGGTTGTAGAATGGTGGTTGTCAGGGGCCAAAGGGTAGAGGAAATGGGAAGATGCTGGTCAAAGGGGATAAACTTTTAGTTATAAGATGGATAAGTTGGGGGATGGCTCAGCGGTTTAGCGCCTGCCTTTGGCCCAGGGTGTGATCCTGGAGTCCCGGGATCGAGTCCCGCATCGGGCTCCCAGCATGGAGCCTGCTTCTCCCTCTGCCTGTGTCTCTGCCTCTCTCTCTCTCTCTCTCTCTCTCTATGTCTATCATAAATAAATAAATAATTCCATAAATAAATAAAAATTTATAAAAAAAAAAAAAAAAGGGATCCCTGGGTGGCACAGCGGTTTGGCGCCTGCCTTTGGCCCAGGGCGCGATCCTAGAGACCCGGGATCGAATCCCACATCGGGCTCCCAGTGCATGGAGCCTGCTTCTTCCTCTGCCTGTGTCTCTGCCTCTCTCTCTCTCTCTGTGACTATCATAAATAAATAAAAATAAATTTATTAAAAAAAAAAATAAATAAATAATAAATAAATAAATAAATAATTCTTTTTTTTTTTTAAATAAATGATTCTTAAAAAAAAAAAAAAAAGATGGATAAGTTCCAGGGATCTAATGTACAGCATGGTGACTATAATTAATACTGTATTGAATATTTATTTATTTATTTTTTGTATTGAATATTTAGAAGTTGCTCTGAAAAAAGTTGCTATGTTTAATGTTCTCACCATAACAACAAAAGAATGGCAATTTATATGAGATGAAGGATGTGTTAACCAATCTTACTGGGTAAACACTCTGTAATGCTTATGTACTAAATCATCACGCTAAACTCACACAATATTATTGTCAATTATACCTCAATAAAGCTGGGGGAAAATAGACAAAACTATACTCAGAGGCAAATTCATAGCTTTAAATACTTTCATTATTAATAAAGAATGACTATGAATACAAGTGAACCAGAGCTAAATGAAAAACACTAAAACATCCTTGCAACAAGCTCCCTGTTTTCTCTCTGCCTATTTCTTTTTTTTTTTTTTTTTTTTAAGATTTTATTTATTGGGATCCCTGGGTGGCGCAGCGGTTTGGCGCCTGCCTTTGGCCCAGGGCACGATCCTGGAGACTCGGGATCGAATCCCACATCGGGCTCCCGGTGCATGGAGCCTGCTTCTCCCTCTGCCTATGTCTCTGCCTCTCTCTCTCTCTCACTGTGTGCCTATCATAAATAAATAAAAATAAAAAAATAAAAAAAAAAGATTTTATTTACTTATTCATGAGAGACACAGAGAGAGAGGAAGAGACACAGGCAGAGGGAGAAGCAGGCCCCACGCAGGGAGCCCGATGTGGAACTCGATCCCGGGACTCCAGGACCACATCCTGGGCCAAAGGCAGGCGCTAAACCGCTGAGCTACCCAGGGATCCCCTCTCTCTGCCTATTTCTAAAGCTTTCCCATGAGTAATCCCCAGACAATTTATAAAAGAGAGAATCAACAACATAAATGATGCCAGAATACCTTTTTTTAAAAGAAGAATGAATATGAGTAAACTAGGACAAACCTAAAATGGTTAGCACATAGGTATCTAAGTCTCCAAACCAGGATTCCCATTGAAATGACCAATGCATTTCTGACTACCTTTCACATGCCAGAAATAGAAACTTTTTATAGATACGTTCAGAGAGGACAGGACTTAAAGAAGTTGTAGAAAATTAACCTGTGAGCCCAAGATCACACTGTGAAGTTCAGTCAACAGCTCTTAGGCCCCTGCGTGGACAAAATGATGCAACACATCTAAACCTTCCCTTGCTGCCACAAATGGCACCAAATGTGGGGGCAGGTGGGGAAAGCGAACACCTTGGCCCCTGCTGGATTCGACCAGAGCTGAGTGGCAGGCAGCACAGGATCTGGCAGGTGGCAGGTATTCAAACCATTTCCGTTGCAAGAAGGAAGCAAGGATGAACAGCTGGCAAACAGTATCCAGACCAACAGAGTACTATGGCTCCTGTGCTGGGCTGCACTGAGGAATTCAAGCATGAGTTCTACAGTGAGGTCAATTTTTGCAAAAAACTGGAGAAGTGTCAGGAGAAGGACTGCCTCAGACTCCTGAATACTCAGGAGAATGCTGCCTTGCTGCAGGCATCTCTTTATCTAGAATGATGTTGGGAATGGGTCCACAGAGACCCTCACCCAGGCAGAGCCTGCTGAGTCTGAAGGTGGATACGGCAAGGAGCGGGGCTGCTGGTGTCACATGGACCAGAGATGGCTTGTATCCTGAAGGCAATGGGGGATCTCATGGTGGGAGAAACCAGATAAAATATTTGCTAAAGGAGTGAGCAGGAGAACCAGGCCCAGCTCAAGAGCTTTCCCTGCCTGGCTGAAGAGGCCCCCATCAGCTTCAGGGAAGGCGACAGCAAACATTCCTCAACTCCCACCCAGCCCCTTCCCCCTGCCCAAGGCCATCCTTCTCAGACCTGGGGTCTTGTCTGAGGATCACTCCTCCTGCCCATCAATTGTGGGGGATGCTCTGAACAGTGGAGTCAGGGCAGGGGGACAGAATCACCAGGAGCAGGCGGACAAGGTAGCCTGTGTGCTGGGCCCAGGGTTCCCACAGGGTATAAGGCTGCTGCCTGTGTCATAGTCACAGATGGTGTCCTCCCCTGAGGCATCACCCACGTCCACCCCTACCCTCAGCAACACTACCTCTCTGGGATGTCCTGGCCCTGTAAAGACAAACCTTCACTAGCATAAAGGCTTAATTAAAAATTAACCAATGCCCCTGTTTCAAAGGTTTGGCAAAGAAACATCTGGGTTATTTCTTCAAATACAAATACCGAAATAGTCTCATCATAACCAATAGCTCCCTACAGACAAAGGCCAGAGAACTGTTACCAAGAAAACTGGGAAGGGAAGATGCAGTTGTCTGGGGCAGGGCTCAGCTCTGCTTGCTGAGCCTCAGTTTCCCATCATAATTCCCCACCTTCATGCTGGGAAGCCCAAGAGAGAAGATGGCTTTGGTCCCACCCAAGTCTCTGCCCCAGCTGTGGTCCTAGCCATGGCCCTATACCCTCTGGGGCCCTGGGTGACAATAGGCCTGACACTCACCTTGGGCAGGAGGTGACAGGTAAGGCTGTCAGTCTGTGCCCATTGATGGGGGGCAGGGGGCAGTCAGGGATCCCAGGACCCACCTCTGCCCTCCCACAATGTGTTCAGGAAAGCCCCCTTCCCAGCTCCAGTACTCCACAGAAGGCCCAACATCTGGTGCGGGTACTTAGAACATACTGTCCCAGGGCCTGAACCCGGGCCCTTCAACCACTGCAGGCCTCCCTCCTGATCCAGCGTCCCTGCCTCCCCCTGTATACCTGCCCTAACACCCTCCTCTGCATGTCTGCTTCTCTATCTATGCTCCCATATCTCTCTGGGACTTTCACTTCCCCTGTGCCCCACCCTACCTTGTACACTTCCTTCTCCCTTCCCTAAAGTCCCACTTTCCCCTGTACCTCTGCCTCCTTGCACCCCCACCTCCCTTTGTATCCCTGCCTTCCCTGTCTCCTATATTCCTACATCCTTCCCCTTCCTCCTCTCCCCACCCTTGTTTCCCTCTCACCCCATCAGGGTGGGGTGGACCCCACCTTAACCTGAGGTGGGCAGACTGGGTAGCCCATGGTATACTCCAAGGAGCACAGATGACACCCTCAGAGCCCGAGAGCCCTTCCCCCATTGTGGTCATCTGGACAGGAATGAGGGTGCTAAGGTGCCTTGAGCCCTAGGCTTCCAAGTGTGCAGAGGAGACTCATCACTGAAGCTTTCATTCTTACTACAGAAACATCCATGCGCCCTCTCCAAGGAACCCAGTGACTCACCTTGGAGGTAATCGTCTGGGGGAGTGCTGGCACGGCCAGGCCTCCAAACCCCATGGGCACCAGTCTCGGTGCTGAGGAAGTATGTGTGAAAAGGATGGTGGGAGCAGAAGCGACAGGGCGAGAGAAGGCCCTAGCACCCACTGTGTGCAATGCCCACAGAGCTGAGGACCAGCCTAGCCTCCCAATCACCCGCATCCCTCAGCACAGGATCAGAAGTGGAGTCCCTTTACAAATACTTGCTGGGACACCCAGTTTCCCATGTCACAGTTGAGGGGATAGGAGGCGAGGTGTGGTCCTCGCTTGAGGTATTCCTTCCTGGACTGTCTGCCTTCCCAGGGGGTCTGTCTCCCTTGCAGGTCCCTGGGTGGGCTGTCTGAAGACAGTGAGCATAGCTACCTTAGCTACCTCTTGGGAGAAGGGCTGTCATGGGGCCCACCCTCAGGCCACTCTCGGGCCTTGCAGGCATCTGATGACTCCCACCAAGGCTCTGTCCCCAGCATAAATGCGCATATATATGTGCACATGCACGCACGCACATACCAGTTAATGCCTGAAACCCAAGGTCAAGCCCAAGTTGTTTAAATGTAGAATAACAGCTCTGGGCAAAATTTATTTACTGCAGTGGCCCTGACGACTGCAAACAGCCTGAGTCCATGATGTGATGTGCTTCCAAGCTCTTAGCTGAGGTGCACACAGGCCCCAGGGCCAGAGGGGGCCAGACATGGGTGTGCCTGGGGAAGTACAAAGGCCCTAGGAGAGGCGGGGCCAGCACACCCCACCACAGGTACCCTTCTGCGTTGGTCAAGCATCCCTACACCTACATGGGAGATGCTGGTGAGGTGGGAAGTGGGGATCACAAGCCCCCAGCCCACTTAAACACGTACACATGGAAACCATCTCCCAGGAACCTGAGGGAGGACAGAGGTGCCAGGCTACAGGACCGTGATAGGTATGATTTCATTTTCCTTCTTTTCTGTATGTTCTACATTTTCTATAAACCACACACATTTATAATTATTTAAAAAGAGCAAAATGAGGGTGGTGGAGTGGCCTCTGAGTGGCTCAGTCATTTAAGCATCTGACTCTTGATTTCAGCTCAGGTCAGGATCTCTGGAAGCCAGGGGTGTGCTTGAGATTCTCTCTCTCCCTCTACCCTGCTCCCTGCTTGCATGTCGGGGGTAGCGCATTCTCTCTCTCTCCCACCTTCTCTCAAATAAACAAAATCTTTAAAAAGCAAAACGGAATTTTGGTGTCCCGGTTATCTGGCATCTACAGGTCAGTCTGGTGGCCTCTCCCTTGCTGTCAGCCCCTCAGGCACACCCAGGGGAGCCTGGGTCAGCAGGATCTAGGAGGTCCCTCCCTTGGGCTTGATCTTGGGTCTGGGGTGACAGGAGGTGAAGGGTGGGCCTTGGTGGGGCGGAGACCCCTTCATCTACTTTCCCCATCTGTATACTTGGTGCCCCACCCCTGCCCCCTGGCACCATGGCCCTGATCCTACAGGCAGGGATGGCCCATGGGGGGGCCAGCATCTCCCTCCAGGGCAGAAAGTGAAGGCCCTGGGAGCCTGGGGATGGCAGCCTCATTATCTTGCAAAATGCAAGAGCAGCAAGTACATTCAGACGAATGAATGGCCTAATTAGGATTTCATGGAGAGTGAAAATATTTTGAAAAGAAAAAGTTCAACTAAAGGCATATTCTAAATACCAAACTCATCAGCTGCAAAGTCAACCTGGCAAGATGTGCCATGGGGGTGGGGTATTTCCATCTCCCCACCTGAGAGTGGGCAGCCTTCCTGTGGGTGAGATAAGCTGGGGGCTGGGGGGGCCAGGTAAACGCAGGGCTGGGGTAAATGCTACCACGAGACTGCCCAGGGGAGCCTGGGTATGCTAGCGCAGCACCATCTCACCTGGCGGCCTGGGGGATGTAGGCTTCACTAGGGTGGCCCTGTTGCACCAGCCACACCACCAGCTGTGGATGATCCTGAAGGTGTGATGGCACAGCTGGGAGCTGGTGAGGCACTCCTGCCCTAACTGCAGCAGAGCACCACCTGCGCCGAGCCCTTCACAAGGCCTACAGAGTGACCAGAGCCAGGGTCTGAACCCAAGTCCTGCCACATAGAATGTTCTTGCTCCTGCCCCACCTGAGAAGTGGGAAAGGGCTTGGGGCTCCCCAGGGGACCTGCCCACCTGGAAATGACCCATGAGTCTGATCACAAAGGCCCCGGATGTCTGGCTGAGAGTTGCACAGGAGAGAGAGAACAGCCATCCTGCACCAAGCTCTGCAGCGGCAGTAGCAAGGACCCTAGCAGCGCAGGGACCTCTTTTCAATAAATAAAGGTGCTCACAGTGGGGACAGGCCCTCCTGTGAGAGCCCTGAGACATCGGGAGACCGCATAGGATATGCCACAGGCACACACAGGGAGGGCCCACTGGCTCCAAAGACTGCAAGCCTCAGGGGAGTCCCACAGAAATCCCAGGGAGCACGACCCAACAGACAGGTTCCAACAAGCACATGTAGGGTAAACACGTAGAATAACCATGACTTTGAGAACAAAGACTGATCAAGGGGAGGCTCCAACCTGATCTTTTAAATCAAGCCATGGGCACTGGCTAAGGGTTGGGCACTTGCCATGGGCACCACAAACCCAAGGACATGTTCCACAATGTTTCCAATTTCTGGTGACAGAAAAATGTTAGTCAAGAAATGGTTCATAGATATTTAAATGGTTCTGGGTGGGGGACGCGTGGGTGGCTCAATGGTTGAACTCTGCCTTCAGCTCAGGTTGTGATCCCAGGGTCCTGGGATGGAGTCCTGCATGGGACTCCCTGCAGGGAGCCTGCTTCTCCCTCTGCCTATGTCTCTGCCTCTTTCTCTATGTCTCTCATGGATAAATAAATAAATCTTTAAAAAAAAAATGGTTCTGGGTGGTCCAGGCAATTAAGTGTCTGCCTTCAGCTCAGGTCATGATCCTCAGTCCTGGGATTGAGCTCTGCGTGGGGCTCCCTGCTCAGCGGGGAGTCTGCTTCTCCCTCTGCCCTCCCACCCCCATCACCCTGTTCACAATCGCTCATGAATGAATAATATCTTTTAAAATAAATGGTTCAAGTACAAGTGAAAAACAAATCCTCAACTTACATTCATGCCAAAATAAATTCTAGATTGATGAAATCTTGAGCATAAAATACTATGTTGGAAATAACTCAAGAAAAGACAGGGGCGCCTTTACCTGACTAGATGCTCAGGAAGGACAACAGAATAATAAAATAAGGAAAACATTCAATGGATTTCACCACAAAGTATGAAAAATTTCTGATTGTGAAAAAATTGTCATAAACAGAAATTGAAAGACTGAAAAAGAACTTGCCACAGGCAGATGAGGGAAGAATTCATACTTTTTTTTTTTTTTTTTTTTTAAGATTTTATTTATTCCTGAGACAGAGAGAGAGAGAGAGAGATTGGCAGAGACACAGGCAGAGGGAGAAGCAGGCTCCATGCAGGGAGCCCGACTTGGGTCGATCCCGGGTCTCCAGGATCATGCCCTGGGCAGAAGGTGGCGCTAAACTGGTGAGCCACCCGGGCTGCCCAAGAATTCATATTTTAAAACAAAGACTCTGGGATCCCTGGGTGGCGCAGTGGTTTGGCACCTGCCGTTGGCCCAGGGCGCGATCCTGGAGGCCCGGGATCGAATCCCACGTTGGGTTCCCGGTGCATGGAGCCTGCTTCTCCCTCTGCCTATGTCTCTGCCTCTCTCTCTCTCTCTCTGTGTGGCTATCATAAATAAATAAAAATTTAAAAAAAATAAAAAAATAAAACAAAGACTCTGATCAATGACTGAGAAAGACATCAATCTCCGCTCCCTCCCCAACCCAACACAGGGCCGGCAGTCACAGCCACGCAGCCAGCTCAGTGCAGCTGTGCGGAGCCAATGACAAGGTGGCCAAGGGGCAAGGCCAGGCTGGGAGGGTGTGGGTTTTGGGAGGTGGCATCAGTGCTGGCACGGCTGCAATGAGGGGCAACCATAGCCCTGGAAGGGGAGCCCTGCAATTCTCATCACCAGTTTGCAGCTCCACAGTGGGCCACTTTCTCTGCTGCTGCCTTCTTTGCCAGGCCAGGGGCTTCCCCAGGGCGATGGGGTCACAATACTCAAGTGTCTCACATGGAGCTCAGCGGCTGAGTAACGAGTGCCCGAAGGAGAGTATGCGAGATAACAAAGGTGCTGGCCATCACCCCTATCCCAACTTAGTCCCCAAGCCTGCCCAGCCCCATACCTTCATGTGATCAGGGCTATACCTCAGGGCCCACAGAGCAGGGAGCCCCAGCCAGGGCCTGCTTCTGCTTCCCAGTCTGTGAAATGGGCCCAGCCCAGAGCAGCGATGGCATGAACGCCAGCCGCCACTACTCGCCACTACTCTTCGGGGGCCCATGGCAGACGTGAATGGTCAATCACTGTGGCAGACGAGAATAATCCACCACCACACTCAAGAAGGAGAGGACAGAAACAAGAGAGAGGAAAAGGCAGAGAGACACACAGAGAAGATGAGAGAAAAACTGGGAGAAAACCAAGAGGAGGAGGCAGAGAGAGATAAACAAGGACAGGAAACAACCAAGCCATGCTAGGAGAAGGGGTAGTGTAGCAGGCAGGCTAAGGGAGACCCTGTGACCAGAGCTATCACTCTATGTCTGGCTGGTTGGCCAAGCTGAGGCGTGGTGGCCTACCAGGACCTATGCGGGGTCAGGGCCAGCACCCTGCCAATGTCACCCCCAGGAACCATGTCACCTATACCACAAGCAAGGCCACTTTCTGAGCCCTAGATGCAGCCTGAGCCTCTTCATCCCAATTCAGAGGCCCCCAGGTGGCCCAGAAGCCTGCCACTGAGCTGCCTGGCCTGACCTGGAGTGGCCAGGTAGCACACCACCTCCAGGTGGCAGCAGACGCCCAGCTACCACCAGCCCAGCTGGCAGCTTCCCAAACCCAGAGTTATGTGCAATAGGGAAGAAGGAGTCAGGTCCCATCCCTCCCTGTCCTATAGCCCTTGGCACAGGATACCAAGGTGTCTGGAAGCCTGGGCACTCCCAGGCCGGTGGCCACTGTCTTCTCACCACAGAGCATGGCACTGGCTGGCCCAGGCCGTCCACGCTGGATATTCAGTGTCACTGAGAATCCTGGGTTGGCCAAGCCTCTTGTGGAGATAGCACCCAGAGGGGCAGGAGCAGATGGCTGGGCTGGGGCCTGGGTACCCATACCGCATGAACAAGAACGGCCAAAGACATTCTCATCAGCCATTGCCACTCCGTAAATGCAGCCACCATAGCAAACGCTGACAGGCCAGGGTGCCAGCAGGGCGTATTCCACCCCCTCCACTCCAGAGGGACCTGGGGGACACAGGGACCACACAGCTTCCCAATCTTGCCATACCTCCCAGGCATCAAGCCTTACTCTTGCTGGAGGACTGGCTACCAGATAAACCCACAAACACAGGTAACACCCAGGACTGTCTGTTCCCAGCTGGTAGCTCCTGTCTCCTGAGCTGAGAACCAAGCTGGGTGGCCGAGGCTGATACCAGACATTGCCGTGCCAAGCATCCAAGTTAAGGCAGGTGAAGATCAGATCCAGTCAATGTCCTGGTGTCAGCCTCACTGCAGGCTCATCCCTCAAGCCAGACATCAATCTGGTGGCTGCTATCCATACCCAGGTCATTGGTGAATCCGAGCAGGGTTAGTGGTGAGGCCCCACCCCCAGCCCTGTCCAGCCCAGGGGCTGTGCCCACCCAGCGGGAGGCTGGACCAGAAGCATACACCACCCTGGGCCATTCCTCTGTCCGTCACACCTGCCAAGCCCACCAGGACTCTCTTCTGTCCTATGTGAAGAGGGGGATATTCCCAGGCCGAGCCCAGGTCACTCACCTGTCTTGAGAGATCAGCATGTCCCAACGCCCATCCTGCCAGCTCCAGCTCCTGCAGGGAAACCAGAGGAGACCTTGTGAGATCAATTTGTCAAGCTAAGTCCCTTCTGGACGAGGCCAGACCCCTGGTGAGGCAGTGTAACCCCTGACTCCGAGGTCATCCTGTGGCACTCCTGACATGTGTACCCACATATTCATGCACATTCTCTTATCTCTGCTCGACTGGGACTGTGGTGTCTGCAGTTTATGTCAGACTACCACCATCCATCATAAATGTTTCTAATACTGTTGACTAGCCTGCAAAACTGCGATTGCTCAGCTGGAGTCTGGTAATAGTGTCTTCCCCATTCCAGAAGGTTGGGTGTGCTTCGTCGTGATCAACGTATAGCAAGGAGAACTTCTGTGCAACAGGCCACCTGCCTCTCCTGATGTTCCTTGGGGCCAGCCCAGAACCTGTGTCCCTGTGAGGCAAGCAGCCTTGCTCCCAGACCCTGGTACCAAGGGGCCAGAGAGATGTCTAGATGTGCCTCACAGACAGGACTACAGCCCCTGTGGGCTTATGGCCTAGCCCATGCCCCAGGGGACACATCCCCTGTCACTGTATCTAGGCCTGGGGACCATGCCAGAGAGTGTCTGTGTTATAAAAACGAACAATATGGGGACGCCTGGGTGGCTCAGCGGTTGAGCGCCTGCCTTCGGCCCAGGGCGTGATCCTGGTGTCCCGGGACCGAGTCCCACTTCAGGCTCCCTGCATGGAGCCTGCTTCTCTCTCTGCCTGTGTCTCTGCCCCTCTCTGTGTGTATCTCTCTTGAATATATAAATAAAATCTTAAAAAAATAAAATAAAAATGAACAATAGGGTGGTGGGCACTTGCCTGGCTCAGTTGGTAGAGCATGCAACTCTTGATCTCAGAGTTTTAAGTTTGAGCCGAGTTGTGTGTAGAGATGACTGAAAACTACAATCATTAAAACCCAAAACCAGGGACGCCTGGGTGACTCAGGCGTGAGTTGAGCATCTGCCTTTGGCTCAGGGCATGATCCCGGGTCCCAGGATTGAGTCTCACATCGGGCTCCCTGCGACAAGCCTGCTTCTCCCTCTGCCTGTGTCTCTGCTTCTCTCTCTGCGTCTCTCATGAATAAATAAATAAAATCTTTAAAAAAACAAAAACAAAGCCAGGGTGGCTACAAGAGGAGGGAGTCTCGGCTGCAAACAGAAAGCCAGCTTTGGTGGGTCAGGATGACAGAAGCTGTCTCCCTTGGGCTCTACTGTGTTTCCCAGATTGGTCCTCTATCTAATCTTCCTTTGTGGACATGGCCTATTTGGGGGCCCTGCGGATAGGTGTCCCCACATCACAGCAGCTCCTTCATCACAAGGAGGGGCTCTGAGTCATGGTGGGATCACGGATCAGGATGCGTGGGGTCAGAGCCAAGAAAGAACAGTGGCCCGAGCCAGGTAGGTGTGTGTGTTCGTGTGTATGGGTTTGTGCACACTCACCCTCGTGTGTGCCTGGGAGGGCAGTCTGGGAGAGAGCCTGCCCACCCATGGTCCCCACGACCCACAGCATAGGGGCTGCGTTTCCTACCCTGAAGTCTGAGGTTCAGGAAGCAGCTCTGCTTGGAGTGTGACGTTTCTGGGATGCTTCTGTTTTTGGCTTAAATGTTCACATAGGTTTTGCCCCATAGATAGCCACATGCCTTTCTTACCAGTCCTGATAACTGCCAAGCTCCCCCTCAGGGCTGGCCTTATGCAAAGCCTCACAAGGTGCTGGCTGTACACCCTCATGTCACTCTTGCTAGGTGCCTTGGATTGACCCAATACCCCATTTTTCTGATGGGGAAACTTGGTCCAGGATTAGAACTTATGTCTTTCTGTTCCCAGTGTCCCCACCTCAACTGGGGATATTTGGCCACAAGAACATGTTCCCTCCTTGTGGGGCTCTGGTCAGGATAAGAGCTCCATAAACATGGAGGAGAGCCAGTAGCAGACACCAGTGGGGAGAGCCACCAAAGGTTTCCTGGAGGAGGAGGGTAGGGGAAGTGGGAGGCACTGGAGGATGCAGGGTGGTGGCGGCTCTGAGAGGCATGGGTCTCCAGGGCACCCTTGTCACAGGACATTGTATAGGTGAGGGCAAGGCAGAGTCTGACAGGAGCCCTGAGGGAGTGAACAGGTGTGGATATGAAGAGAGAACGAATGACAGGCTTTGTGATGAGAATGCAGGAGGTACCTGTCTTAGGAATCCCTACTTAGCATTCCCTTAGGATTGATACGTGGGGTCTGGGGTCACTTACTTGACCAAGGACCCCCGACCCAGGAGCTCTGGGGCGAAGGGAGTCATCAAACCTGCCTCTTATTGGGCTCCATTCCCAAATGAGGAGTGTCCTGAGAAGTGGGGACAACTTCCCATGGCTATACTAGCCGGGGCCTACCCCTACCACTGGCCTCCCCACACTGGGGCGCCCGACAATCTTCCAGTCTGCCCCCAATCTTGGGAAGGCCTGCTGCATCTCAGATGGGGGCAGGAACCCAGGCCACAGGGGTTGCCACACGGAGCCAGTCCTGCAAACAGACCTGTCATGCATCCATGGCACAAGGCAGCTCCATGAGCAGAGTCCAGAGGAGGGATGGGCCCCGGGCTAGGTGGGCTGGGCAGATGATGAGGAGGCTAGGTGGTGGGGGCGGGGAGGGGGGGGCAGGCAAGTCTGCCTAGGAGCCTGTTCTGCACTCCAGCTCCATGTTCTCCTCCACCATGACAGATCTGGACGTGCTCTTCCAGGCCGCTGGCCACTCTGGGTACAACGTGAAAAGGCACCTGCTTCTGTCACACCTTCTTTCACAGATGCAGTGAAAAGAAGCTGCAAGCGGCTCAAAGTCCTCGCCTGGACCCCTGGGTGGGGGCAGGGTCAGCCTATGGAAGCCGAGGAGGCCCCTGGGGTGAAGGCCTGAAGGAGGCCTTGCTCAGGGCCTGTTTCTCACTGTCCTTGCCCGAGCCTGTGGGCAGTCACCCTGCCATTCAGTCCCTGGTCTCCCCTTGCCTGCACCAAAGGCAGTGAGGGGCTCTTGGGGTTATGGAGAGGCCTTGCCCCAGGGATCCCTGCCCCTTGCCCGCTGCATACCCTGGACAAGCAGTCTGAAGCAGGCCCCACCATGTCCCTCCCGAAGGGTCCCAGCACTGAAGGTGGCTGGGTGGGGTCAGGCTTGCCAGCCATGGCGGTCCTGGGTGCCCTCTGGTGGCCGCACCCACTGCCTTCCCGGAGGCTGCTGGCTCCTCGGGATCCCCCAGGGCAGGGGGAAGGGCCTATGCCTGACAAGTGGTGGGGGGAAGGAGGAGGGACAGATGCGGCTGAAATGGGTGTCCATGTGCTCTGGGCTCATCTTCCTGACCTATCAAATAAACCGCGTTGTGCAGCTGTCCTGGTCGGGAAGGCCCAATAAGGGATTCCTGACCCCGTATTCCTTCTGATTATTCCCTAGTCCTGGGTCTCCTGCTGAGCAGCCCAAGACTTCATTACAATCTTGACGGAAGCTGGCAGCAAAACTTGAGCTGCCATTCAGAGGTTCCCAAACCCCCTGTGGCCCTCCTGGCAGCCCCCAGGGCTTGTCCTGAGGTCAAGCTTGCCCTCACCTCCCTCCCACTGCTGAGATCAGATCACAGGGCAGATACTAGGGACTGGCTAGGGGCTCCTCTATTCACGACTCTCAGGCCTGTCCCTTGGGGTGAAGAGGGTGTGGTAAATCTGCCCTGAATCCTTACACAGCACCAACAGAGATGCCCTGCCTTCACCAAGCCTCTGAGATGCAGAGACCCCTGGGCCTGGGAAGAGATCTGAGAGGCTACAGAGCAACCCCAATGTGGCATGGGGATGCTAATTTAGTAGGACTTAGAGCCGGCCCAGTTTACCTGTGGACTGCAAGTTCTTCTGTCTACATAGAAAAGACTGTGAAGAGCAGGGCCAAGGCTGACTTGGCTGTGACCCTCCTGCCTAGGCCAGGACTAGAATCCCCAGCACAGTGAGTGCTCTGTGCCCAGCCCCGTGCTGGGTGCCGGTGGATCACAGACTTTAGAGAGCAGGGGACAGACATGGCACTGTGGGTGGGACAGCGCAAGGCTGGAAGAAAGCATGAATTCTGGATTCACAGCCCCACATGCTGCGGCGGGACCCAAGACCTGGGCCACCTACTACTTGGTTAAGTACCCAACATTTAATTAAAAAGAACAACTGGCCACGAGCCCAGTATGCTGTGGAGAAGGCTCTGTCTCCTGTGTGCAGCACCATTTCAAGTCCAGAGATACACTGAACACAGGACAGGCAGGACCTGCTTGGAACCAGCAGACTGCTGCTGGGGGGTCTGCATCTCAAGGGGAGGCAGAGGGAGGGGATCGAGGCTCTCAGTACCCCCCTCCCCCCACAACAGGTCCCCACGAGAGGGGGGGCGGGGCGGGGGAGTGCCCTGACATGCCCTAAGCCGCTCATCTGCCAATCCCCTGGGTTTACAGATCCTGATTTGGTGTGTGCCCTGCAGGGGACAGTGGGAAGGGGTGTGAGAGAGGGGCAAGCACCGAGGTTACACTGAGAGCCTAGCCCAAAGGATGAAACCCTGTTGGGATGATTCTTTTCTCTTCCCTGTTTCTAAACAGGCCTGGGTCTAACGGGAAAGCGGAGCCAGAGTCCCGGAGCTCCGTTTTCAGGGATGCGTTACGCAAAGATGAGTACGTTTTAAGTACCCAACATTTAATTAAAGATTACACGGGGAGGGCTCGGAATGTCAGGCTGCCCGCCCTGGGCCACACCTCAGCAAACCGGGCTGGGTACCGCGCCGAGTGGGGGGCATCCGCCTCTGCCGGGCCCGGTGCTCCACCGAGGGGACTCGGGCGGCGGGAATGGGGGGATCCCCGGTGCGGGCACCACGCAGGGCCACCAGGCGGCATCCTCTCCCTCGTCCTCTGGGCGGCGGGAGCGGCGGGAGCGGGGACATCCCCATGGCTCCCGAGCCCCAGCGGGCTCCAGGGGCGCGCCGCCCCGGGAAACTTCCCCGGCTCCGCCGGCCCTCGGGCCCCTGGAAAGTTTCCGGCCCCCTCAAGCCCCGGGGCAAGGCGCCCAGCGCCGCGCAGGCCGAGCGGGGCTGCGGGCTGCGGGCTCCGGCCGCCGCTCGGCGGGGGCGCGCTGTGCGGGGCGCCCTGGCCCGCCCCGCCGGGGCCCCGAGACCGCGCACAAAGGGCCCCGCCTCCGCGGCCCCGGGTCTCGCGCACCGCGGCGCGAGGGGCGAGGTGGGGCGGGGCCCGGCTCGTACCTCGGTTCTCCGCTCAGGAGCCCCCTCGACCCCCGGCCGCCGCGGGCCCGCAGCCCGGCCCCCACCCCGGCCCCACCCCGGCCCCGACCTCCGGACCCCGCCCCCGGCCCGAGCCTACCTGGAGCGCGGCGTGGGCGGCCCCGCAGCGTGGCCCCCGCCCCCAGACGGGCGTCCCCGGGTCTCTGGGCGCGCCGGGCGCGGCGTCCCCGGGGTGCGGCGGGGTCAGCCCTCCGCGGGGCCTCAACTCGGGCGGGTGCGGGGGCGGACCCCTCCAGGGCCCAGCGTGCAGCCCCGGGCCAGCCCTCCCCGCCCCTCGCGCGGCCCGTGCGCAAAGCGGGTCTGGCCGGCGACGCGACCCTCCGCCCCGCCCCAGCCGAACGCGAATTTTCCCATTGGTCGGGAGACCCAGGGCGGCCCGGCGACCGGCGCCGATTGGACGGGCGCTGGGAGACGCCGGCTTCCCATTGGGCCCCCGGGGTGTCCGTCCCGGCCGACCGCCGGCCCCTCCGTGGAGTGGCCGAGGCCCCGGCACCTGCCGAGACCGCTGCGGCGGCGGCCGGGCTCGGGGCAGCCGCCCTCTCGGCTGCGTTCGAGGACCTGCCCGGGCCCCCCGGCACCGAGCGGGGATTGGCGAGCCCCGCGCCCCTTCCCAGGACTCTGGCCTCGCTGCCTCCATCACCGCGCCTAGTTCGCAGGGATCCTTCTCCCGCGCCTGCTGTTCACCGGGCGCACCGCGCCCTCCTGTCCGGATCTCATTGTGTTCTTCGCACACTCTGCGAGGGAGAGTTGTGCTACCTTCCCATTCTACAGATGGGAAATTGAAGCTCAGAAAGGTTCTCTCTTGCTTTAGGTCACTCGGGCGCAAGCCTAGCCCGTCACCCCCCGGCCTGGGGGGGTTCTCGCACCCTCATCGCCCCAGGGTTCTCGCAGCAGGGGCGGGGCCCGACCTTGGCTCCGCGAGCCTGGATGGGGAGCCGTGTTTCTCGGGGCAGGAAGGTCCTTTTCGGCGAACCAGAGGTTGTCCTCCTCCACCAGGCCTGAATCCACGGACCCCTCGGCTCGGCCCACCCTGCAGGACTGCCCTCCCCTCCTCTATCAAATCACCGCAGCTCAGGGTCCGGGAGGGGTGGAGGGAGGAGTTTGTGTGTTTGTCAGGGAGGAGTTTGTGTGTTTGTCACCAGCCTCCTTCCTGGTGTCCCGTTTCCTCCACCCTACCTCTGGTCTTGGAGAAACACTGTAGGGGGCGCAACCACCTGAATGGAGTTTAGCACAGGTCGCATTTCTCTGCTGGGTGGAGAGCCGACACCTGGTCCTTGAAGGGAAACGAAGCACACATATATGACCACAAATGGAATCATAATCCTTGGCCAGCTCCACTTAACTTTGTGGTGTGTGTGGTGGGGTACCAATAGGGGTGCTGCATGTTGGGGCTTATTTCAGAGGGAGATGATGGCCCCTTGGCCAGGGACTCTGGCTTAGTTCTAAGCCTTTCCTGTCCTGGTTGCACCTGGAGATGACCAGATTCTCAGCCCATCATATTCCCCGTGTCTACCCAGAGAGTCACAGACCCATGACAGCATTAATGGGGAGACCAGACATTCATGTCTTATCCACCCACGTCAGGGGGTCAGAGTGTTCACCCAAAAGTTGCTTCCTCTTAACAAAGAAAGTGAAGTGATGTAGGGCCAGAACTCACCACTGGTACCACCATTGGGTTCCCCCTGTGGTACCTAGCACACATAGCAAATCCATCCTACCCTTTTAGAACCAGTCAGCCAAAAAACAAAACAAAACAAAACAAGAACCAGTCAGCCACTGCTGGTCAATTGAAGTTGGCACTGGAGGTGAGAGCCATCTGACACTCTGGCATAGTGATGTTGCTTGTATCTCTGGGAAGATGGAGTGCAGTGTCCTTCTCTGGAACACAGGGGTCTCTGTGAGCAAGTTAGCTCTTGTCTTATGGAGCTGCACCATTGGTGACATTCTGAGCCAGCTGCTGTGTGGGCTGGGGGGATTTTCTTCCTTCCATTAGAGTGGATTTCATTAGTCAAACTGTCCCTACAGATTTCTCCAGGGGCATTGGGCCCTGGTCCTCCTGGAGCGCTATTCTCATAGTGAGCTTGTGATTCAGCATCAACCCTTCCCCACAAACTTGCTGATGGTGGCAGGAGGGGCTGGACAGAGCTTTGGTGAGAGAGCAAAAGGGAGAGTCATGCTCCAAAATTGTCCTAGGTGGGGGCTGCCTCCCCGCCCCCCACTCCAGGCAGGATTCCGTCCCCCAAGCTGCGTCACCAGCTATATACAGAGGAGTAGGGTGGACAGTGTGGGTTCCAAGGAACTCAAGGCCACTCTCAGGCAACAGGCCCACCGTAACCCAGGCTGCAGGCAGGGGTCAGAAACGGTCAAAAAACAGGATGGAGGGATCCCTGGGTGGCGCAGCGGTTTGGCGCCTGCCTTTGGCCCAGGGCGTGATCCTGGAGACCCGGGATCGAATCCCACGTCAGGCTCCCGGTGCATGGAGCCTGCTTCTCCCTCTGCCTGTGTCTCTGCCTCTCTCTCATCTCTCTCTGTGTGACTATCATAAATAAATAAATAAATAAATAAATAAATAAATAAATAAAAACAGGATGGAGAGTCCCTACCATGTGAGTCCTGGCACAGGGACCAGTACCCTAGGCTCCTCCCTCTCCCCCCACCTCCACCTAGTTGCGGGCCAGCTCTCTGGGGACATCCCTGGGACATGTGAGCAAAGCTATAGGGGGGAAAAGGTTTCAGCTGGAGGTCAAGAACTTCTCAACAGTGGCAAATGCTTAGAGACCAAAAAGGGTGACTATAAGGTAGTGAGCTCCCCAACTAAGGATGTGTGAACTCTTTGCATCCCTAAGACCCCAGAGTTCAGCTTCCCGCCCAAACCCATCTTATCCTATCTTATCTGCTCCCTAGCACTGAATGTTGTCAACTGGAGTCAGTGGAGACAGATCAGAGCGAGTACCTGACATGGCTCCATCTAGATGGGGAGAGTGTAGCTGGATGGGGGCTGGCCCAGAGCTATGTGCTTTCATGGCAGACCAGGATTTGAACCTCTGTCCAACCCATGCATGAGCTCATCTCTCTTTGTTGATAACAGGAAAGCACCTCCCCTGAGGCGTATGGCCCAGTGGTTTGGGGGCAGAGTACTCTGCAACTGCTGCCTTGTGCCCCAGGGTGAGGTCACACATGCCTCGGTCCCAAGTCTTGCTTATCTAACGTTATCGCCTCTTGGGTGGATTGCAAAGTCTGGCTGCTCAGAGGGAAATCACTGGCACCAGCTCAGGAGGATTCTGCTGCTGCATACCAGGAGGGAGGACCATGCATCAGGCTAGGTTGACCACTTGCTGGCCATGAATCCTTGGACATCTGGAGTCTTCGGTGTCCATGTCTGTAAAGGGCTTCTGTTGGGAGCACAGAAAAGATGGCAAGAGAGTAGGGTGGAGTGGGCATTTGGGTGCATCAGGCAGGTTTGGATTCAATACTTCCCTTTTTCTATCACCAGTCAGGCCCCTTCCCTCTCTAAACCCCAGTCTTCCACAGGACATCAGTGCTCTGAGTCAGGAACAGGACAGGAGGGCTTCACACAGGACTGTGGAGCTAATCCAGCCACTGCCATTTGCCATCTTTTTAAAAAAATGACATGGCTGCTCTGAACTTCAGCCTTTGTATCTGTAAAATAATATCTGTGCACTGGGACCCTGGGTTTAGAGTGCTTAGCACACTGTTATTATTCTTAGCATAACTGTCATCCTTGTCATAGTTTGCTGAGCGCCCACTTGGGAGTAGGCCCTGGGCCCTTGTCCCCTGACTCCACTCTCCCTGCATTCAGGCCCCAGACACAGCCTAGAGGTATTTGAAGGCAGGGAGCGCAGTGAATGCCTCTGTCCTGTTGGGAGGGCCCCAGTCAGTGCCCCTTCCTGCCCTCTTGATCACTCATTACAGCTGAGGGTGGTCCAATTCTTCATCCTAGGGCCTGGACCTGCAGAACAGCCTCTAAGTGAGCTCAAAGGCCAGAGTGGCTGGGTGGGTCTGGAGGGCCTGGTCCAGGGTCTTTCCTGAGTGTGCCAGGATTCCGGGGTAGGGTGGGTGGTGGTGGAAGTGGTGGTGGAGTGGCGGTGCAAAGGCTAGAGTGGCTGAGTGGGTCTGGATTGCCTGGTCCAGGGTCTTTCCTGTGTGTGCTAGGAATTGCGGGGGTGGGGTGGAGGCGGTGCAAAGGCCAGAATGGCAGAGGCAAAACCCAACTGGGGGCCTTAAAGAAAAGGTAGGGATGGCCAGGTCTGGAGCCAGTACAGGGTGTGGCCCAGGACCCGGTCTGAGGGGCGGGTCCGTAAGTGGGCATCCTCCTATCGCTCTCAGCGAAGACCGCCAAGTGGTTTGGTGACCTACCGCCCCTGGAGTTCAGGCTGCGGCCCTAACGGGTCCGCGAAGCCATGCCCTTGGGGCGGCCGCAAGGGGCAGCGACCTCGTGCAGGCGTCCTCAGGGCTGGGGAGCTGGGAAAGCCGCGGGGGTCACGAGACCCCCAGACGCCCGCGCAGCCCCGAGGCTTGGCGCAGCCCTGGGGGCGGGGCGCCGGGAGGGCTGCAGCCCCCGAGCGACAGCGCGCGCAGCCAACGGCGCTTGGGGTCGCGGCGTGCGGCCCCGCCCCTGGCGGCGCAGTCCAATGGCGAGCGCTCAAGGGGGCGGAGGCGGGGCCTGGGCGGGGGCGGGGGCGGGGCCTGGGCGGCCGCGGGGGCGCGCGGGCGCGGCACCCGGAAGTCGGCGGCGGCGGAGGCGGTGAGTGTGCGGTCGGCGGCAGGGCCGGCGGACTCCCTCCCGGGAGGGCCGGCCCGGGACCGGGGGCGCGGGGTCCGGGGGAGCGGGCGGGGAGGGGAGGGGCAGGACCGCACCTCCCCGCCCTGCCTGGTTCCCTTTCCCGAGGCGTGGAGTGGAAATCCGACGAGAGACCCCACGCGGACCCCGACGCAGCCCCATGCGTTCCTGGAAGGCGTGTCCAGTGACCCCGCCAGGATGGGAAGCGGGGCCCACGGGCAGGCCGGGCGGGCCTCGCTGGGGGGGCAGCCTGGCGGGGCTGGGAGCTGCGCGGTCGCTGCGGGGTGGGTGGGCTACGGCCTCAGACGGTTCTGAAGCCCTGAGTCACGGTGCCGCCTCCCCCGGGGCCGGTGGCCGGTGGCCGGGCCTCCGGCTGACCGCTGAGGTCTGAGTAGGCAAGTGCTGGCTCACGCCTTTTCTGGGGTGGCTCCGTCGGTCAGGGCATCGAAGGTGGGGACTGGGCAGGGGACCCCCTCCCCGACCCCAGCGTGGCAGGTGCCTCACGGCCTCCCTAGAGTGAGCCTCCTGCCCTTGGACCAGTCCCCGAGCCTGAGCCTTTTCCTCCAGCAGGGATATCACATGCTGGGCCCAGGCCTGGCCTGGCGTCCTGTTCCCGACCTGCTGACTGCTGTTTGGGCTCAGAGCTCTCTTCCATGAGGCAGTGGTGACGCCATGGCAGCTATAAGGGATACCTGCAGCTGGTAGCACTTTGGAAATGCTTTCTCGAACTTGCTTGTTAAACCTCTGGGGAACCTTTTTGGGCAAATGTTCATTGGTCAGATGCTGTCCACAGCTAAGAACACTCCGGCTGAGGGGCAGGTGGCGTTCCCAAGGTCACTCAGAGCCAGGGCCAGGTCCCAGTGCCTCTGTTCCACCTGGGCCACTGTCTCAGGATCCTGGGGTGACCTGTCTGATGGGGCGGAGGCAGGAGGACACAGCAGTGGCTCTGTCCCCTGTCTCCAGGATCCTAGTGCTCCAGTGTGGTGGGTGGGCTGCCCTGGTGCCTCCACCTTAGCCGGCCTTTGACCACTAGCCTCAGTCCTGCGGCTTCGTGTTACTGGCATGTGCACAGACTTCCGGCCACTCAGACTGGGCTGCTGCCACTGCCTGCTCTGGTATGTAGTGACCGCAGCCATTCCTGAATGAAGGAAACGGCTGTCAATTCTGTTTCGGCCCCTCAGCCCCTAAACTGTTGTTATGGCCTCATGCTTCTTTTGTGACCTCTTTTTGTGGGCTTTTGGATTCCATTTCACCGTGGATGTAACTGTGTGTGGTGTCTTGGGGTCTCATTCCCGTGCCTGCTTCTGCATCAGAGGGTGAGCTCTCTGTAGGCACCTCTGCTGCCTGCCCACAGAAGATGTGTGCTTGTTACTTCTGAGGACTTCTGTGGGGAAACGAGGTGCCTCCAGAGCATGTCTGGAGGTAAATGGCCCATGGCAGGGAGGCTGGAGGGCTTTTAGAAGTGGTTCCACACTTGTCATTGTTGCTCCAGATGTTCAGGGACTGGGTCCATCCTTTGGCGACACATCAGTGAGTGAGGGCATCACCGCAGAATCTGGCATTTGTTGGTCCAGACCATAGGGTTGGGTGATGGCCTCTGCGGAAACAAGGTCACCCCAGGTCACCCCAGGAAGCAGTCTTCCCAGGTTATCAGTGCAGTTCCCCCCCCACCCCACCTTTAACTTTCTTTTTTAGATTTGCAAAAATGATACATGCACACTTAAAAGTAAAAAAAAAAAAAGGCTGTCCACCATCTCTTGGTGGCTACTGACACTCAGGGTACATCTTGGTGGGAGTACTCCATTGTCCTTTATTGAGCACAAAGGCAGCGGGGGCCCCTGTGAGGCTGGGCTGGCCCCTGGCTTGTGGGGAAGCCAGGAAAGGCTGAGGTAGAGGGGTGGCCCTCTGTCCAGAGCTTGATGTAATGCTCCTTCTGCCCCTCATTTGTGTTGCTCCTTTGAACTGCAGGGACAGCGACACTTGGTGTGGAGTTGAATTAGTGCTCCCAAAACATCATGGAGCTCTCAGAAGAGAGTACCCCATAGAAAATTTGTCATGGTGAAATCCCACTTAGCCAAAATGACAAAACATAGATTGTAGAATCCTCAATCTTGAGCTGGGAGGAGGGTGGGGTGTTGCAGTGGGCTGGCTGCTCAGAATATTTACAGACGTCAGGGCTTTCTCAGCCAAGGCCCCCGAACAGCACAGCGACACTGTGTTCCCATGTGTGTTTACCTCCTCTGTTGGCAGCCGCTGGGAGAACATTACGCATCATGCGAAAAGAGCAGCGCAGGCTCTCCAGCTCCGCCCCTGGGGCGGCCACAGTGATGGTGCGGGTTGGGCTGCCGGCTACATGCTGCTCGCTTGCTTTTACCGGGGTGAGAGTGAGAGTGAGGGGCCTGGCTCCTCAGCCCTGTCATGTGAAGCCCGAGGGCCCCTGTCCCCTGCGTGGCCTTGACAGACAGACAGGCTGGCTAGCCTTGAAAATGTATCCCAAAATGTGTAAAGTGCTTGGCGTAGTGAAATGGGGCTGCAGGTTCTCTGGCCCAGGTAACCTCTGTTCAGAGCCTTCATGTGTGCAGCCAGCCGGGGGGAGGTGGGGGATGGACGTGATGTGAACGGGGAGCCTCACTTTCCAAGTGTGTAGGCCGCCTTGGCTCTGTGTTGAGACCACAATACGTCCCCATTCATTCATGTGCGTCTCTATCATTCTTTGCTGCATTCTGACCTAGTGTGTGCCCCCTCCATCCAGAGCCTGTTTGCCTTTTCAGTTGACAAAGGAAAGTCCTCCCGCCGACGGTGCAGGTTCCCCCCCCTGGCACCCTGGTTGTCAGGTGTGGTTTTGCTCTCTGCTCAGGTGGTGGTGTCAGTGTGGAGAACTCACAAGAGCCCGGCTACACTGGCTTCTGCTTTGAAGGGTTTGCACCGGGGCTGTATCTACTCTTGCTCTGTCTCCCACGGACAGGCTCTTCTTCGGTCTTTCTTTTCTCCATGCGCCAGCCTGCCTGTAAGAGTGCATATAAAACATGCCTGCTGTGAGAGTGCATGTGTTTTAAATGTCCAGCTCCATGGGTTGTACTGGGAGCCCAGCCAGACAACTAGCATCCCCACCAAGAAACTGCCGGCACCCAGATGCCTCCTATTGTTCCCCAGATCAGGTGGCCCTGCCCTGACTTCTGTCCTCATGGATGATGAGACTCGCTTATTTCTCGCTTCTGGGCAAGCACTGGGGTGGTGCGCTGTCTCTGCCATGGGGCTGCTAGGGAGCCGGGGCTTACTCAAGACTTACCTGCTTGTTGCACTTCATAGACACTGGCACATGGGCAGTGCTGGGTTTGATGAGCAGGGGTGGGGCATGGCCCAGCACAATTCATTAGAGTTTTAGAAGATTTTATGAATAGTCAAGAGGGAGACCTGTCCTCCAGATACCAGAGCATGTGCCGAAGCTAAGAGGCCTGCCAAGCATGCAGGATGCCATGGAGCCCTTTGACTGGGTGTCCAGGGTCTGGCTGAGGTGGGGCAGACCTGACACCCCGCAGCTGGGAAGCAAGGGGGTCCGTACCTCACACCACCCACCGGAACAGGGCATAGGCTGACCTGAGGACTAAGCCAAAATATAACCATACAAAGAAGGCAGGGGAAAGAGGCTTTAACTTTGGGATAGGGAGGGTGGCTGCAATGCAGTAGGGATGGGAAAACTTGTGGTCAAGTAACATACTCTTTCCCATAGGCAGTGCCACAGGCAAGGCCACAGGGCTGGGTGGAAATCTTGGCAGCTCACGGAGCAGACAGGTCGTGAGCCTGCCCACACCACATGTGCTGCACTACAGATCAGTGCAGCAAAAGCCCAGCATTCAGTACCCAAATTGGTGATCTGTAGACTCTGGTGGGCAGGTGCCTGGGAGATGTGCAGCCCCCGGGAGTTGCCAGTACAATCCCGGTGAGAGTGTTTCCTGCCACCCCGAGAAGGGCAGCAGTGGCAGGTTGTGGTGCTGGTGGACGCCCCTAGTCCAGTGGCTGGTCCGGGATGTTTGGAGGGAGTTTGGCCAGTTCTACTCACTTGAGAGCATCATCCTCTGACCCACCATTCCGCCTTCTTGGTCTCTGTCCTAGGAAGATCCTCCACCCATGTGCAGAGCCTGCGTGTGGGGCTCCTCTGTGGCACTCTGCAGGGGGTAGAAACTTTGTGGGACTGAAACACCACCAGAGCCAAGAGGCAGCATGAGGGTACATGTCCCCTGGGGAACGCCGTGTGGCGGCTAGCAGGCTGGGGACACTTGCCCCTTGGTAGAGACAGCGGGAAGACAGGGCAGTGGGATCCTGTGTGTACGATCACCCCAGAGCACATGCCCATACTTTGCTAAGAAATATCAGGAGGCACACAGCCGACTAGATGTGGGGCTTTTGCAGAATGAGTGTACTTGGAAACTTCCAAGATGAGACTGTGCTCCTGGCTAACCTGGCTGTGGGAACCAGACTCCGCAGGCCCACGGGAGCTGCCGGCTGTGGCCGCAGGAGGTGTGGAGCCTTGGGCTGGGGATGGACAGGTGGGCTGGGAGGTAGGGAGGGGGGCAGGCCTTGGTGCAAACGCTGGAGGAGATGGTGCCGCTTGGTGTGCGTGGCCGGCACTGTTGGTGTGTGATGCCCATTGGCTTCCACACAGGATGGGCCAGCAGCTGGGTGGCATCTGGAGTGCACAAGAGGGAGATAGGGGGTTGGCGACCACCCCCAGCAGTGCTGCGGTCTCCCCATCCACCAGCCAGGTCCTTCCCCATCAGGCAGGGGGGACGGTGAGGTCCTGTCAGCATGGCCTGTGGGCGCCACTTGCCTACTCTTCCAAGGGGCCTCGTGAAGTTGCCGACCAGCCCTCACCTAAGCCAAGGCAGGGTCACTGCATCTCTTGGCATGTGGCCCGGACCCATCTCTGGCCAGGTTCTGGCCTGCCTGCTTGAGTCATTTTCTTGTCATGCTCTTGTTAGACGCCGTGTGGAGTGACTTTGGGGGCTTGAGTCAACTGAAGAGCCTGGTTATTCTGAAGGAGGGAGTGGATCTGGCTGCTCTTGACAGCTCTCTCGGTTCCTCTGGAAGGCAGGGGAGGAAGAAGGAAGTCCCAGCTGAAGGGGGCGGGGAGCAGGCAGGATGGAGCTTGCAGAGAACTCTCGAAAGCCTCAGCAGATGGGCTGGGAGTGCCTGGAAAGCTTCTGTGCCTGTGCCTCACAGCCAGCACCATGTGCTAAGAATGACTGGTGCCGGACTCAGGACCCATTCTTCCGGTTTTGCATTACCAGGTGGTTAGAGCAGGGGAAGGCAGGAGTGGTGATCTGGAAGGAAGGCCTCCTCTGGCTTTCTCAGAGGGAAGAAAGGGGAAGCCCATGGCTTTGGTTTGAAGTGAACTTTTGCTTTTGTCTCACATATGGTAGATCCTTCTGGCTGGGGCTCAGGTGTGCCCAGGGAGTGTGGGCCCTGAGCCGCCCAGGTGGCTGCTACCCTGGATCCGCCCAGGTTTCCAGGGGGAGGACTGGTGGAGGCCACCCCAGGGGAGGCAGCACTTCTTTCCCCTGTTTGTGCTGTTTCTAGGCAGGCTAAGGACACAGAGGGAGTCCCAGGCTGAGTGGGCAGGTGTGAGGTGTGTGGATGTGCTGCTCTCTTCTGTGTATGGACAGCCTCGTGCACCTGCTCAGCCTGAGCCAGTCTCTGTTTGTCCCTGTCTGTTCCCCACAGGACTTCATGCTGGTCCTATTCAATTTCAGGAAAGTCCTGGGTAGGTTTTTAAATGGGGGCATCATTGGGTCACAGAGGTCAGCTTTTTATGTGAAATCTTGGTTATGACAAAGATTGCCTGGTTGCCGTGGGTACCTCTGAGAGTCTGTGTGAGTTATGGAATGTAGCATCGCTAGGAAGCCATGGTGAGGATGCCCTAGAGGTTTGGAGCTTGAGCAACTGCTGATGCCATCTCCTCACCAGTGGGGGCATAGGAAGTGTCTCTTCAGGTAAACACAGTGTGAGATGTGTGCCCCCCACCTGCGCCCCCCCTCCAGCCACTGTGCCATGCAGGTGTTTTGGGCACCTCCCAGGCTCCATGTTCCAGCCCCATTGTGCACATGGCTTCCCCTCCTGGGCCTGGGCCACTGTCTGGGGTTTTCCATCCCTGTGGGCAGCTCCGAGGCTCAGCTGCACCCTTGAGTTTGTGGCATTTGTGGGTCCCAGTGGGACCATGTGTGTACATGGTGACCTTTTGTCACCTATCACTAGCTTTCCCGGGGTGGGTTGACCACTGAGAGAATAGTGAGGCCACTACAGTGGCCATGGTGGCTTTGTGTTTCCATGATGTGGCTGGGTGAAGTGGCTTGTGGATATGCAGTGCTGGGGGCATCCTGGCCTTCTGGGGGGACAGGAGCAGATGCAGGGGAGGGAGACCCACTTGATTCCAGCACGTAGCACACTTCCTTTGTGCCTGCTCCTTCACTCGGAGTGCAGCTGGCCAGCATCCCACAAGCCCCTCTGGTAACCTCAGGCACACTGCCTAAACCCTTGGTGAGATGGGACCCACACCTGTGAAGCACCTGGAGTGGGAACGTTTTCACCAGCTGTCCTGTCCTCTGGTCTGTTGCCCCAGGGGCCCAGCCTCTTCTGGGTCTGGGTGTCACCCTATCAGAGAGCCAGATTCTGTGGCACCTTGCCTTGAGGGTACTCTTCTCCAGGTGCTAGGTTACCTGGCTGCCCTCCTGATTGCTGTGGGGCCAAACAAGGGAAAAGGAGGGAAAGTGAGCCCTTTACATCTGGAAAAGATGGGTCTGTGACATTTAACTGCCACCCGCAAGCCCAGGGGTGGGTGTGCACATCACCACGGTAGCCTCCTTCGCCTGCTGGGGCACACAGCATCCTGGGCACAGCATGCAGAGATGGGTGTGGCTTCCGTCAATGCTTGGAGGCTGCCAGGCTTTGCTACCTCAGGGTGTCCACCTCGAGGTTTCCAAGGCCCATGGGTAATGTTCCTGATCAGACCCCCAGGACCCTCCGGCCTGTCTCTTTCTCTGGCTGCAGGCTGGCCCTGGCTTGTGGGCTGCCGCAGCCTGCAAACACTCCATGGGGGCCTGGGCTTGCATGGCCTGGTGGAGGGTGGGGACCAGTGGGGCAGGGATGTTACTGAGAAAGCCAGGCACTCTTTTGCTCAGGATGCCCTCCCTTACACATTTTACTAGCTCAGATGTCCTTCAAGGGTGAACTCCCCAGGACAAGCAGAGAGGCCACCAAATGTGGATGAGCCCCAGCCCCACCTGGCACGGCGGGGCCTACTGAAGCCCTTTCCCGTCTCTTTCCCACTGTGCTGGTCTCAGAACTGGGGGAAGGGGAGAGTGGTGTTTCCTTAGTGCCCTGAGAGGCCAGGCAGGCAGGTGTGTGACAGCAGGAGCAGGACCCTGTTTGCCACTGGTAGGAGTTCCAGCCTGCATGGCAGTGACTGGGACCACGGTGGCTATGTCCAGAACTTGCTTGGGGAGCCCTGAAAATCAGCAGGACTGAGAAAGTGGCCCATTGGGCACAGTGACAGGGAGGATTTCACCAGGGCCTGGGTAGGAGGCATGCTGGGAGAAGGGCCCTGCACCCACGGGTCCTGCTGAGGTAAACGAGGCTGCTGGGGTGGTGGGAAGTGGAGCTGAGAAGGGGTGGGGCCAGTGGGCAGCGGGCCTGGCTTGAGTGGGGGGTGAGGGATTGGAGAGAAAGGCAGTTCCTGATGGTCCCCTCCCCAGGGGCTGGCTTTCCTCTGGTCCTTCCCTCCCAATGACCACGTCTTCATCGAGGCCGCAGCCCTGGGCTTTGTTCCCACACCTCCGGCGCCAGGCTGCCCGGAGACCCATCAGTGGCCTTGCCTTCAACCACAGAGCCCTCCCTGCTGCCACTGTCTGGAGGGCTGGTCTGCCACCCACAAAGGCTGGCTAGGATGACGAGGTCCTGCAGCCAAGTTGGAGGGCTCTGCTTCTGGCTTGTGAGCATCAGTAGCCGGAGCTGCCCCTGGAGGATGGCCTTGCCCAGCAGCTGGGTACGCCGCCCGGAGAGGTGCACAGCAGGCCAAGGCCAACGCGATGGCCTCTTCTGACAACCAAAGCTACACGTCCCTGGTGGGGCAGCATGTCTCCCGTGGAGCAATCCTCAGAACCATCCTCTGTCCTGGCAGGGCTCTGGGTGGGTGGGATTTCAGAAGTGATGGGCTGGCAGGGCTTCCCCGCTGACCACGGTTGGCCTGGTTGCCATAGACAGTGCCAGTTGGCCTCTTCTAGAGTATTCTCGTTTGTGGGAGAGACCAGCCCCGGGCAGTGAGAAGGCCTTTGTTTTCTGTGCTGGACCACAGCTGTGTGGCAGGTGCTCATCAGCTGACCTGGCGGGTGGGACACCCAAGACCCCAGGAGGCCCCGCATGCTTCCTACTTCCCTGCACTGCAGTGTTCTGGCCAATTTGACCTGTTTCATCAGTTATGTCTCATGTGCTCATCTTAAATGAATTTTAATCTGTAGTTACTAGGGCTTCTGGTTCTAAGAGTCCTTTCCGGTGCATCGTGAAACTCCTGGTTTACTCTTTCTCTCACATTTTTTTTCCTGCAAATATTCTCAAGCTTCTTTTTCTGCAATCAGAGTGTGGTTGGTTTACAAGACGTGTGGGGTTTGCTTTCTGCTGTTTCATGCTTATGGTGCTTTGTTTTGTTATGTGGTGTTCTTTCTTTTTTTTTATTATTATTATTTTTTTTATGTGGTGTTCTTTCTGATGGCCCTTCGTCCTTGAAATGATCTGTGAGACTTCTCAGAGGTGTAGAATGAGGATGAGAACTTTGGTTCTCCAGGTGCCTAGGAGCACTACCGGTGCTCGAGCCCCTCCATCCAAGTCTAGCATGAGGATCCCTGGACCCCCAGTGTGGCCCCGATGGTGCTCTTGTGGCTTCTCAGGGACTCTCCCTACTTTGCATGCTGTCCCTGTGGCACCTGGAGGTGGCTGTGGATCTAGCCCACCTTCATCCTAGGAGTTGCCTGTTAGGGTCCCAGCTCCACTTAGGGGAGGGTCTCCTACCACGTTCCCCTCTTGGGGCAGCCTTGGCCTTGTGTTCAGTCTCTCTGACCTTCACAGCCATCAAGCCCAGTTTGCCCAGGTGGGCCAGTGCCCCAGGGCAGGAATAGCCAGTGTACTCTGCTTCCTTTCCTCTCTGGGTTTCCATGTTCTCTGAGATAGTAGCCAAATCCTGCATGACCTTGTTAGTTCTTGGTTCTTTTCAAGATGTTTTCATATTTTTTCAAGCATTTTGAGTTGTTTTTACTAGAAGGATCAGTTCCAATAGCCTGCCCACCAGTCTTGATATCATCAGGTGATCCTAGGCTGATGGCCCTTGTGGGCACAACCGGGGTCCCCGAGGGTGGGAACCCAGCCTGCTCCTGTCACCTCAGGGCCATTTTGTGTATTGGGCATTGCCTTTGGTTCCATTGTGTGAGGGCCAGCGGCCAGCAGCCCATGTCACAGGGCCCTTCATCTCCCGGCCCCTGCACTTCTGCTGTGGCACTGGTCTCCAGGGTGATATCACCTCCACAGTCTGAGGTTTTACTGAGGACCTGGATGGGTCCCCTGAGGCGTTAGCGATGCTTGTGCCTGCAGGGACTGGGAGGAACATGGGGCTGAGTTGTGGTGCCCTCTAGGGCCTTTGGGAGTCAGTGGTGACAGTAGTGGAGTGGATCCTTCCTCCCTGACCCCCTCCCACCACTTCCCAGCCCAGCTAGACCAGTGAACGGAAATGGGTGGAGAGGCAGGGACACCACGGCATCATCCCACAGGAAGACCTACATGTGGCTCTGGGCTGTGGTCATGTCCGTGGGGCCAGCCTCAGACTTCGGCCCCTCCTTGGCTCTTCTGTGACCTGTAGTCAGATCCCCTGCCACCTGTCCATCCACCCACCTACGCTTGGGTGCTGGCACAGCTTAGATGGCCAGGTCGGCCAGGTGAGAACATCCTCCTCCTGTGAGTTCTGAAACAGTGTTTTACTTCAGAGACCCAAGAACTGGGAGCACTTGCACTGGCATACAGGGGAGCTCTCACCTCTCTTCTGATCACCTGCCCACCCCACTGCAGGGGTTCGCCTCTCTCTGGACTGCTGTGTGTGGCTGGCGGGGACTCTGGCCTGGGACAGGGAGCTGGAACCCTTCTCGGCCCACCCCGGCTCCTCCCATGCCTGAAGGGAGGACTGTCCCCGTGTCTCTCACAGCAGGCTAGTCCCTTCCCTCTGTGGCTTCTCCAAGGCCTGGGGGCAGAGGGTCAGGAATGGCAGAGTGTTCGTGGTTTATATTGAAACCTGGAGCGAGGATGGGCAGGGTCTGGGCATCCCATCCCACCTTACCCCAGCTGGGGCCCAAGTCATGGACCCTGTTTACAGATGTGGACCTCAAACCTTGTCTAGTAGGTGCTGTGTATTTACTGTGCTGGGGGGCAAGGTACTGCATGGACCCTCCCCAGTTCCAGGGCACCCCAAGCTAGTGCATTTGGAGCTCAATGGCTTCCTCTAGACACACACGCATAGTCACACACACGCATAGTCACACACATGCTTGCAGACATATTCAGAAGCACACACGTGCAAACACCCATACATAACCATATGCTTACGTGTGCACACAGACTTTACATACATGCACATAGACTAAGCACGCCCTCACCCGTCTTGCTCATGAGGCTCTTCCAGGGGCATCTTTTTGGCTTCCATCAATGTCTACACAGGCTCTTTCTTGTCTGTTTCCTGGCTGTGGCCACTGGCCCTGCCTCATGCACATAGGCAAGACTAGAGACCATCGCAGTCACCTTCTTCAGGGTCAGTGGCCCCAGGATCTCACCTCTGTTCTCACCTCCGCTGTGGGAAAAGATCTGCTGGCCCTAGAGGCTGCCAGGCACAGGGCCTATGTGTGCAAGGGGACCTGCAGCATCCCCACTCCCCAGTACCTGGGTGCATGTCCATATCACCAGCATGCGTGCTTTGCGCCTCATCTCCACCTGCTTACATGGAGTGTGCAGGGCCCTCTGGGTTCCCCTGGCGGTGTCTGCGCCGTCATGGGTGGAAGGCATGTGCTGAGGGCCTACTGTGGACACTGCTGCAGAGCATCCTCAGGCCGGTCAGACATGACGTAGCCCTGCCTTGACAGACTGGGGACTGGAATTGGTGCCACTTCCAGGAGATGGGGTGGTTCAGTCTGGGTGGTAGGCATGCAGCAGACCACAGAGCCACCCATGTGTGGTGTGGGAGGGTACCCACCTGCTGCCCTGGCTGTGCCTGTGGTTTTTGTTCTTGTTCCTGTGGCCACCCTCCAGTGGCAGGCCCAGGGCCAGTGAGCATTGCAGGCATTGGGGGACAGTCTGGCCCGCGCTCATGTGTGTGAGCGCTTAGGGAGATGATTGTATGGTGCCGGTGAACGCCATGGTATCTGGCATATGGTTCTTGCCATGTCCAGTGAGGGTCAGGGGCATCCCAGAGGCGGTCTTGTTCCGGGCCAGGGAGCATTGCAGGTTTTGTATTGTCTGCCATTTATTCAACGCGTTTTTTTCCTTTGCCCGCAGACTGGTGACCCCGTGTGAACAAAGCTGCCCTCAGGGATCCATGTGCATCATCTTCTTTAAGTTCGATCCTCGTCCCGTTTCCAAAAATGCATACAGGTAACCCCCTTGCTTTGTGTCTGCTGTCCTCCGCTTGGCCTTGGATGCCCCACAGTCCTTATAGCGCCCAGGTGGGGACAAGCTGTACAGGTTGGGCCTGCCCTGTCCAACAGCAGTCGCTCGGTGTGGGGTGTGCCGGGGAATACCACTCCGTGGCAGGAACGCTGAACTAACACATAGGTGCGGAGACTTAGCTGCTGAAGGTCGCTGTCCCGGCAGGACAGAGAAGCAACGTAGGGGCCAGCAGAGGAGGTGGGAAACTGAGGCCCGGGGGGCGGGGTCATGATCCAGTGCACCCCCCTCCCCACAGCTCTGGGCCCTGGATGTGTCCCTCTGTTCCCTGGTCACCTCAGTAGGAATCCATCTGCGTTTTTCCACGTGTGAGGCTGAGAGGTAACTCACAACCAAAAATGACATTTGAAACTCATCACTAGTGCAATTGCCTGGAAAGTTTTCATCATTTTAAAATCTATACCAGCAATGATTTGAACCATTTGAACCTTTTTGACTAGCTTCTTAGATTTGAGTCACCCTGCAAAATTGCACAGACACCATGCTGCCTAATTTTGTGCTGAATGAAACTCATCCTAGGCCAGGGGTCAGGGAATGAAGAGTGCTCAGTGTTCCCTTTGTGCGGTGGAGTGGACAGCAGGGCCAGGCCAGGGTCCTGGAGCTGAACCTGAACAACCCCCAGCAGAATCAGCTGTTTGAGTCAGCGTGCGGCCAGTGGGCAGGATCCAGGTGTACTGACTTGGGCAGGGGCAGTGTAACCTGCAGAATTATTAACTATGAGAGGATTTGAATGCCTTGGGTGGAGCCCCATCCTCCATCCTCAGGCTGAGATCTAGACGTTGCCGGAGAGGCTCAGCGGTGGCACCCTGGATAGCAAAGAAATCACCGGGAGGCCATGGCAGCAGAACTTTCTAGGAGTCTGGCCTCTGCTGTGCAGGCAGCTGTCGCAGGAGACTGCTGGGGGAAGCTGCTGGCCACTGGGCTCATGGGGGAAGCCCCAGGTGTATCTGGGCTGAGTCTGGGGGAGCCACACATGTTGCAGGAGTGTCCCAAGGAAGCACCCTGCAGCCAGGATAAGAAACCTCTCCCCCTGCGGTGTCTCTCCAGTGCTCTCTACTGACCAAACTTAATACAGTACTAGCCCCAAAGTTCAGCTCCTTTACCAGGAGGAGGCAAAAAAGGGCAGATTTGGGACTGAGCCATAATACATAATAGTTGAATTCCTGACAAGGTCTGCCCCTTTGGCTCGTGAGGTTTCATGTGCACCCTTCTACGCTCTTGTGAACTCTCACACACCAACAAAATGACTGGTTCCACCTGATGAGTGAAGAATTCCTCACACGGGGACATGCAGTGTGACGGTCACTGCGTCTGTTGCTGGCTGTGTTTACTAGCAGATTCAGCCACAGTCTCCCTGGATATGCTGTTTCCCGAGGCTACTTCCGGTCTCCTGCCAGTAGGAAAAACATGGGAAGAAGGAGGGAGGAGGTCTTTCTTGCTTTCGCGCAGGACCTGTGTCCCTGCCAAGATGTCTTCCCATAATGACTCCTTGTGGGTTGTGATTCGTGATGGCCTTAGTGTTTCTTTCCAGTGTATTCCAAAGCCCTAAGCCAAAAATGAAATATGCTGCCTCTGGTGACTGACCCAATATACTCGTTTACCTTATTGGGTGGGAGGGCCGGAGGGGCTTCCAGGGGCTGCTCCTGTTCTAGCTGTGGAGCTCTCTGGCCCATGAGAACGGGTGGCTGCAGGCCCTTAGTGTCTGTGCTCCTGTGTATGTGTGATATGAGAAGAGTGTGGGAGGAACAAAGAGGGGTCACCTCGGCAGGAACACTGCAGCTGGGCCTTTCAGAGATCTGAGATGAGCTCCCGGTACCTGGAGTGGATTGAGGAGCAGGCCAGGCTCCAGGGCCAGCAGTGTGGAGGGGAGAAGGCCCTGGCTACACAGTGCTGCCAGGGGCCATCTGGGCCTGCAGGACCTGCCCTGGCGTCCCCTCACTTGGTCTCCCTCCTGCTTTAGCCAACCCCTGGCCTGGCCTCCAATGCACCAGCTTCTGCCCCCCACCTCGGCATCCACTGCTGTGTCTTCGTCCCCCCTCCCCCCATAACTAGCAGGAATAGGAGTGCCATCCTCACCATTTACAAGTGTCCAGTTCAGTGGCATCAAGTACATTCACATCGTTGTGCAACCATCCCCACCATCCATGTCCAGAGCTCTTCATTGTCCCCGACTGACACCTGTCTCCACCAAACACTAAGTTCCTGTTCCCCTCCCCCCAGCCCCTGGCCACCACCAGTCTGCTCTCTGTCTCTATGACCTTGACTACTCTGGGGACCTCATATAAGTGGAATCGTAGTATTTTTGTGTGACTGACTTATTTCACTTAGCATCGTGTCCTCAAGATCGTGGTGTGGCATGTGTCAGCATCTCCTTCCTTCTTAAGGCTGAGTAACATCCCATTGTAGGCACAATGACCACATTTTTATCTGTTCATCTCTAGATGGACACTTGGACTATTTCCACTTCTTGGCTCCTGTGAGTCATGCTGCCGTGAAGATTAGTGTACAAGTGTCTGAGTCCTGCTTTCCATGCTCTTGGATGTATACTGAAAAGGGGAATTGCTGGATCATATGGCAATTCTATGTTTGTTTTTGGAGGAATGATTCCATTGAGTGTCTTTTGGTGGCCGTGCCATAGACTTCCCGAGCCATGTCACCCCATGTCTCCTTGTGGTGACAGAGAATGTCTTCACAGTGTGTCATCATTGTGCACTGTCCAGACCAAGTTCTCTCCCACCAAGCTGGACAAGCCAGGTGTCCCGAGCCACCATCCACCTGGACTCTGCTGCCCACAAAGCTGGTCTATGTGGCTAGGACACATCAGAGACCTCGTGCTCCATGGGCTGTCTTGAGCACCCTCAATATCATTTGACTCTTGGGGTAACGGGAAACACCTGTTTTTGTTTGTGGGTTAAACTCATCCCTATGGAATTGTTGCTCCAGGGTCAGATGGTTGCAAAGGGGACTTTATAACTGGAATGGTGGCTGTCATTGCCATATGAAGTTGTCCTTTAAACAACATGGATTTGAACTATGTAGGTCTACTTATATGCAGAGTTTTTAAAGTATGGGACTGTAACTGTATTTTCTCTTCCTTATGATTTTTTTTTAAGATTTTAAATTTTTCCTAAGTAACCTCTACATCCAACGTGGGGCTCAAACTTACAACCTAATCAAGAGTCATGTATTCCACCGAACTAAGCCAGCCAGGTGCCCCTCCTTATGATTTTCTTATTAATGTTTTATTTTTCCCTAGTTTGCTTTTTGGTAAAAACATGATATGTAGTATAATATATAAAATACATGTGAATTTGCTGTTTATGTTATTGGTAAGCTTTGTGGTGAACAGTAGGTCAATAGTAGTTAAGTTTTGGTGGAGTCAAAAGTTATATGTGGATTTTTGGGGCTCCTGGGTGGCTCAGTCGGGTAAGTGTCTGCCTTCAGTTCAGGTCACGATCCTGGGGTCCTGGGATTGAGCCCCACTTCGGGCTCCCTGCTCAGTGGGGAGCCTGCTTCTCCCTCTCCCTCTGCTGCTCCCTCTGTGTGTGCATGTGCGTGATCTCTCTCTCTCTCTCTCTGTTTCTCAAATAAATAGATAAAACCTTAAAAAAAAGTTATACATGGACTTTTGACTGTGCGGGGAGGGGGTTGCTACCCCTCACCCCTGTGTTCAAGGGTCAACTATACATGTAAATAATAACTTAAACATTTCCTCTCTGCCCTACAGAAAAAACTGGGACATCCTTACTTTTGATGCTGTGGGCAGTGTCACCCACGGCTCTGCCATTGCCAGATGCTGATCTCATGGGAATGTGATTTCTGGTTTCCCAGGACTCAGTTCCTGAAAGATGAGCCTGTCCTTGTTATACCCTGCCTGGGACTGGCCCGGCGATGATGGCACTTGGTCTGTGCCTGCTACTTTGCTGGCCTGTTGGTGAAAGGCGTGGCTCCTGAAGCATCTCTCCTTCTCTTGAGCCTCATGCAAGCATCGTATCATCTGCTTCCCCACTAGAGAAAGCAGAGCATGCATCCTGTGGTCTGTGCTGCCAGATTTAGCAGTCACAGTGTGTTGCTGAGTGGCACTTACTGGGTGTAGGCAGGGAGGGGAGCCTGCTCGGCAACTGCCCAGGGAGTGAATGTGAGCGTGGCCACTTCTGTGGAGCATCTCTAGGCCTGACACTGGGCTGGGCCCTGGTGTCATGGATCCCATGGTCTACACCTCCCATCCACCACATCACTGTCACCCTGCCCCTCGATGTTGGGGATACCCATACCTCCAGATGTGCCAGCCATCTCCATGTCACATCCCATGCTGGCTGCTTGTAGGCACTGGCTGGGCATGAACCCCCAAATGCCTTTGGGCTTCCTCATCTGTCTTAGTTTTGAGCTGGTCCTGGTAAGATGGGCTCCTTGGGTGTTCCTCTCTCCTGGGGTCACCTTTGGCATGGTGCATTATGGCCCCTGCCCAGATGTGGGATTCCCCTGGGTGGTCCCAGCTGCTGTTTCCCATGCCCGTTGTTACCTGGCATTCGGAATTTTTGGTAACAGTTACCCAGTGTGAGTATTGTCTGGGTGCCTGTTGGTTCTGCTCATTTTGAATTTTAGTACTGATCTCTGCAGCACTGCAGCAAGGAGCATAGCAGATAAGAAATTACTTTAGCAGCCTGTGATATGCTGGCTTAGAGCTTTTCCGTGCTGGACTGCAGCTTTGCCTCGGGGTCCCAATGACCTTGCCCTGTGGAGGCAGCGGCATTCCTGTGGGATTCAAGTAATTTCCCTGATTATAAAGGGCTATGTGCTCTGGAAAAAAGTCATCCCCTACAAGATGTACAAAGTAAAATGTGAGCTCCCATAACCCCTGTGGTAGGTCTATGGTTCCCAAGGTTCCTACCCCCATTGTACACACCTGTGTTATTCATTCCCCTGGTCATGTGTGGGACTGTGGAGCTAAATAGAAAGGGATTTTGCCAATGTGAAAAAGTCCCTAATTAGTTGACTTGGAGTTAATCAGATGGGAGTTGTCCTCGGTGGGTCTGACCTAATCAGGTGAACCCTTAGGTGGGACCAGGCCCCTCCTGAAGAGGTAAGCTGCTATGCTTGAAGGGGGCCCATGGCCAGGAACTGGGGTTGGTCTCCAGGAGTTGGGAGTGACTTCAGCCTAGGATGGGCATTCTGCAGCAACCTCAGGAACGTGAGGAAGACGCCAAGTCTCGGAGACCCTGCTAGTCGGCACATCAAGTATTATCTCAGGAGCCGCTGAGCAGAGCACCCAGCACAGCAGGCCTGTGTTCCTGACCACAGACTGAGATGAGGAGTAGGTGTTGCTTTAAGCCGCTGTATATGCTATGTTTGTGGCAATTTGTGAGGCCCCATAGAAAATCAGTACACTTCCCGTTGGGTAATACTGTCATGGCTGTCATATAACCACTGTGGCCAGGCCATTTATCAAAATGTCTCTTTAGACTCATGAGCCAATTACCCTTGTTGGCTCCAGTCTGGAGGGGCTGCTGAGTGAGTTGTCATATCCTTCTGTTGGTTTCCATGGAACTCATCACTGCTTGTGACATCACTGGGGCATGGGTCTGTGCACCTGCTACCTGGCACTAAGCTCTCCCCAGATGGTGTAGAGACCCTCCCACCTTGCAGGTGGTGCACAGGCCAACCCCAAATGATGCACTGACTCACCCCCTAGATGGTGTGCAGACTCAACTTCCCAGGTGGTGTGCAGACTCAGCCATCCCTGATGGTGCGCAGACTCATCCCTCCCAGGTGGTGCTTAGACTCATCCCCACAGGTAGTATGCAGACTCACTCCAGGTGGTGCTCAGGCTCATCCCCCAGAGGGTGCTTAGACTCACCCTCCCATGTGGTGCTTAAACTCATACCCCCAAGTGGTGCACAGACTCTTCCGACCCAGCTGGTGCTCAGACTCATCCCCCAGGTAATGCGCAGACCCATCCATACCTCCAGACTGCACACACCCACCCCCAGATGATGCACAGACTCACCCATGGTTGAGGTGAGGAATGCCCACCCATGGATGATGTATAATTAGTTAGTGGTTTCAGTTATTAGAACAAAACAAAGCCATGGGTGACTTGCTGTCCTCATATCCCCTGACTTGCTGTCCTCATATCCCCTGACTGGTAGGCATGTGCCCTGCTCCTGGGCGCTGTGGCACAGATGGACTTTTACTGGTGTTGTAATGCTCAGAGGTGGTGAGTGAGGGAATACTTTCTCTTACTTGGAGCCTTGATGTGGGTACTTATCATGCCCACATGTTTCCCAATTAGGTATTTAATGAAATCCCCAGCAAACCACTAGCAATTCAGCTAAATAGTGATTCTTGTTGCAAAAATAACCTGGCAGTTAATATTCCTGGTTACTAACTGCTCCTTATTTTAAAAATAGTAGGAGTTGAAAATCTTGGGAGAGAAAGGTTTTGCTCAGTCAGCTTTTTTCTTCCTCCCTAATTTTTCCTTTTCTGGAGACTTACATAAGAATCAGAACCAGAAGCCAGTAGCACTAGGCTCAGTTTGGGTCTTGCCTCCCCGCATCCCCAGCCCCCTCTCAGCACAAGTGGCAGGACGAGTGAGTTGGGGAGCAGTGCTGGGTGTCTCCTGACCTCCTCCCACAGGGGTTGTGGGGCACCTGGCCCACACAAGCAGCCTATGGGAGCAGTGCCAGCCGGGTTGGCTCCAGATCGAGTCGCAGAAGGAAGGGATAAAGCAGTTGTGTCTGAAGATGGGGTCAGAGTCCCGCTGGCTTCTCCCTCAGGCTGCCTATCTCAGCCTGGGGCTGTGGTCTGGCAGTTAGAGCTGCAGAGGATTGTCCTGCGAATGGCTGGGGTTCACATCAGGGACAGTGACCTCCCTGCATGCCTGTCCCCAAGACCTAGAACAGCCTGGAGAGCTGCCACAGGCTGAACAGGTGTCCCGAAGGTGGTGAGACTCCTAGGGCAGATCCAGAGGGTGTGACTAGACACCCACAGTCGTTGGTTACATTGGTGCCTGTGGCTGGGGCTGCATGGGGAGGTGCAGAGTTGGGGGTGGGTGGTGTCACACGCTGTGTGCACCAGGGTGAAAGCACTTCTGTGGTGCTGGTACCAGTTTCACTTTTAATTTTATGAACTTTTTTTTTTTTTTATGAACTTTTTTGTTAACCCACATTTTACCAAGTAAATGTTCTTTTTTTACCATAAAAATATTCTTTTGTACAACAACAACAAAAAATATTTATTTATTGAGAGAGAGAGAGAGTGTGTGCGCCTAAGCAGAGGAGAGGCTCAGAGGGAGAGGGGGACTCCTCGCTGAGCAGAGAGCCCAAGTGGGGCTCAGTCCCAGGACCCTGAGATCTTGACCTGAGCCAAAGGCAGATGCTTCACCGACCTAGCCACCCAGGTGCCCCTACATGTACATAAAAGCCTAAGAGTCAAGAGAAAAGTTATTTTTGAAGACTTTAGGATGTGACCACCGACTAGACTAACTTGGTTTCAGATCCAGTGTGAGCACAGGTGGCTAAGCCACAGCGCCTGGCCCCACGACCTCTGTACACCTGCCGCTGGTGCTCGGAGGGTTCTTTGCTTGCACTTCTTAGACCCAGACGTCTCATGGACGTGGCAGTCCCACTCAGTCACTGTGTCCTCACTGAAAATGGCAAAGCTGACTAGAAACTTTGTTTTCCTATGTTAAAACTAGAGCAGGGATGCCTGGGTGGCTCAGCGGTTGAGTGCCTGCCTTTGGCTCATGGTGTGATCCTGGAGACCCGGGATCGAGTCCCACATAGGGCTTCCTGCATGGAGCCTGCTTCTCCCTCTGTGTTTCTGCCTCTCTCTGTGTGTCTCATGAATAAATAAATAAAATCTTTTAATAATAAAAAAAAAACTAGAGCTCTTTTGAAAATGTTGACATCTTTTTTATTTGCTAGCAAAAAACTTGTTGGTTTCATGATGCAAACAAAACTAGAGAGCCACAGAAATTCTTACCCACTTCCCCAAACAACCCAAAATGCAGGACGGCAGCCTCCAGCAATCCTGTGCTCTGCTACTGCTCCACGTGGCCCCAGGGCCCTTCTGGTGGGCATGCTCACTAGGGGTAACTTCAGGGGAAGGGACAGACAGGTACAAGGGGCACTTCTCTGCACTGGGGCACCTGGGGACATGCCTGATGCCAGCTGCTCAAGGCTGTCACCTGCACAGGTCCTGTTGCCCTTTCTGGGTGATGAGTTGGGTGTGTAGGGTGGGATGGGCTACGCGTCTTTGCCCAGCATCTGCCTCTTTATTTGGCAGAGTCCGGGGGCAGAGTCTTGGCTGAAGGCTCCTTGAGAAACCTGCTTGTCTGGAGCCATCACTAACCTTTGTCTCCTGAGGGTTCCTGTCCTCTCTAGGACTCTCCTGTGTTGCTGTGGAGGCAAATTTTCTTTGTTAATAGCAGAAAAAAAATAGGGCTTTTCTGTTTTTCCCCCGAGACCTTTAATCATGCTTTGTCTTTCAGGCTCATCCTGGCGGCCAACAGGGATGAATTTTACCACAGACCATCCAAGTTAGCTGACTTCTGGGGGAACAACAATGAGGTCCTCAGTGGTGAGTCTTCCCGCACAGGGCTGGGGTTGTGGCCATGACACGGCAGGACGCAGGAGCCCCCGAGTGCTCTTACCTGTTACTGGTACTGCTTCCCATTGTAAGTGCAGGATGAATAAGTGGACGCTGACTGGACTCGTGGGGGAAGCTCCCAGGTTTGGGTCTGAGGCCAGCATTGGGGTGACCAGCCCTGAAGTCCAGCACCATTCACATGGTGTGTTGTAGATTCCCGGGGAAATAGCTGGAAGGATCAGTTGGTTTTATTTGGATCCACCTTTCTGCTGTGGGCATACGGTTGGGTTTGTATGAGGTGCAGGTTCACACTCGATCACTCTAAAGCATCATAGCTTGTGTGTGCATACTTACACCTGGACACATTTCTGTTTACACGCCGGCACCTGTCAGGGGTGGGCTGAATTTGGGGAGCACAGGCTTGGTTGGAGCACGTTCAGATGGGAACTGCATGAGGAGTTCTCACAGAGGCAGGAACGGAGGTGACAGCTATGTCCCGTGCCAGCTTGGCTGGCGGCCTCTCTGAACCTGTTGGACAAAGAGCAGTTTCTGCCCAAAGGGCAGGGAGGGATCTACTGGAGGGCATGTGGACTGGTGTTGGCCAGGCTGGGTTCCCTCTGACTGTGAGCCAGGTGTCAGGGAAGCACAAGGGAGCCAGGCAGAGCTGATAGGGATGCTCAGATGCCCAGCAGGCTGAGTGGGCGGCCTCAGGGGTCTGGAGACACTAGGTGTGCCCTGCTTTGCCTGCAGTATCTAGAAGCTTGACTGTGGAACTTCCACGGAAGGCCTCCTTTATAGACTGGATGGGTGGTGGAATGAGGAAATCACTGTCCAGGCTGGATTGTCCTGGTGCCATGTGGGGGGAGGACAGGAGTAGGGAGACTGAGGCAGGGCAGTGTCACAGGCAGGAGATCTGGCAGGTGGTGGGGAAAGCTGTTGTGAGGCTGTGCACTCAGCAAGAAGAGGCTGGGTCTCTGGGCTACATCTTGGTCTCTTCAGAAGCTGCACAGGAGACCTTGGACATGTCTAGACGTGTGAACAAAAATATGGGGCAGGGCTAATGAGGATACCTCTATTGTGTAAGCTCCAGGCATCTCTGTACAGTAACCCCAGGGCCCATGCATGTGGGATCCTTGGCTGGGCCAGTGAGGGACAGGCTCTCAGGACTACGTGGAGGGCTGAGGGGAGCCTGTGGGCCTAGCTAGGACCATGCCAACCAGGATGGAAGGGTAGGATGGAAGGGTAGGATGGAAGGGTAGGATGGAAGGGGTTCTGGGGATGGGGCAGGCTGTATGTGTCACCTCTGCAGGGCATGAATGTGGGAGGCTGTAATGGCAGTGAGGGAAGACTGGTCAGGGTGGGTGGGGTGAGGAGTTGAGGGTCTGATGGCCCTTCTTGAGGATTTTTGTGGATGAAGACACAGATAAAGGGTTAGCCTGCTTGGGTTCCTTGGCTATCCTGGCCACCCGGGCTCCATCCTGCTTGGTACTCAGGCTTGTACCCTGCCCTTTGATTGGGACCAATTCCTGCTGAGGGGGTCCAGCCACTTGGAATCCTTCACCCTTTGTGGTGATTGGGACTTGGCCTCTGGCATGCAAGGGCTCCGGCCTAGTGGGAGGTCGCCCTGCTGCAGGGTAGCGCTGGGTGGGCCCAGGAGGCCACTGTACCAGTTTAGGGCTGGAACCACTGAGAGCCACATCCTCCTACCATCTGACATCACCAAATTGTATGCAAAATCGTAGGCCAGGGATTCTCCAAATGTGATCTGAGAGTTAGTAGCATCAGCATTTCTTGGGAACTTGTTAGAAGTTTGGGAAAATTGGGCTATTATTTTTTCAAATATTTTTTCGGTCTCTTGCTCTCTCAATCTCTTTCCCTCTCTCTACTTCCTCACACATATATTAGTTTTCTTTTTTTTTTATATTAGTTTTCTTGAGGTTGTCCTACACTTTCATGATGCTCAATTCATTTTTTAAAAGATTTCGTTTATGAGTTTTTTAAAGAAAGAGAGGAGTGTGCGTGTGAGTGGGGGTGGGGGCAGAGGGAGAGAGTGAGAATCTCAAGTGGATACCCTGCTGAGCACAGAGCCTGACTCAGGGCTTGATCTCATGACCCTGAGATCGTCGTGGCTTGAGCCAAAATCAAGAGTCAGACACTTAGCTGATGAGCCACCCAGACGCCCCTGATGATACTCCATTCATTTTTAAAAACCCTGTTTTCTCTCTGTTTCATTTTAGATGATTTCTATTACAATATCTTCACATTAGCTAATCTTTTTTCTGCAGTGTCTAATCTGCTTTTTCCTCCATCCTATATGTTTTTTATCTCCGACATTGTAGGTTTTAACCTCTAGAAGTTCAATTTTTTATCTTCTTTGTATGTTCTTAACTGCTTTAGCATAGAGAGTATAGTTGTAATAACTGTTTGAATATCCTTGTCTGCAAAGTCTGACGTCTGCTTCAGTTCCAGTTTAGTTTTAATAGATTGAGCTTTTAGTAAGCAGGACCATGTTTTTCTGCTTCTTTGCATGCTTGGTAATTTTTTTAAAAAACTTTTATTTATTTATGATAGTCACAGAGAGAGAGAGAGAGGCAGAGACATAGGCAGAGGAAGAAGCAGGCTCCATGCACCGGGAGCCCGATGTGGGACTTGATCCCGGGTCTCCAGGATCGCGCCCTGGGCCAAAGGCAGGCACCAAACCGCTGCGCCACCTAGGGATCCCTATGCTTGGTAATTTTTGATTGGATGCTAAACATTTGTGGATTTTATCTTGTTGGGGATTGAGTATTTTTGTATATCTATAAATATTTCTGAGCTTTGCCCTGGGATAACAGCCAAGTTACTCAGAAACAGTTTGATCCTTTCAGTTCTTGCTTTTAAGATTGGTTAAGTGGCTATGAAGCTATGCTCAGTCTAAGGCCAGTGATTCCCTGCTACTCAAGCAAGATCCTTTTGTCTTCACTTGCCTGTGCTCCCTGGGTCTTGAGGTTTTATAGGCCGACTTCTGGGAACAGGTGCTATTCCTAGCCATGTTGTGAGCACTGTCTCCTCTAGTCTTTCTGGCTGGTTCTTTCCTGGCCTTGGGTGGTTTTCTCACACATATGCTGATCAACTGTCTGGTATTCTGTGCAGCTCTCTCCTCTCTGGTCCCCTGTCTCAGGAGCTCTGGTCGCCTCAATCTCCCCAGGCTCCCAGCCCTTCCCCTTGGCCAGGCAGTCCAGTGGACTCTGCCTGGACCTCCTCTCTGTGCAGTGTCCTGGAGGCTTTCCAGTCATGGGGTTCACCTTGTTTGTTTCTTTTTTTTTTTTTAAGATTTATTTATTTATTTATTCAGAGAGAGAGAGAGAGAGAGAGAGAGAGAGAGAGAGGCAGAGACACAGGCAGAGGGAGAAGCAGGCTCGACGTGGGACTCCATCCTGGGTCTCCAGGATCACACTCTGGGTTGCAGGCGGCACTAAACCGCTGTGCCACCGGGGCTGCCCACCTTGTTTCTTATCTCAGAGATCACTGTCCTTTGTCTTTTGATGTGCAGTGTCTTGGAACCCATTGTTTCATGTATTTTATTTTCTGTGGTTTTATGTAAGAGAGTAAATCTGGTCCCTATTGATGGCCAGATGTGGAATTCTTGTTTACTTTTCAATGGTTAATTTGTAGTTTTTACGCATTCTGGATAGGAGTCCCTTGTTGGATAAATGTATTGCCTACTCATTTTCTTAATACCTTTTGGTAAGCAGAATATTTTCTTTTAGTGAAGTGCAGTTTACTCTTTCTATGGTTTATTCTGTTTGTGTTTTTGCCTACCCTAAGGCCATAAAGATATTTTCCTCTTTCTGCTTCTAGAAGCCTTTTGATTTGGAGTTTTGTCTTTGGGCCTCTGATTTATCTTACATTTTTGTACATGGTATGAGGTAGGGGTTGAGATTCATGTCTTCCCCCCTCCACCCACACACGTCTCCAGTTCTTCTAGTCTTATTTATTAAGTGGATACTCGTTTGCCTATTGCATTCCTATGGCAACTTGGTTGAAAATCAGTTGAACACATATGTGTGGGTCTATTTTAGACTCTCTTGTGTCCCATTGATCTGTTCGGCTGTCTTGATGCCAACATCACACTGTCTCGATGACTGCAGCTTTTTTAGCAAATTTTGAAATCAGGCAGTGTTAAGTCCTCCAGTTTTGTTCTATTTCAGAACTTCTTTGGCCATCCTGGCTCTTTCATGTGTGCATATAAATTTTAGTGTCAGCTTGTTAATTTCTATAAAACAGAAAGCTTGCTGGGATTTGGATTTGGATTGTGTTGACTCTTTTGGCCATTTGGAGAGAACTGTCACCTTAACAATATTGACTCTTCAGTTGAAGAACAGGGCATGTCTCTCTCAATTACATCTGCTTGACTTATTTCAGAGCTGGTCTGTGGTTTTCAGTCTTTAGGTATTATACATTTTTCCTTAAATATTTTCCTACTTTTTGTTTTGTTTGGTTTGGTTTAGTGGTATTATAAATGGTATGTGTAAGTCTTCATTTTTCTGATTTTTGCCTTTATTTACTCACCAGTTCTAGTTGATTTTTAAAAATTAATTAATTTTTTTAGTAATATGTATATCCGACATAGAGCTCAAACTCAGGACCCTGAGATCAAGAGTTGCATGTTCTTCTGACTGGGCCAGCCAAGCACCCCCAGCAGATTTTTTTTTTTTTTAATTTTTATTTATTTATGATAGGCACACAGTGAGAGAGAGAGAGGCAGAGACACAGGCAGAGGGAGAAGCAGGCTCCATGCACCGGGAGCCCGACGTGGGACTCGATCCCGGGTCTCCAGGATCGCGCCCTGGGCCAAAGGCAGGCGCCAAACCGCTGCGCCACCCAGGGATCCCTTTTTTTTTTTTTTGATAGATTCCTTTTAGATTTTCTTCACAGGTAGTCCTGTCATCTGCAAATAGAGACAGTTTATTTCTTCCTTTCTGATCTTTACATTTTTTATTTTACTGTTGTAACTTAGTATTATAAAAATGATATTTTAATGATTTACCTGCTTTTACCCCAGTATTCAGCTAAAATGACCCTCTAATCTAGGAAGACACTTTCCTATGGCTTTAAGGGCCTCACTGATCTGGTGATAGGGCACTAACCATGGCCTGGGCCTATGGAGTGGGATTGAGGCAAGTGGGTGGGCCTGGATGTGCTCTGGGCTCCTAGTGAAGCACCCACCCTGAGGGCCTGTGTGTCTTGTTAGGGGAGGGCAGTCAGTAGCCCTACACCTAATCCAGGATGTAGGATTGGGGGCTGGTGCTGTTGTGAGGATGGAGCTGGCACTGTGATCCCAGCCTGGCACTGATCCAAGCATTAGGATGCATTCCACACATGCCAGGTCCCACCACAACTTTTCAGGGGCTCCCATGGGCATCAGATGTCATCCGGGGGAGGGGGGCAGGGTCTCTCTCCTGTGCCCTGTGGGCTTTGGGACTGCCTTGCCCTGAGTAGTTCAAGTCCCTGTTCCTTAGCCAGGGCTGCTAGGCTGAGTCTGTACCTCCCTAGGACACAGGGACAGGGTGGAGGCAGGTGCTACTGGTGGTGACACTATCATCTGTCACAGGGCTTGACATGGAGGAAGGTAAGGAAGGAGGCACGTGGCTGGGTATCAGCACACGGGGGAAGCTGGCCGCGCTCACCAACTACCTGCAGCCACGGCAAGACCGGGATGCCCGGGGCCGAGGTACCTTGGGGCAGTGGGGGAGGAGGTGGAGGGGGGGCAGGCTTTCCTTGGGCACATGGAGACACAGGAGGAGGAAAAAGGGGCCCTGAGGGCTGCTGGCTGGCATCACTGTGGGAGCCCCCTTTGCCTGGCCCACACAGCACGAGCCTGCATAGACAGGGGAGGGGGACTTGCTCCACATTTGTGCCCCAGGCCACAGTGTCACTTCTGGCTGTTGTCATCATACCCCATCTGTCAGGTGTTTGCAGAGTAACACCCTCTGGGAAGACAGCTCCATGGACATGCAGGGTCCCTGCTGAGGACTTTTTGCCTCCTGCTGTGCTTCCATTTAGGGTGTAATGGCAGAAAACAAATTAAAACCCAACACAGAGTTGTTGATGCAGACCTCCTTAGCTGCCAGGTCAATGAGGTATGGCTGGTGTGGTGGGTGTTTCGCCTGCACCAGCCCCATGTCAGTCTCCCCGGGAAGAGGGGCTCAGCCCTGCTGCCTCAGCCATGTGTGTCTGTCCCCTCCCCACAGGTGAACTTGTGGCCCACTTTCTGACTACAGACATGGACAGCTTGTCCTACTTGAAGAAGGTTTCTGCGGAGGGTCACCTGTACAACGGCTTTAACCTTATAGCAGCTGACCTGAGGTGGGTCTGCTGGGAGGGTGGCGGCGGCCCACCGGGCACTGCACGGGGCTGAGCTGTGGGCTTGACAGGAGGTGGGCTCCCACTCTGCCCCTCAGCTTGGGGTACTGTGGCAGCCTCTCTGGGCACATTGCCCCCGTTGGGCGTGGTGAGGCTTCCTAGGGCCGACCGACTGTTGTGGAGACTCGAGGAATTGAGTCGGGGCTTCCTGTGGCAATGTGAGGGCCGCTGGCTGCTGTGTGAGAACTGTAGCCTGACTGCAGTGGGCATCTCCAGCCACAGGGACCCCCCCCATCCCCATGCCAGCCCTTGGCCCCTGAAAGCTCCTCCACGTGTCTGTGGCTAAGAAGTCCCCTGCTTTGGGGCCACACTGCACTTGCCCTGTTCTATGGGGTGCAGAAGTGCCCTAGGCTGGAGAAAGGAGGTCCAAGCACCACTGACTGGTATGGAGCAGCCCGGCACCCACTGGTGTCAGGTGCTGCTGAGCTCTGGGGCCTCAGGGTGCTTCCTCAGTGAGGTGTGTCTGAGCGTGTGGTATGGCGCATCTCAGGTTCTGAACGGGCTTGGTGGACAGCTCCCAGGGCCTGTCTGTAGTTACTGAGGGGCAACGAAGCCCTGTCACCAGAGGACATGGAGGCTCTGCTGCACAGCCATTTGGGGGAAGTCTTCCCCTACCTGGAGTTGGGCAGATAGCAAAGAGCAGAGGCATGAGGCAGGGTCCCCAAGAGGCCTGGGGCCTCAGCGGACCTGCGCTGGCTGAGAGGCAGGAGTCAGGTTGCTGGAACCCAGCAGAGGGCCCAGGTCATGTGGGGATGTGGCTGTTGGGGTGTTGCCAGATGCATGTGAGGCACATGTGGGGATGGAGGCTGAGCCCTTCACGTGTAGCACCTGGCATATCCTCACGGCCACCCCCATGTGCACCTGCCGTGACTGAGCTCATACAGGCAGTTGATGTGGCTAAGACCCCTGCTGCTCGTGAGTTGGGGCTGGGGTCCCACAGTGCTGCCCCGGGCTACTGGCTGGGGTCTAGGTGCCTCTGGAGATGGTAGCCCCATCCCACCAAGAGGGCACAAAGTTGGGAAGGAGTGCTGCACTTGTGACTGTGATGCTTCTGGATACCAGCTTGCAGTATCTCTTTCTACCTGAGGAGCTGGCTGGCCACCACTGGGCTGTGGCCTGGCTTCTCCGAGTGTGTTTATCTCTGTGGCTCCCATGCCTGGACCTGACCGTGACCCTGCTGCACTGCCGTGGACCTCCACAGGGTTGCCTCTAGTCCAGGGCCTATTTCTCAGCAGGACCTGCTGAGTGCCAGCTGAGCAGTGGGCACTGCCTGTGGTCCACTTCCCACTGTGGATGCTGAGCCTTGCAGTGATGTGATTGTTGGTGTTTGGTGCAGATCAGTGGGAGTCATGTGATGCCCTGGGGGGTGACCCCAGAGCCTGTGCCCAGGACTGCTGATCAGATGCTTGTGGACCGAGGTAGGGGGCATGGCTGGGGCCGCGTCCTAGGTGCCAGTCTCCTACCTGGCCCTTCCTACAAGTGTGCAGACAGATGTGGCGACAGCGGAGTAGACACTATTGACAGTCTTGGTGCATAAGACAGATCACAGCAGGTGGGGGAGTGGTAATGCCATAGCCATGAAGGGGTAGCTAATGTGGAGAGGCCCTGGCTGAGTGTCCTCACCTCTGATGCCCCAGGGCCCACGTGCATTTCTTACAGCAGGCCTCACGGAGTGGCTGGTGGATTCAGATATTGGTGAGAACAGCCCCACAGGGCAGGTGGGGTGTCCTGTGCCCCCTCCTGGGGGACTTGCACTTTATAGATGCAGCCTTGGAACTGCCACAAACAGCAGTTTGTGAATTTGTCCTTCAGTGAAGTGAGCATGCATCCTCCTTCCCTCCTGCCCTCCCCTCGTGTATCCTTGCTGCTCCAGAGGTCAGTGGATGTTGTCACCTTCCACCAGGAGAAGTGGTCAGTACTCTGTGGTTGGCCTGTGACCAGACACCTGGCCTGAGCCTACCTCTTTCCACAAGGAGCCCCAGGCCCACTGTGCCTTGAGTGTCCACTGCATGTAGCATGCTCAGCCCCACTCCTGCTGCATGGATAGATATATTGACGTGGAGGCTGCAGTGCCCTTGGGAGGACGTGGTGCTGGCATAGGCATTTGCTGCCCAGGGCCCTCTCCTTCACACCATGGGCACTCCTGGAGGGGAAGTTCCGTGCCCTCCTTGCTCCCTCTGTCCAGGGACCATTTTGCTGATCATTCTCTGTACATTTGATGCAGTCTGGGAGACTAGTAGCCCAGCACGATTCAGTGCTCAGCAGCCATGTCAAGTGGTTGGGTGATGAGAGCTCCATGCTCTGAGTGGACACATGCATGGGCAGGTGGCTCCTGCAGGTGAGTTTGGGCCCCTCAATGCCTGAACAGGTCTCCTGGCTTCTGAGGCCACAGGGGCTCCCTAGACACAGCCCTCAAGGACAGGTGGTGGCCAGAGCAACCAAGTGGGTTATGCCCAAGGGCCAGCTGTGGAGGACTGAGGCCTGGAGGTGGAAGGAGTCTGGTCAGCAAGCAGCCCCAGTGGTAGGTGCCTGGAGGAACTCGGGGTCAAGAAGAAGAGAGCCTCATCACTGTTGTGGCCGGTCCCTGACCAAGCATGGCAGGAGTGGATGTCCAACCCACGGGTCTTCATGCTTTCTAGTTTTTTTCCTATAAACAAAATTTCTGAAGTCATTGGCCAGATGTCTTAAGAAATGAGCCAGGGGCTGTGGAGAGCAAGAACATGAGCAGAATGTGAAGTCATTTGGGGCCAGAGTGGACACAGCGGAGGGACTCCCTGGCAGCCTCACCCAGCCCTTTCTTTGCAGTGGTTCATCCTGGAGGCTCAGGTCCCATGGGTGGCATTCTCTGCACCTGCAGGAGGGCAGCTCACAGGCCAGAAAGAGTCCTTCTCTAGTTTGCAGAGAAGGCAATTAATTCCTCTAGCAGGAAGATTTACTATGGTATTTAGAAATGGGAACATTTTTAGCTCTGAGCATTTTGAACTATTTTCAAATGCACACTCAGCACATAAAAGTAGGCAAATGTGATCTTTGGTGCTTTGTTCAGAAGCCTCTTTTACCCTGGGGCATCCCACTGTGTCTGGAGGTGTTCCAGAGATAGCTTGTGGGCGGGGTGGGGACTGGTGGCTGCGGTACATTGCAGTTATTAATGCACACAGCCTGCGAGTACCTGTACCACGGGGGCATGTGGTGAGGTGGGGGGGAGGGGTCTTTTAGATGCTGCCCCTCCCAGGATGTTCCCAGGCCAGTGGTCTCTGTGGTGAGCTGGGAGTCAGGAGCCAGGGGTCTCCAGGATCCTACCAGTGAGGTCCTTGAGAGGCTGGGGCCCTGACTAGCTCCTGTCCTAGTTGCAGCGAGTCATTGTCCCTGTACTGGGGATGGGACTGTGGAGATTGCCAGGCAGTGAGAGATTTGGATGCCCCATGGCTCCCATCTGACCCTCTCTTCTCCTGTCCACAGCACAGAGAAGGGAGATGTCATTTGCTACTATGGAAACCGGGGGGAGCCCGAGCCAGTCGTCCTGGCACCAGGTAAGCCTGCTCTGGTGGGTGGTGGCAGATAGGGGCGGCTTCTATGGTGACACTTCTGTACTTTTCAGAGACTAGGTCCCTGTCACATTTCTCTCCTGGGATTATGCTCTTTGGCCATTTGTGTACCTTATAGCCCCTTAGAGGCCCATGGCCTACGCCTGGTCCACATGTCAGGCTGTCCACAGCCAAGGCCACCTTCCCCTAGCGCTGAGCCCATGACTGCCTGGAGAGAACTGAGAACTGAAACTGTGTCCACAATAGGACATGGAGGCCCCTCCTACCCCCAATTCTATACCTTGGCCCAGAGGCCTTTGTGGAAGCATCTGGAAACCACTCCTGTGATGCTTTGTCTCAGATCTCAGTGCCTGAGATTCTGTGATGGAGATGCTTGTTTTCTGCCAAAGGGAGAAAAGGAAGGGACAGAGAGAGGGAAAGTGGAAGGGAGGGAGCGAGGTCATTTCAGATACATTGTGTTGTTTCCCTGAGCTTATTTCTCCAGTCATGTCACTTTTTAAAAATCGTGTCACTTTTTTAAAATAACAGCTTTCTTGAGATGTAACTCACATATCATACAACCTACTCACTTAAACTATACCATTCAGAAGATCAGAGTCTATCTGCAAAGGTGAGCAGTTCTCACTGCGACTGAATTCCGTGACATTTTCATCACTCCAAAGAGAAACCCTTGTCCCCATTAGCAGTCACCCCCCCACCTGTCCCCTCTACCCCTCAGCCCCAGGTAACCACTAACCTACTTTCTGTCTTTCTGGACGTGCTTATTCTGGATGTTTTGTATAAGCACAGTCATCCAATATGTGGCCTTTTGTGACTGGCTTCTTAGCACAATGTTTTCAAGGTCTGTCTGTGTTGTATTATCACAAATTAGGGCTCCATTTCCACTTTATGGCTAAATAATATTCTATTGTCCAGTCCAGATAGTCTACATTTTGTTTTTCCTTTTATCTGGTTGATGGATCCACCCTTGGGTTGTTTTCAACTTTCGGCTACTGTGGATCATGCCGCTGTGAACATTTGTCAAAAAGTTTTTGGGGGGACCTGTGTTTCCCTCTCTCATGTGTATACCTAGGAGTGGAAGTGCTAGATGGTAAGGTAACCGTCTAATCCCTTTGGGGAACTGCTGAACTATTTTCCAAAGCAGTTGCACCATTAACGTTCCCACCAGCAGCATATGAGATTCCAATTTTTCCACATCCTCACTAGTAGTTATTATTATTTTTTTTAATATTTTTTAAATTAAAAAATTCTACATCCAATGTGGGGCTCAGACTCACAATCCCAAGATCAAGAGTCTCACGCTCTGCCAATGAAGCCAGCCAGGAGCCTATCTTTATGATTATGGCAATCCTAGTGGGTATGAAGTAGTGTTTTGTGGTGATTTTGATTTGCCTTTCTCTGATGGCAAAAGACTTTGAGCATCTCTTCATGTACTTATAGGTCATTTATATATCTTTTTTGAAGAGATGTCTATTCAGATCCTTTGCCTGTTTTTTTTTTAAATATTTTTTTTCTTTATTTATCTATGAGAGTCACACACAGAGAGAGAGAGAGGCAGAGACACAGACAGAGGGAGAAGCAGGCTCCATGCACCGGGAGCCCAACGTGGGATTCGATCCCGGGTCTCCAGGATCACACCCTGGGCCAAAGGCAGGCGCCAAACCGCTGCGCCACCCAGAGATCCCTTTTGCCTGTTTTTAAATTGGTTTGTTTCTATTTTTATATTTGAGTTGTAGGGGTTTTTTTGTTTTTTTAAGATTTTATTTTTTAGTAATTTCTGTGCCCAACCTGGGGGTAGAACTTAAAACCCTGAGATCAAGAGTCGCATGCTCTTCCAACAGAGCCAGCTGGGTGCCCCAAGTTGTAGTTCTTTATATATTCTAGCTACCAGTCTTGTATCAGATTTATGATTTGCAAAAATTGTCTTGCCTTCTGTTGGTTTTCTTTCTTTCTTTCTTTTTTTTTTTTTTTTAATTTATTCATGGGAGACACACAGAGAGAGAGGCAGAGAGAGAAGCAGTCTCCATGCAGGGAGCCTGATGAGGGACTCGATCATGTGTCTCCAGGATTATTACACCCTGGGCTGAAGGCGGCGCTAAACAGCTGAGCTACCAGGGCTGCCTTTCTGTTGGTTTTCTTTTCACTTTTTTGTTCATGTGTTTGAGGCACATTTTGAATTTTGGTGAAGTCCAGTTTATATATTTCTTTTTTGTTGTTGTTCGTGCTTTTGGTGTCATGTTTAAGAAATCACTGCCTAATCAAAAGCTGGTAGCTTTTCTCCTGTGCGTTCTTCTAAGGTTTATAGCATCAGCCTTTAAGGTTTAGAGGCTTCGGGACATTTTGAATTGATTCTTATGTATGGTGTGAGGTAGAGATTCCACTTCAGTGTTTGCATGTGGCTGCCCAGGGGCCCAGGACCACCACTGAGTAGTCTTCCCTGCTGCTCTTAATGGATAAAACACAGTGATACCCCAGCCTGGTGGCCCAGGGGACCCAAGGCTGTCTTCCTTGGAAGTGGCTGCAATCACCTTAGACTCGGGATCCTCACCCCGTGAGGAATGACAGCAGAGGGTGGTGGCAGCCTGTCTTCAGTGCATCTTTCAAGATGCATGCTTCTGAGTTCACCTGCCATTGCTGCCTGAGGCTCTAGAGGCCTCTCCACTTCAAGGCCAAGTGTTTTTTTTGTTTTTTGTTTTCCATGAGTGAGAAACCCTTTACTTTTTTGCCACACATTCTTTTCACTCACTGTGAACTTGTTCTGAGAAAATTGCGCTGACCCTCTCATTCTCCACGCCAGGGTTCTGGCCAGTATAGAGTAGAGGGGGGCCCTGCCCCCTCCCATTGAGTTGAGGCCATTCTGATGTTGGATATTTTCCCATCTTGACCTTCTCAGGCAGATCCATACCTTACAGCTTTTTCCTAGCTTAGAGACAGGAGTGAGATGGGGAGGTGGTTCCTTCTTGAGGTTCCCCTTCTTCTGCCTACTTGGAATTCAGGTTGTTGATCCTCCATTATTCTGTCCATCAAGGCTGCTTGGTACTTGGCACTTGTGCCTCAAGGCCTCCTGGGAGTGCCCTGCTGTGTTGAGTTCTTCACCCCTTGCCACACAGATAAGTCAGGAATCCACGTAGAGAAAGTGCTGCAGTGTGGGGTGGCCTGGCCTCAGTGTCCTCGGCCATACTCCTGGCCCCTTGCCCAGTGCAGGTGGGTGGGCATTTACCTTGAATTCCGACAGCAGGGCCCCTGCACTGGCTGGCTTGTCCCCCTCTCTGCAGGGACCTATGGACTAAGCAATGCACTGCTGGAGACACCCTGGAGGAAGCTGTGCTTTGGGAAGCAGCTCTTCCTAGAAGCTGTGGAGCGAAGCCAGGCGCTCCCCAAGGACATCCTCATTGCCCAGCTCCTGAACGTGCTCAACAATGACGAGGCGTGAGTGGGCAGATCGTGCTGGGGCGAGCAGAGTATTCTCCTCCTCTAGCCCTGGGACATAGAGGCAGGCAGGCAGGCTGTGCTGCCCTGGGAGGCTCAAGGAGGTGACTGGGGCCGGCTCCTCAGCCAGCGGGAACCTGATGGATACGCTATTCTTCATTTCTCTCCTAACTGCTCCCCTCCTGGACCAGTACACTTGGAAACTCAATGTTCTCAGAGGCTTGATGTGATCATGTATGGGGCAGAGAGTAGCTGGAGGTTCCCCATGTCTGCACACAACTAGTGGGGGATTCTAGAAAGCTCCAGGTTCCCCAGAAGCAAGCAGCTACCCTGGGAGTATGTCTGGGGGTTAACTGTCCTTCCTACATATTGTCCTACTGGTACTGTGGCATAGACACACCTGTCCTGGGAATCACCTAGGGGAAAGGAGCTCCTGACCCAACTTCCTTTAAGGCATCCCATTGGCTTCTGCACACAATACCTGCTCTAGGATGCCACCCCCTGGCATGTCCTGGCCATCCCAGCTGGGGGTCAGAGGTGCTGGCCAAGCTACCATCCTCCCATGCCACAATGTGGCCCATACTCAGGCCAGGCCACTCTCCTGCCCAGATGCCTCGGCAGCCCTTCAGAGGAGCCCCCATGGGCAGCCTCCCATTCCTTTCTGCTGGACCCCCTCCCTGTCCCTTGCTTACTCTCTGTCTCCTTTTGGAACCATGAAGCAGGGCACCTTCAGCCCCAGCATAGCTGTCCCTCAGGGAAGCCCTCCTTGGGCTGGCCCGGCGTCCCATGCTCAGCTGTAAGTCCACATGGCCCTTGGTCACTGTCTGTCATTCTTGCTGGCCTGAAACGGGGTCCTGGCTGTTTTGACAGCTGTGGTCCTAGCACCAGCTTCAGTGGCTGGCAAGTTGCAGAGCTCGAGTGGGTTCCTGTCACATGGAGAGGTGCCCATAGGGTACCTCTTGGGGTAGGCAGGGTGTGTGTGTGTGGTCAGTGACCCCTCAGCCAGGCATCTGCCCCACAGCACCCCTAACCACTCAGACCTCACCAGGACAGGAAGGTGAGTTTGCTCTGAGAGACGGTTTTTGTCCTTCCTGGGGGGGGCCTTGTACAGCTCTAACCAGATGGAGCCCCCAGACCCTTCCCCAGTGCCTAGCTCACAGGTGCTCTTGTTCCTGGATCCTGGGAAAGCTTCTGGTAGCCCTAGCAGGACGAGCTGGCCTGGTAATCACTGTCATTGGACTCCTCCAACTGCCTTGTGAGGCTGGTAGGCCCCTTGGGCACTGCAGGCCTTGAGGATGGCAGGTGGGGCTGCAGGTGGGTGGGTCGGGCGGCAGTGACCCCTCCTCTGTCCTTCCAGGCAGCTGCCAGACCCGGCCATTGAGGACCAGGGCAGGGAGTACGTGCAGCCCTTTCTGAGCAAGTATGCTGCTGTGTGTGTGCGCTGCCCGGGCTATGGCACCAGGTACGAGGGGCTGCTGGGTGCATTCAGTCCTGTCCCATGAGGAACCCAGCCCTCCCTGAGCTCTGGGGATCCCAGAGCCTCTGCCCTGTCTAAAAGCAGCTGCCATTTTAGCTTGGGGGGCTGTTGGGCCAGCAGACACCATAGTTGATGGTTATGCACGAAATGCTCGTCGGCTCCCAGGGGTACTGCAGGAGTGGCTTCTGGGCTTGTTCCTGCTCCCTACACGGCCTTGAGGGGCCTGGGATGGCTATGGATGCACGCGGGGTTGGTAGATCCCCGGGGGCCCAGAGGTCCCACTGCCCAGCTCTTCCCCCCCTTTGCCCTGTGTCCTTGGGTCTGTTACATTTTCTGTGTGACCAGGGCAGGAATTAGGTCATCTCAGCCTGGGGACATTGCTCAAGAAAAAGGCAACTTCTGGTCTCAGCCACAAGGGGAGAATGCCTGGGAAGGAGAAGCTGTTGGAATGGGTGTCTGCTGTCCCAGCAAGTTCCCTGTCTGCCCCTCTCCCTCCGAGGCAGAGGAAGATTGGCTGTGTGTGTCTGGGAGTGTCTGGGAGACCCAGCCCGTCCTTATGGTTCTGTCTGGGGTAGCCCACATGCTGTACTTGAAGGTGTTTGGGATGTACAGAGGAGGGTGGGCTACTGGACCAGCTAGGATGCTCTAGGAGTGCTGTTGCGCACCTGGCCCACCTAGCCTGGAGGCGGATTGTGACCTCATGCACAGCAACATCTGCCTAGACTTGGCGTGCACCAGGCCCCGTGGGCACCAGCCTGGCTGGTGACCTGCAGTAGACTATGATGGTTCGGCCAAGATCTTGGGGGCCTGTGCCCACCAAGGACTCAGGGATGGGGTGCCTGGGTGGTGACAAGTGCTGACTGATGCCACAGTGATATCACATGTACTCTGGGTGCGTGATGATGTCACAGGTTTGGTTTTCAAGTTAAGGTTGGCCTGAGTCTTCCACCCTCCAGGAAATGACAGCTTTGAGCCCTCTATCTGGGGGATGGGATGGTAGGCGGGACCAGGGTGGTGTCAACGCCCAACCCTGATGCTCCCAGGCCGGAGCGTTGTAAGCCTGAATGGTGGCCTTTCCATTCTCAGGCTTTTTCTCTTGGCAGGTGGCAGGGCATCAATTCTCTTAAGCTTCTGTGTCACAGACTTATTTTCTCGACTGAGTTACATACTCACGGGTACTCATGTGCATGAGGTAGAGTGCCAGTTCTGCTCCCTGGATAGGTGTGTGGCTGCTGGGTCCAGGCCCAACTGGGACCACCAGTCTTTAGCATGTGTGTGCCCACTCTGGGTGTCAGCCTGCACTGGGGCTTCTTGGGCACCTGGTCCCTGCCCTCTCGCAGGAGGAGACAGGTACCAACAAAGTGAGGATTGGCCTTGGGGAGGGCTGGCAGGAGGAAAGAAAGTACACCGAACATTTGGGATGGGTAGTGGTGGGGGGAGGACAGGAGACAGTTCCTGGTGACAGAGGCCCCATTTGGGGCTCGGCCAGGCAGGCAGGGGGCTGAGGGCAGAGGGCTGAACACGGGCCCCCTGCTCTCTTTCAGAACCAACACGGTCATCCTCGTGGACGCAGACGGGCACGTGACCTTCACAGAGCGTAGCATGCTGGACAAGGACCCCTCCTGCTGGGAGACCAGCACCCACGAGTTCAAGCTGCAGAGCTAACCCCTCTCCCTGGGTGTGGCCATTGGGCTCCTGGAAGGCCCTGCCTCAAGAACCAGTGTGGATAGGAACCTTCCATAGCCACATGCACTCCTGTGACTTGTCCAGCATCCCCCAGGACCAGGGCCCTCTAGTGTTTCTGTGACCTATGTCCTTGTGTCCAGCTCAGGGTCTGCCCTTACACTGGTGGGAGGGACAGAGTCCCACAGTAGGCCTGGGGCAGGCCCAGGTGTGCTGTGTGTGTGTGAAGGCACCTGGGCCTGCCCCCTGTTCAAGCACAGAGGCACACACTCAAGGCACATGTTTCCATGCACACCTGTAGGTGCACAGGCACCACGCGCACCTGCATACACATGTACAGGCAACAGATAGGTGCACACATGTTCAAATGCACACACGGTTCCGGGCATACACACATATGCATGCTAGACAGGCAGAGATGTGCCTCTCACACACACAGATGCTTCTGGCCAGTGGGTCTTTGCCTTGATCAAGAGAGAAGGATATAGACTTTTGGTTAAAAGTGGTTCTCCTTTCCTGGGCATAGTCCACTTCTGGACAACTAGACTTGCTCTTGGAGAGGAGAGGCCTCATTTGGAATGAGAAATGAGAACAACCCAAGGAAAACCCACTGTCATAACAGAAGCATAGGCTGGTTGGTAGTCCTTTGCCCTCTGGGGGGGTGTCTTATATGTGCATGGAGTGATCCCGTAGGGGGAGGGGGTGGTCCTGCATGATGTACCAGGGGTCCTGTGTATACTGGGGCACCTTGGTAGGCTGTTAGGCACCTACCTGCCCATTGTGGGGTCATGGGTCTTGGGTAGGCCCTCTCAGCGAGGGGACACAGCCAACCCTTGCTATTTCCCTTTTCCTTGGGGAGTCAGACTTCATAGAAATCTGTACTTGAATGTGAGACCTTGATAATAAAACTCTAAGGCTGTGGTGAGTCAGTGCATTCCAGGTCCTTGTGTGATGGGGGACAACTGTACAAGGGGTCAGCGGGGCTGCTTTCCTGGCCTGCAGGAGCTCCCAAGGCACGCTCACCAGAACAAGCCTCTTCCCATGTTCCTCTTTTGCTTATGTTTCTGAGCACCATAGGTCCATCACTCTGTCCATCTGTGTGTCCTTGGTCAGAGGCTGGGGTTCGAAAGAGTCTGTGTGCATGGGACACGGCAGGTGCCAGTCACAGGGCCTCCTGAGCTGGGCTGAGGAGGCCAGGGGATGGTAGGAATGGATGGGTTTCAGAGCAAGGGGGCAGGTAGAGTCCGTGTCAAACGCAGGACCCTGGTTTTGGGCAAGCACCTGGGAGTTCTTGTCCCTCGCCCAGGTTGAGCATCAGGGGGTCCCATGTGTGTCTAGTGCTGACCTGCAACTTGGCCTTCTCAGGGCCAGTGACAGCTTGGGGTGGGTTGTGGACCTACACCAGGCCCCACTTGCCTCAACCCTTCTCTCCTCCCACCCGAGTACCCCTCAGGGGCCTGATGCCCTCTCTGGCTCACTTTAAACTCCAAGAAAAAGTGCTTGAGCATGGTCAGGTTTGGAGGGGGTCCCCAGTGGTGGCATAGCCCACACCCCCCCAGGCCAGGGCAAACTGGCCCCACGTCCTACACTTGTTGGCTGAACCACACCGGGCCAGGCTTTCAGCCTGGGCACTGCTGATCCCCTTCATCTGCCTCAGTGTCCCACACCAGCACCCACCCTGGCCAGGCATATCAGCCCCCGTGGGGCACCATGGGGCTGGTGTACAGCCATCTGGGGAGCTTTCCCTGATGTCTGTCTTTACCTCAGGGAGAGCCTACACAGGGTTACCCCTGCCCTCAGCCTGCCCTGGGCTCCCCAGGTGCCTGAGCCCTCCGAAGAAGGGGCAGCCCAATGTTTAATTCTGTTGTTGTGGGTTGTGTCCCCTGAAAGATGTTGTCATCCTGGTCCCCGTATATCAGAATGTGACCTTATTAGGGTATTTACAGAGGTAATGGAGATAAAATGAAGTCATTAGGGTGGGCTCTAATCCAGTATGACTGATGTGCCTATAAAAAAGGGGAAGTTTGAACACAGGGACAGACATGCACGCAGGCCGAATGCCCTATAAAGACTGGAGCTGGGCTATCTCATGCCAAGAAACTACCAGAAGCTGCGAGAGAGACCCAAACAGATCCTTCCTTGGTGCTTTCACAGGGAACGTGGTCCTGCCAACACCTTGACCTCGGACTTCTGGCCTCCAGAACTGTGGGGTGATAAATATCTGTGATTTAAGCCATTCATTTGCGATGCTTTGTTATGGCAGCTCTAGCTAACTAATACAACTGTGAGCTTCATTTTACAGATGAGGAGATTGAAGCTTGGGGAGATAACATAACTATGTCTCAGTCCCCAGGCAGATAGGGAGGCAGAGCCATGCGGCCAGGAAGGAGTAGGATGAGGACAGGTGCATCTTGTAGTGTCTTCCCTTGTAGGCTCATGGTCCTCCCACTTTGGTTTCACCGGCTGCCCTACACTGCCCCTCCTCCCATCACCGCATTTATCTTGCCTCTGCCACTGTCCTTGGCAACACTTTCTGCACAGCTTCTGTCCCAGGGTCTTGGCACTTGCTGTCCCTTCTGGTTGAAGAACTCTTCTCCCCCATATATCCAAACCACACTCTCCTTCACATCCTGCAGCTCTTTGGTAAAGTGGGGAGGCATCCCATCTAAAACTGCAATCTGCCCTACCTTGGTCCCTGCTCTATTTTCCATAGCAGTTAGCACTGTAACATGCTAGGTGTTTTGCTTGATTGTTTCCTGTGTGTCTCTGTCAGAAGGAGAGCTTCAGGAAGGCAAGGCCATCGTTCCTCTTTTGCCCATCACTTTATCCTGATGCCCAGGCCAGGTTGACATTTGAATCAATGATGACATTGCTGCACTTCCCGAGTCCCCGTTTATTTAAGCCTTGAAGTGAGACTCTTGTGTGGTTAGAAGGGACCCTAGGAAGCTGTGCCTTCTAGAAAAGCTTCTGGCGTGCCACACAGGAAGGCCTGGACCTGACCTTGGCATGGTTTAGCTAGTCATCAGATGCATTGGATTCCTGAGTCCCCAACATGGGTTCTCTTTTCCCAAATGGATGGGGAACTCACCTCCTTTTCAGATGCCCCTTCCTAGATGAGCTGCTTCTGCTCTCTGGCTCTAAGATGCCAGCTGCAGCGTGTTGGTGTGGACGCTGGTGTGTGGAGCTGACTGATATGGAAGCCAAGTGTATGAGTAAACAGGACCAGCCCAGGAACGCAGCCTGGCCTTGAGGCTTGTCCTGGCTCCTGGTCTTCTGCCTACAGAGACACTGCCCCCACCTCCCCACTCATGGCCACCCTTGCCCTGCCACCAACACCTGATCTTTTGGCCTCATCTGCCAGTAGATAGCATCATCCAGGCCCTTTAGCAGAGACTGGGCTCAGGTGGAAACACAGGATTCCAAAGGGAAGAGTTTCCTCCCTCAGCTAGGGCTAGAGTTTCAGCTTCTAGGCATCCACCTGAGGCTGGAGTCGGATGGGGACTGTGGGGATGTCATGTGGGAAGGCTGTATGGGAGGCCAGCTGTAGTGTGTTGGTCTGAGGCCTCAAGTCTGAGGCAACTCACCAAGCAACAAAATGTGGAGAGTTTGCTAGGGCTGGATGGCGGCATGCCAAGGATTCCCATGAGCTCTGACCACTTAGCCACAGGGAGACTGGCCTCCTCTGGCCCAGTCCAGAAGCCAGAACCTCATGGGGCTTGGTCACATTTTTATTGTGAAGTGCCTGGTGCTGACCACTGGGGCAGCCAGGTGAACAGCAAGGGGCAGGAAAGGAGGAAAGGGCCTGGATGGGCCTCTGACTTCCTCACCTGTAACATCTTTTCATTTTGAAATGAATTCAACTTACTAAAAACTTGAAAAAAATAGAACAAAACATTCCAGTGTCCTTTACCCAGTTCCCTCGAGCCACAGTAAAATGACTACAATCAGGAAGTTAGCATTGATACAATACCACCAGCTAATTTACAAACCTGATTTGAATTTTACCAGTTGTCACACTTATATCCCTCTCCTGAGCCAGGTTCCAATCCAGGGTCCAGGTCCCACATCACACTTAGGTGTGTCTCCGGTAGTCAAAGACAGCTCCTTAGTATATCTTTGACTTGAATGATCTTGACACTTGAAGAGCACCTGCCAGCGTTTTGGTAGAATGTCTGTCATTTGGGTTTGTCTGGTCTTTCTGTATTCAGATTTTGCTTTTTGGGTAGAAATAGCCACAGGTGATGCATGTCCTTCTCAGGAGGCCCACAACACGCCCCTTTACTGGAGCTGACTTTTGTCTTTGTTTTCAGCGAGGTATCATTAGTATACGATATAGCGTACATTTTTAAGGTATAAATCTCATATGTTTGTATCTGTATACGTTTGCTGGTCACCTTGATCACTTGGTTAGGTGGGGTCTTTCAGGGTTTTCTCCACTGTAGTTACTATTTTACGTTTGCAATTAGCATCTTGGGGAGAAACTATGCAACTCTGTAAAGCAACAAAAAAGCTTGCTGCCAATTCTCATACTTCTGCCTGCTATTTCAGCATCCATGATTTTTGTCTGCAGCAGGTTTGTGCAGGCTGCCAAAAGGGAAATTTTCTACTTCCACCATTCCTTTTGCATTTATTCACTGGAATTCTGGTTTAAGAAGAGCTGTCTCTGTCCATTTACTCATACCCTCCTTTTCTGAGGTTCTTCAAATGGCATTAGCAAGTGGAAAGATGCGGGACAGTTCAGCCTATTTGTCCTTTTATCCTAATGATTATGCTTAATGCTTTTAACTGGAAATGTGTAATGCCTGGGTGTGTGTGTTGTGTGTGCCTGTGTGATGGATGTGGTTGTATATGTCTCTGTGTTTATGTATGCACACGTACGGCCTCCTGTGTGAGTGTGTCGGTGTGTGGTGTCTGCACGCACGCGTACGGCCTCCTGTGTGAGTGTGTCGGTGTGTGGTGTCTGCACGCTCGCGTACGGCCTCCTGTGTGTGTCGGTGTGTGGTGTCTGCACGCACGCGTACGGCCTCCTGTGTGAGTGTGTCGGCGTGTGGTGTCTGCACGCACGCGTACGGCCTCCTGTGTGTGTCGGCGTGTGGTGTCTGCACGCTCGCGTACGGCCTCCTGTGTGAGTGTGTCGGCGTGTGGTGTCTGCATGCACGCGTACGGCCTCCTGTGTGAGTGTGTCGGCGTGTGGTGTCTGCACGCACGCGTACGGCCTCCTGTGTGAGTGTGTCGGCGTGTGGTGTCTGCACGCACGCGTACGGCCTCCTGTGTGAGTGTGTCGGCGTGTGGTGTCTGCACGCTCGCGTACGGCCTCCTGTGTGAGTGTGTCGGCGTGTGGTGTCTGCACGCACGCGTACGGCCTCCTGTGTGAGTGTGTCCGCGTGTGGTGTCTGCACGCTCGCGTACGGCCTCCTGTGTGTGTCGGCGTGTGGCGTCTGCACGCACGCGTACGGCCTCCTGTGTGAGTGTGTCGGCGTGTGGTGTCTGCACGCACGCGTACGGCCTCCTGTGTGAGTGTGTCGGCGTGTGGTGTCTGCACGCTCGCGTACGGCCTCCTGTGTGAGTGTGTCGGCGTGTGGTGTCTGCACGCACGCATACGGCCTCCTGTGTGTGTCGGCGTGTGGTGTCTGCACGCTCGCGTACGGCCTCCTGTGTGTGTGTGTCGGCGTGTGGTGTCTGCACGCTCGCGTACGGCCTCCTGTGTGTGTGCACGCACACACGTACGCTCTCGTCCGCACCACGTAGACCACAAAGGCGACTTCAGCTCCCGGCGTCCTCCGCGCCGCCGGCGTCTCGGCGCCTCCCGCGCTCTCCCGTTCCCGGCATGCTCTGCGCTCCCCCTTCCCGGCATTCCCCGCGCTTCCCGCGCTCTCCTGTTCCCGGCATTCCCCGCGCTCCCCGTTCCCGGCGCTCTTCGCGGCCACCGCCCCCCGCGCGGCGAGCCCCGCCCCGGCGGCGACCGTTAGCGCGGCCGCGGCCTGAGCGCCTGGTCCCGCCCACGCGGCCGCGCTATTGGGCCGCGTGCCGTGGCCGCGAGCGCCACGCGCCGCCGATTGGCGGCCTCCACAGCCCGCTGCGCGGTTCCCCCAATGCGGGGCGGCCGCGCGCGGGGATTGGCCGCGAGTCGCCAAGGCCCGCCCTCCGCTCGCCCCGCGCGGCAGGCGGGTCCCGCCGACCGGAGAGAGCTTGGTGGCCTTCCTAGATGGCGGCGGCGGCGGCCGTGGCGGCTAGGCCGTGAGGGTCTCCGTGCTTTGGTCGGGCTGCGGGCAGCTCGGGCAGGCCGCGGGCGCCGGAGGTAGGTGCGGGGCGCGAGGGGCGCCCCGCGGGCCGGGCGGGCGGGCGCCGCGGCCTCTGCGCGAGGGCGCGTCCTTCCCCTCCCTCCTTCCCGGGCCGAGGGCTGAGGTTCCCGGGCGGCGGGCTGGGGCGGGGCGGGGCACGAGGGCGCGCGGCGGGGTGGCCACGCGGAGTCCCGGCCTTTGTGAAGCATCATGGCCGCGGGCCTCGGAGGACGCGGGGCGGGGGTCCCGCCGTTGGGGGGGCGGGGGTCCGGCCGTGGGGGCGGGGGGCGGGCCCCGGGCTCGGGTGGCGCCGACGCCGGTGCCTCTCTGCGGGGATGAGCAGGCCCCTCGCTCTGCGGGCCGGAGCCTTAGCGGCGCTTTCAGGCGGGAAAGGTATGAACGCGGCTAGTGTTCGCCCAGGATCCTGCCGGGCGTAACAGTTTGGGAAATCTGAGAAGTCGCCCAAGTCTTTCCTCCGCCAAATGCTCATGGATTGAACGTCACGTAGGGAAGCGGGATGTGGTTTTGTTGTAACAATGGTCGTAGTAACGAATGGAAGGTTGCAACCTGTTGATAGTAGTACCTGTCAAGTATTATTACTCGGTGGACTTGGGTTGCTCGTGGTAGGAGCCTGATTTGCTGTTCTGCATGCTTGCATGTACCTCGTTACCTGATGCACGGCAGTCCAGGCTAGGGCTGGTGACTCTGAGAGGCCAGCCACCCAGCGGAGACCCTGTTTCCTGGCCGAAGCCTGGACTCCCAGTCAGGGGCCTCAGGCACAGTGGCCCAGACCCTGCAGCAGGCTGTCCCTCACCAAAGGGAGTGAATGGCCAGTCAGCAGTGCGCCTGTGAGTACAGGATGTGAGGCCTATTGGAGGATGACAAAAGGAGTGGATGAGGTCATACTGCTGCTGGGTTGGGCGGGAGGCTGCAGTGTGAGAGGCTTGACTGAAAGGCACCAGCCCCAGCCCTGGACATGAACGCCAGGGCCTCGATGCCACCCCAGCAAGTGGACTTGAGTGAAGGGTGCTGTCCAAGCCTGTTGGATTTACCCCACCTACTAGGGATCCAGGGGAGCCTGCTGCGAGTCTGCTGCTGGCTGTCAGTCCCCTTGGCAAGCAAGGTTTGCATCCGTGTGTTCAGCTGAAGCAGCAGTGAGGCTGCTGGTGGAAGAGTCCTTTGAGCCCTTGATGGCCAGGCACTCTGTAGTGCACTTCCTGGGGATTGTTTTATAAAACGACCGTGACCTTGGTGGTAGAAAACGGGAATCTCACTGCATTACCTGGTCTTGGTCCCTCTTAGTAGCTGCCCTTCCCCCTTTGGTGGTCTCATCCAGCTTCCTGGCTTTAATGCCTTCTCTCCTTCACATCTCCAATCACTTCCAGCCCTGGCCCCCCGTCTGAGCTGCTGTCTTTTCCATATCTCCATATGTTACTTTGATGCCAAGTATCCATGTTCAAACCTAAAGCCTTATCTTCACCCACCCCACACCACTTCTCATGATGCCTTCACCACCTCAATGCATGACAGCTCTGTTCATGATTTAGGGTCACCCGGATTCCTCTCTTAGGCTTCCGTGCAACACTCAGGACCATTTCTTACCACCTCCAGCTTAATGTGCTATTTTGAACTGCCTGGTGAGCCTCTTAATTCCTCTCTTTGCTCTCACCCTTGCTCCTTCCCCCACTCGCCCAGGATAGTTTTTTTGGACACAGAATGGTTCTTACAAACTTAAGATAGTGTAAAACTGGGGAAGTGAGCAGGGGAACCACCTTGCCTGGGTGATAAAGCAGCTTTACTACTTTATAGCTGTGTGACCTTGAGCAAGTTGCTTAACCTTTCTGTCCTTAACCATTCTCTCAGTGCTCTCTGAGAACCGGTGAGTGAAAATGCGTAACACTCTTAGAGCAGGGCCTGGCTGAAGGCTGGCTGCTATTGCTGTCTTTGGATCATTCAACCTCACTGCTTGGACCCTCCTGTCCAGTGGCCCATCTCTTAAGGGTCACAGTCCTGGTCTCACTCCCCCTCAGCATGTTGCTTTCACCTGCTGCACTACACTTCTACCCCAGGGTCTTTGCTCTTCCGCCACCTGGAATGTCTCCTCCTACCCCCCTAGCTTACTCTCTGCTGCCTTCAGATGGGCTCTGGCTGTGCAGCCCTTGCCATCTGCCCTTTCTGAAGCTGCCTCCCCTCCCCCCCAACTCCTTGTTTTGTTTTCTCTTGAATACTCCTCAGTTTTTCCTATTTGTTGTTTGTCCATCTCTCCTACTAAGAAAAGTGAGCTCTGTGGGACAGGAATTTGTCCATTTTGTGTTCTTAGCCTCTAGAATGGTACGTATGCCACATGGAAAGTGTTCAGCAAACACTTGTTGAATGAGTAGAGTAAGCTTACCAGGTAAAGTAAGGCACTTGCTAAGGAGGGCCCTCCTGCGGAGCTCAGCCTTGAGCTGCTGCCCTCTGGGGCTGAGTGGACTTTCCTGATCTCCCAGGGAGAAGGAACAGTCTTTTTCTCTACAGTTCCTGACCCCACCCTCTGCACCTCTTCCAGGCCTCCCTGCATTGTTGTCATTATCATCTTTGCTTTGTGCTTTGATACTGGCAGTTGCTTGGTCTTTTAATGTGGGTAGCAGGTGTCCCCATCCTGTACCACCCTTTGTTTTTAACACCCCCCCCCACCCCCTTCAGCCACCAGAATCACAGATTGGCTCTTCCTAGTATCTCTACAGACCTACCAGAAACTGAAGGTTTTGGTCCTGATTTCTGTCTGTGTTCTGTAGCACTGGACATGCTGACCTGTCTGTCCTTCTCTGAAACGATCTTTGTTGGTTGCCAGGAGACTGGCCTTATTTCACTTGGTGCTCCTCATGCCTGTTTAACTGCAGCCTCCTTAGCGTTTACCTCGGTTCTGAGTCTTGTTATCTGTATGCTTTATTCCCTTGATCTTCAGCACTTTTGACAAATATACCTTTGGGGGAAGTATTGTGTTAAATTCCCATTGAATTTAGGAATCTAGAAAATAGCTCAGTGGTCATTGCCTTTCCAGCTGTGTCCAGGTGGTGGGGACCTTGTCTCTTTTTCATGGTAGTACATCCCTTAGAATAGACCAGTGAATTTGGTTGAATTAATCAAATCTAAACAAGTCTCTGGTTTTTATGTTGTGTCTCCTTGAAAGTGCAACCACCACGCTCTACTCCTTCGCTGTAGACTTCTTAAATGTGTGATGTCTGCTGTCTTCTGTTCTATCCATGCAGCCAGTCAGGCCTGCCTTGTGTGGGCATGGGCATGCATGTGTGTATCTGCACCCGTGTGCATGGCATGTTCATGCGTGTGTGCATGGTGTGGGAGTGTGTTTGCATACACATTTGTGTCTGCACGTGCTTCTCCTGCTTTGATGCCCGGCTGTCCTGCAGACCTCTGGGTTTTTGGATTGTCCTTCTGACCTGCCTTTTCATGTCATCCCTTTTTTGTCCTTTCTCTGAAGGGAAGCTTCCCAGAGTTGCATCCTCAACCCTCTTCTTGGTCTGTGTTGCCTCTCTGGGCAGCCTCTCTCCTGTGGTTTTGGTGACTACTACCTCGCTGATGTGTTCTGGCCTTCTGTTTCTGGGCCAGTCACAGCTCCAGAGCTGTGGCCTCAGCACTTGTTGGACAGGTCTGCCTGGAGGCTCCATCCGTTCTCCTCTGCAGGCTCCTGCCTGAATGCTGGAACACGTGTATCCCTCCAGGGGAGAAGCTTCATTCGCCTTCAGTTTCCTCTTGTCTCTGCTCTCCACCTCTACCCGGTCAGCAGTGTGGTCAGTTCCATGTCTTTACTGTTCTTGAGGGCTCCAGCCCTGTCAACAGAGCCTCTTTCACACTTTTGTGCTCTGGCCTGGAGGACTGCCCTCTATGCCTTGGGCTTAGGCACTGGGCCTGGCACAATTGTCAGTCTCCTTTTCTAAATAGGGACTGAATTATGACATGGGAATCACTTCACCTTTGGTGGCTCCTTATTGCCCCTAGGATGGAGCCAGGCTCCAGATGGCCCCCAGGACTTCCTGTGCCTTGGCTCCAGCTGTCTCCTGAGGCTCCCTGTACCAACCCTGGCCAGGTTCCCTTCCCCACAACAACCTCCCCCCTCCTCTACCGGGAACAGAACCACGCCACCTCTGGCGACCTCAGCACGCTGCATCACTGTCCTGGTCCACGTGCCACCTTGTGGGCCCAGGACAGTCCTGGGGTCCCTGGGTAGCAGAGCGCCTGGCCGTACCTCTGAGGCCCTAGTGCTGCAGAGTTGAGCTGAGGGTCTCGCACTCGCCCTCACCCTCTGACTGACCCAGCCCTAGCAGGTGAGTGGATCCATGTCGCTCTGATGGCCAGAGGGAGGCCACACACCTTATGTGTGTTCTGGAAAGGGCAGCCTTGCACCGCGAGCTTGCTTACCAAATAAATTGAGTTAGGGGAATGCTGCGGTGAAGCTTAACCCAGTTTTTAAAAATCTTTTTTGAGCCTTAAGATAATACTTTTTTTTTGTGCTTCTGAAGTAGGAATTACAGCGGACAATTAAGTAATTTAACTTGGGACTAAAATCATAATTCAGGTTCTGAAGGAAGAACGTAGAGTTAGTTTGTTTTGAAGCCTAGAAGTTTGTCTAAGGCAGTAGTATTTTAAGTTCTTTACTGCATCGTTAATGGCACTTGACTCTCAATACCAGGGAAGCAGAAGGTTTCTGTCATTTTGTGACGATGTTTTTAAATCTCTTTGCAGGTGGAAGAAGAAAGGTGCCACTTTGGCATGAAGACAGACTCGCTTAGTCGTCAGTCATTTAAGCTGAGTGCATTGTGATTTCCAATAATTGAGGCAGTGGTTCTAAAAGCTGTCTACATTAATGAAAAGAGCAATGTGGCCAGCTTGACTAAGCCGCCAGCGTGTGCAGCGCGGGCAGGACGGCACCCGGGTCTCAACGGACTTGTGCATGTTAGCTGTATAGATTTATGTAAGGTTTTTTAAAACTTTGGTCTTTTAAAATAGTCTTAACCACTTTTACTATGGAGACATATGAGAGTCCCTCTCCTCTCCCGCGTGAGCCCGCAGGAGAAGCGGTGATGGAGAACCGAGCTTGCCCCCTCCAAGCGCTGCCCCGTGAACAGTCTCCACCACCTCCCCTGCAAACGTCCAGTGATGCAGAGGTAATGGACGTTGGCTCTGGTGGTGATGGACAGGCCGAACCCCCTGCTGAGGACCCGCTCAACTTCTACGGAGCTTCTCTTCTCTCCAAAGGATCCTTCTCTAAGGCCCGCCTCCTCATAGACCCGAACTGTAGTGGCCACAGCCCGCGCACCGCCCGGCACGCACCTGCGGTCCGGAAGTTCTCCCCTGACCTTAAGTTGCTTAAGGATGTAAAGATTAGCGTGAGCTTTACCGAGAGCTGCAGGAGTAAGGACAGGAAGGTGCTGTACACAGGAGTGGAGCGTGACGCTCGCGCAGAGTGCGGTCTGGCCCTTAGCCCTGTCAGTGGAGATGTGCATGCTTGTCCCTTTGGCGGGAGTGTTGGGAATGGGGTAGGTGTAGGGGGTGAGAGTGCTGATAAGAAGGATGAGGAGAATGAGCTGGATCAGGAAAAGAGAGTGGAGTACGCAGTGCTCGATGAGTTAGAAGATTTTACTGACAATTTGGAGCTAGATGAAGAAGGAGCAGGCGGGTTCACGGCTAAAGCAATCGTGCAGAGAGACAGAGTGGATGAAGAGGCCTTGAACTTCTCCTATGAGGTATGTCGGCAACCCCTCCTTTGGAGCACTCTTAACAAAACCCAAAGAGAGGTGTTGGGAACTGCAGCATCTTTTGAAAGCTGATGTTGCAGAGGAAAAAAAACCCATATGAGGTGGGATAATGTTAATGTGGAAGAGAAAAGGCTGTAAGAAGTCCAGGTGTTTACATTTTTCTAATGAAAGGTTTGGCTGAGCAGTCGACCTTGTACCTTCTATGCAACCTGAGTTGGAAGGTGCTCCTGAGAAACGCTTCCTGGTGGCATGTGCACCTGTACCAAGCATCAAGTGTGTTGGTTGCAGTTGTCAGTTTCTTCCTGTTTGTTTTTCAGATGATCACGCAACATAAAGGCATACCTAGGTCCCCACTTGAGAGTGCCTCATTTCTGTGTGTGTTCTCACTAATGCTGTTAAGCTTGCCTTCGGTACAGGAATGCAGGCTCTGGGGGCCGTGGTGTCTGAACAGCGTGTTTTGCAGGATGATTTTGACAACGATGTCGATGCTCTGTTGGAGGAGGGCCTTTGTGCTCCCAAAAAGAGGCGAATGGAGGAGAAATATGGGGGAGACAGTGACCATCCATCTGACGGAGAGACAAGTGTGCAGCCAATGATGACCAAGATTAAAACCGTGCTAAAAAGTAAGTCAGCCAGTCAGAAAGTAGTGTGTTTGTGGGGTGGCAGAAGTACAGGTTTAAGAGCCCTTGGGTGCCAGGCAGTGGTCTGGGCAGTGGGCACATGTTTGAGGGAGGATGGGCATGCGTGATGAGGGGGAAGCAGACAAGACACAAGGACGCACCAGATGCATGATGACCTGGGTGCAGATTGTAGTGTTTGCTGTGGATACACACCATAGAGCAGCTGGTGTCGTGCAGGAGAATGGGGAGGGCACTTTGATGGGGTGAGGAGGGGGAATGCTGTTGCTCAGAGATGACAAGATGGGAAACTAGAGGCCAAGGCCAGAGGTGGGTGCAGCATTCCTTTAAAAGTACAACTCCTATGGCTGCAGCATGGTGTGTGTACTTTAGGTGGGCAGGTGGGAGCTCCTGTGGTAGGGATGAAGGTATTCCAAAGCTGCATTTGGATTTGGGGGTGGTGGGTGGAGCAGTTGGGAGGCACCCGGAGCTGTGCCCATGCTACTCCTTTGCCAGTGTGCTGCAGATCTGGGAGCAGTCGGTGTCAGTTTCTATCTTTTCCTGGCTTGGAGTTGCCTGTGAGTGTCCACGTGGAGATGTTGGGCTGGGGATTGGGCGATGGGAAGGGGCTGAACAGATGTGCCAGGGACTCGGGCACATAGTTGAAACCTTACGCTGAGGTCTGGGGTGCAGAAGGTGGGGTGATTGGAGGAAATTGAGGGGCAGGTGATGTGCAGTGTCCCAACGCAGAGTGGCCAGTTTGGTTGTACTGGGTGCCACATGTGTCTGCCCATGTTAACTAGTGGTGGGAACAGGATGGGCGTTGGGTTTATCAGCTGTAGATGGGGTAAGTCTGGGGCGCTTCAGCTTCTGGGAAGACATGTGGGGGCAGGCTTTACTTTACCTCCAGAAGGTCTGCTTTGTACTTTTCCCGTGGTTTCAGCAGTCTGAGCAAACAAAGCCTTGTCCATCCTGAGCGGCCCACAGGTTCACAGTATGCCTGGCCATGACTACAGGCATGCCAGTGGGCCTGCCAGCACCGGGCACTGCTGTGTCTTTCCCTCTGCAGCCTTCTGTTCCACCTCACCCACCTGGCAACCTACCCCAGAGTGCTGCCTACCACGAGCTACAGCATGGGCCTCAGACTCACAGGCTACGTGTGAGCTGCATGTGAGCTTTGACGGCTGGGCCAACTTTCTGACTGCAGTTGTCACAAATGAATGGCTCACATGCACCTGTGTCCCATGTTGTACTTTGCTTGCATTTTGTTTGCTTCTCCTTGTCCTGACTTACCCCACAGCTGCTGTAAGGCAGCTCCTTGACTCTACCCTGGGTAGGGGAGAGTGTCTAACATTGTCTATGCACCTCTGACTTGTAGTGCTCCCTCCTCAGGGCCATAGCCAGTATTGTTGTGTTCTGAGGTCAGGCCAGGAGTTAGCACAGCCGGGTAGGGACCTGACCCTGGAATGCTACTCCCTTTTCCGTGAGAGTCACTTAGGCCATTTCATTATGTGTATGTTTTTTAGATTTCATTTGCTTGTTTCTTTTGTCCTAAATTCTGCACTTGCTCCCAATTCCTGTAAGAGCATTAAGTTTCAGTTAAATCTTTGTGTTTTTCCTAGTCACCAGGCCTGCCAGTGGCAGGTGTCAAGTGAGTAACAAGTCTTGAGCTTTTTCTCTATGACTGCCTGTAAAGGATTGGGAGTAGTGTCTTAAAACTGATTTAGAAATGTAGAAATTGGAGGTAGTGTTTCACGGGCTGGTGAGAGTGTGCAGCTTGGGTACAATGAACACTTGTTATCTAGTCACGGGGAACAGTGGACAGCAGACATGCAATGTATTAGCAAAGCTTACTCAGCCCCTGGGGTGCCTCTGGCCACATCCAAGGCAGCCAGTGAGGGATTGATGTTTGTCATGCCTGTAGCTATGCAGGTAATAGCTGAGGCTGGGACTCATGTCTTGCAGACCCTTTCCCAGGCACTTTCGTGCACCACATATTGTTCTAGGCCCGAGAGTACAGCAGTGAACAAGATAGACAGCTTTCTGCTGTTGAGGGGGAACTTTTCTCTGGGTTGGAGCCATATAAACAAGCACAACAATTGAGAGCAAAGTTTCATGCATGGGAGGTCTGAGTTGTAGGCGGGGCTGGCAGAAGCTCTGGTGGAGGGTGGGGTACTTCCCTACTCTTCTAGTTCTTAGAGGTTCGTTCTTTTTAGTTCTTGGTTGACTTTACTATTTTTATCTCCCATGTGTCATAAGTTTGAAGTCCTCTCTACAACTTAGTGTGCTTTTGAAGTGATTGGGGGATGGTCTTGTCTTCTGTGCAGGTCGTGGCCGTCCTCCTACAGAACCATTGCCTGACGGGTGGATCATGACATTCCATAACTCTGGAGTCCCCGTGTACCTACACAGAGAGTCTCGGGTGGTCACCTGGTCCAGGCCGTACTTCCTGGGAACGGGAAGCATACGGGTAGGGGATGCATCAGTCATGAATTTAGTCTTGTAAGTTTGCAGACTGAAAATACACATGTTGTGTTTGCATGGTAGCCAAACAGAGGCAAGTGGAAGGCTTCAGATATTCAGAGCTTTGGGGTCATCCTTGTAATCTTTGTTGCAATTTCACTATCCACAGAAACATGATCCTCCTCTGAGCAGCATTCCTTGTCTGCATTATAAAAAAATGAAGGACAATGAGGAAAGAGAGCAAAACAGTGAACTCGCCCCCAGTGGGGAAGTGTCTCCTGTCAAGCCCCTGAGCCGATCTGCAGAGTTGGAGTTCCCTCTGGAAGAGCCCGACTCCATGGGAGCTGACTCAGGGGCCCTGGATGAGAAGGACCCACTGGGGGCTGAGGCTGCCCCTGGGGCCCTGGGGCAGGTGAAGGCCAAGGTTGAGGTGTGCAAAGATGAATCGGTTGGTAAGTTTCTGGGGTGAACTTTCTTCCTTGCTGGCTGGGATCCATCTGCAGGGATTTGGCTGCACTCCACACCATCACATTTCTTCTGCTGAAGGCCACCTATTCCTGGTTTTGTCTGTGAGGAAGGGACTTCTAGAGACCTTTTCCACTCATGTGGTTGGAAACGTCTGCCTCCCTGATCTTAGAACCTGCCTAGGTCTGCAGGCCCTACATGGCTGGTTGTGCCATGAAGATGGCTACTGTCAACGCAGAATGGCATTTTTCTCTGGTTACTTATGTGACCTTTCCTGAAATCTTGTTTTTTCAGTAGGAGGTGCTCATGTCGCATTGTTTTGATCTTTTTTTTTTTTTTAAGATTTTATTTATTCATGAGAAACACAAAGAGACACACACAGGCAGAGGGAGAAGCAGGCTCCATGCAGGGAGCCTGACGCAGGACTCGATCTCGGGACTCCGGGATCACACCCTGGGCTGAAGGCAAGCGCTAAACCGCTGAGCCACCTGGGGGGTCCCCTGAGCTGTTTTGATACGCTCAGAATGAGCTGCTTTGATCCATAGACTCGGTACTGGAGACAGCCACCATTCTGCAGACATTTCCCACTTCAACCCCACAATTGCTTTTGGCTGTGTGTCGGTGTTTCTCCTCTCTCCTGTGTCTTTTAGCTTAGGCCTACCCATGCAAGTCTCAGTTATCTCTACAGTGGTGGCATGGTAGCAGACCTCTCTCAGCCCACCTGCTGAATCTCTTTCAAAGAGGACTTTGTGTTTTCAGGATTTTTGGTTATTGCTATTTGGATATTGTCTGAATGTTGCTGCCCAGCCTTCCTCGTAACTCATAGGGGTGAGGAGCCTAGAAAAGCTGGAGAGGGGATTGGAGTGACACCACTGCTGAGAGTGGGGAAGGTACCTCAGAGAGGGGCGGCCTCTGTGGAGAGGGCCGGTTGGAACCTCAGGCATCTGGGGAAAGGCAGGGTTTGACACTGGCCCTCAGCTTCCCCCACAGACAGACTGCCGTCTCCTCCTGACCTGCCTGCCTGTTGCCTCCCTCGGCATCCACATCAGCTTCCCCTGTCTTCAGTCAGTGTGTCAGTCAGGGCTTTTCTCAGGACTCAGCTGGAAGGGAGCTTTTGCTTTAAGACTTCAGCGTATTGGTTTTTGTCCAAATTCATCTTTTATGCACATGGAACACCTGAATGAGTTCCTGTTTTTCTGAAAACATCTGCTTTTCACTTCTAACTTTACTCCCTTGGGAGAAGTGACAGCTTATTTCTAGATTCACTTCCCTGCGTTAATGTGTAAAGAAATACGAGGTTTTAGTGTATTATTATTATTTTTAAATATTTTAGTTATTTATTCATGAGAGCTACAGAGAGAGAGCAAGAGAGAGGCAGAGACGTAGGCGGAGGAAGAAGCAGGCTCTATGCAGGAAGCCCAATGTGGGACTCAATCCCGGGACTCTGGAATCACGCCCTGAGCCAAAGGCAGACGCTCAACTGCTGAGCCACCCAGGCATCCCTGGTTTTGGTGTATTAAGTAGGTGCAGATTTCACAGCCTTGAGTTTTAACTACGTATTCCTCAGTCTTACACATGAACCACCCCCTCCACATCCACAGGTGCTGCTCTTAGGGCTGGGCATAAGCCACAAGTGTCCCTGCCTCAGGGCTGACACTTGAGTCAAAAACCAGTGAGGGTGACGTGGCCGTCTAGGATATCCTGGGAGAGAGAAGGCTAGTGCACAACATTAAAAGCTGGAGGCCCCTTGGAAATTCATTGAATTAGAGATGGGTGGTGAGCAGTGGGGCTGGGCCAGGAGCTGTTGCGAAGAGTCATGACAGGTATGAGGCCCCCCCCAGCTTCCTGGGTGTGTTGCTGAGTGTGCAGGCAGCCAGGTGGCTGGAGGGGAGAGCGCAGGGTACACAGTACTTCCACTGCTGTGGTACTTGTTTTGATAGAAAAGTCTTGAAGGCCATCCTGAGTTTTGTGGGTTTTTTCTAAGCTTTTTTCTTTTTTCTTCTTTTTGTTTCAAAAAAATTAAAAGCATCGCAGAAATTTGTCCATAGGGACCTGCCTGAGTAATTTGAGTGAAAGGACGTGATTCTTTGCTTTCTTTGCCCTTCAAAAGGAAAAGGGAAAGGGGAATGGGGATGGCATGGGTGGGACCTGTTTGATGGGCAGCCCATCACCATCCTACTCCCTGGACAGAGGAAACATAACTCTTTTTTTTTTTTCTTTAAGATTTTATTTATTCATAGAGACAGAGACAGAGGCAGAGACACAGGCAGAGGGAGAAGCAGGCTCCACATAGGGAGCCTGACGTGGGACTTGATCCCGGGTCCCCAGGATCACACCCCAGGCTGCAGGTGGCGCTAAACTGCTGCGCCACCGGGGCTGCCCGGAAACATAACTCTTATGTTGGACGTTAGCAATTTTGTTCTCTGATAAATCCACACAGATCTTGAGGAATTTCGGAACTACCTGGAAAAGCGTTTTGATTTTGAGCAAGTCACTGTGAAGAAATTCAGGACTTGGGCCGAGCGGCGGCAGTTTAACCGAGAAATGAAACGGAAACAGGCAGAGTCTGAGAGGCCCATCCTGCCGGCCAATCAGAAGCTCATCACTCTGTCTGTGCAGGATGCACCCACAAAGAAAGGTGAGTTGGGGCATGTAGATTTTATCTTTGGCAGATTGGTTATACCGTTGTTTTACTTGGTGGTCATAGAATGTATGCTTTGTGTGTAAGTTGTATTTATCTCAGAGCTTACATTTACCTTATGAATGCAGAGGCGTACTCCGTTCACGGTCGTGAGCCCCTGATTCAGTGAGTTGCTAACTTGGATGGTGCCAGGTCCCAAGTGCTAGCTTGCGGCAGGTCCTCACGCTGTTGCTGAGTTAGGCCTTCTTGTCACAGAGTTTGTCATTAATCCCAATGGGAAGTCCGAGGTCTGCATCCTGCACGAGTACATGCAGCGCGTCCTCAAGGTCCGCCCTGTTTATAATTTCTTTGAATGTGGTAAGTTTGACCTCCCCTCCCTCAGCCCTGAAGAATCCTATACCTCGCTGGGGTCATGGCTGGGGAGGCGGGAACTGACCAGTAACCACACTGTGCTGGGTTAAGAGGTGAAAGGGCAGGGCAGGGAGAAGCATGCTGTAGGTGGGGGGTCGTTTTCACAGCAGTGTGTCCCATCTGAGGTCAAATGCCCCTGCCTCCCTCTTCCTCTGTCCATATTCCCCCCCCACACACACACACTGTCCTCTCTTCCCTTGCTCTGAGAAAGGACCCCCTGCTGTGTCTCCACCTGTTCCCCCCTCCCCCCCCCCCCCCCCAGTGGATGAAGGGGCCTCAGGCCTGTGCTTCCCACCAGCCGTCTCCTGTGGCCTTCCTCATCACACTTTTGTGAAAACCAGTTTGTCTTCCCCTTGTAATCCTGAACCTAAGAGTCACTCGTTTGTATGTCGTTTCCTTGGCTTCCTGCATTTGCAGTCTCTGCTATTGACCATCCTGTGTCTACCTTTCACAGACACGCTCCCTGTCCCTGGTAGCTTGGCCTTTGACCTCCTATTTTCTTCCATCTTACTAACCCGTGCTCCCCATTTTTCACAATTTTCCTGGCAAGCTCTCTGTCTGCTGACCAACTCTTGACCCTATCTCCAAGCCTCAGAGAGCCCTCATCTCTGCCTTCCAGCAGTAGCCCTTACCCTGCCTTGTCTGTTGGTGCTAGCAGATTGTATGTGTGCATGTGTGCACGCTTTTAATATTTTGGCAAGTATTTTTAAAACCGTAATTTTAATTTTAAGAGAACCCAAGTGAGCCTTTTGGTGCCTCGGTGACCATTGATGGTGTGACCTATGGATCTGGAACTGCAAGCAGCAAAAAACTTGCGAAGAATAAAGCTGGTAATGTGCCTGCTTGTGTGTGTCAGACCCATGCTGCCCACTGTCTGCCTCTCCCCTTGGCTAGGGAGGGCTGGGGATGGGGCAGATCCATTCGAGTTATGTAATCATCTAACTTGGTTTTTTAAAAGTATGTGCTCATTGGAAAAGACTCCTAGAGGAAGTAAAACGTGAGGGGAAAAAAAACTAGGAAACTCCAACCTTCTCTGCTCTCTGGCAGCTGGGCCAGAATCTCTTGCCCTTGTCCCCACCGCCCACAGCTGACTGGGTCATGCTAGCGTGTTCTGGAGTGGGCTTGGTAAAAACTGAGCAAAACGTGGGCATGCTAAGAGGTGACAAAGAGGTAGATCCTTACATTGTTGGCATTCTTAAGTGGTTTTTACACGTTTGAGGATGATTTCCTGAGTTCTTCAATCTCTAGATTTGGGACTGCCACTCACAGAGCCTGTGAAGGCCTGTGTTTTCCAGTTAAAATGGAAGCTCCTCTGCCTCACCATCAGGGTTACTTGGCCTCTTTTTGGGAGTGGAGTACATTTTAGGGTGGGTGTTGGGTGCACCCAAAGCTCTGGTGCCCACAGTTTGATTCTTAAGGTTTCTACCTCTGCTGTGGTATCTTCCAAAGCAGCTCTGCCCTGTACAAAGCATGAAGTCTATCAGTTTTATCACATTCTTACCATGTTTTGGGATTGGTAATGGTGCTTTTGTTCACAAGACTCAAGAGTTTACGTTGGTGTTGCTTTTTGTGGTGTATGCTGAGGATGATCGGGAGGATATGTTATTTTCTGGCCTGCCTTCTGTGAGGCTGTACTGGGCTCACACGCTCCACCTCTCTCCAGGAAGGCCTGCTGTCCATACTAGAGAGATTGTACCAAAAGGCTTTCAGCTTAACAGATTGGTACTACTAAGGTCATGGGGCAGATAGCTCACGTGGGGCCCACTGTGAGAGTGGAAATGTCCTGGCAGTAGGCTCTGCTCTCCCCATGTGTGAGGATCTACTTCCTCTGTCTAGACCCCATTTACTCTTTAGATACCTCACTTGGATGTCTTGCCAGCACCTACGACTCTATACGGTCAGACTGCTGCCCCTCCCCTGTTTCCCAGCACCCCACACCGCCCCACCGCAATGGTGAGTGGCAGCCCTGCTCAGAAATCTGTACTCAGCATTGAGCCATCCTTCTGCTCTGTCCTGCAGACTCTTTTTCAAGAGTATCTGTCTAGTCTCTACTTTTCCCTCCCACACTCAGAGCAGCCTGCTCAGTGCTCAGGCCTCACTGTGTGGCCTGGGTCCTGGTGAGCCATTTGCCTGCACACCATCACCGTGATTTCTCTGAAGCAGATTTCTCCCGCCTTGTCTGCTACAAGTACCTCAGGGCAAGAGTACATATAACCTGGTTTGGCTTTATAAGGCTGCTCAAAGCCTAACACTTGCCCCACTGCATCCTTTGCTCAGGATGTGCTCCTCCATCTTCTACTCTCCCTGCCTCTGAAGTCCTGCACAGGAGCCGACGTGCAGCTTGCTCTGGAGTTGGGAAGCGAGCTGGGCCCAAGCCCTCACCCTTGGAGTTTTTCTTTTTCATAGCCCGAGCTACGCTGGAGATCCTTATCCCTGACTTTGTCAAACAGACCTCTGAGGAGAAGCCCAAAGACAGTGAGGAGCTTGAGGTGAGTGTCAATCCTGCCCTGTCTGGAGCTGTGGCTCCAATGCAGTGTCTGCTCCCTGTCCCCCCTCCCCGTCCCCACCCACCCACCAGCCTATGCAGGTTATAGATTTAACCATCCAAACTCCAGGTGGTTTCATTTGTTCATATTTCATAAAAGGGTAAACTTGTTTTAGTTCCGGCAGGGGGAGATGTCACTTTTGTCAGATTTTTGTGTTCTGTGTCTTGTAATTAGTGAAGAACGTGCAGAATAAGTGTATTTGGAATGAAGGCTGGCTGTCTCAAAGACTGGCTCCCACCACACATCTATAGAGTCCCTAAGTTACGTTGTTTTTTGTATTAACTGTTTAAAATTACTTGTAAATCCTTCTGGGAAATATGATTCTATGGTTACTTGTAGTGAGGGCTTTTCAAACTCTGAAGATGGTATTCTTTTTTATACTGGCTTTCTTGATCTCTGTATACCATAAATTTTGCTCCTTTAAAAAACCATACTGTTGAGTGAATTTTTGTATATTCAGAGTTGTGTAATCATCACAATGGTCTAATCTTAGAATATTTTCATCTCTCTAAAAGGAAACATCATACCAGTTAGCAATAACTCTAATTTTCCCTGTCTCCCAGCTCCTCAACCCCTGGCAACCACTAATCTCCTTTCTGTCTTGCTGGATTTGCTAGCTTGGGACACTTCACATCAGTGGAATTATGCGATATGTGGTCCTTCATTGACTGGCTTTTTTCACTTAAAACATACTGTGTTAGCTGTGGGTTTTATCTGATTAAGGAAGTTTCCTTCTGTTTTGCTTAGTCTTCTTTTTTTTTTCAGGAATGGATGTTGGATGTTGTCCAGTGTTTTTTCCTGCTTCTATTTAGATGATTGGTTTTTGTCTTTTACTTTCCTCATAATGGTGGTATACTGCATGGGTTTCTGAATATTAAACCAACCGTGGATTTCGGAGATAAATCCCACTTGGTCATGGTGTACGTAAGTTTTATGTATTCCTGGATATAGCATGCTGGTAATTTACTAAAGACTTTTGCAGGTATATAAGGGATACTCACTTGTCTGTAGTTTTTCTTGTGATGTGTGGTGTTGGTGTTGAGGGAGTACTGTCTTTACAGAATGAGGTGGAAAGTTGTTTCTCTTCTTTTGCGTGGAATAGTTTGTGAAATGTCGGTATTGATCTTTAAACATTTGGTAGAATCCACCAGGGAAGCCATCTGAGTCTAGACTTGACTTTGAGGTTAATTACCAATTCTGTTTTTTCACATTACTTCTCTCAGATTTCCCACTCCTTTTTGAACTTGTTTGGGGACTTTGTGTCTTTATAGGAATTTTTCCATTTGCTCTAGGTTATCTCATTCATTGGGATACATTTGTTCATAGTATTTCCCTCATGATTTGCTGCATTTTGGTAAGCTTGTGCTGCTCCTGCCTTTATTCCTGATTTTAGTAGTTTGAGTCTCTTTTCTCTTGGTTAGTCTAACAGTTTGTTACTGTCTTTGATCTTTCAAAGATCCAACTTCTGGTTTTGTTTGTTCCTATTGGCTTTTAATTTTCTGTTTGATTTATTACTGCTGTTTCATTTATTTCTGTATTTCCTTTCTTTGGCCGGCCTTAGGTTTGGTTTGTTCTTCTTTTCTAGTATTTTCAGGTTAGAGTATTGATTTGAGGTGTTTTTTTTAAATACTGAAATTTATGGCTATAAATTTTCTTCTGTGTACTACATTAACTGCAGCCCATAAGCTTTAGTGTGTTTTCCTGTTTTCGTTCATCTCAGAGTGTTTTTCTTTTCTTTTTTTTTTTAAGATTTTATTTATTTATTCATCAGAGACATAGGCAGAGGGCCGAAGGCAGGCGCTAAACTGCTGAGCCACCCAGGGATCCCCATCTCAAAGTATTTTTCTACTTTCCCTTGTGATTTCTACCTTGAATCATTGGAGTCATTTTAGGAGCATTTGTTTTTCATATATTTGTGAATTTCCCAAATTTCCTTTTTTTTAAGATTTTATTCATTTATTCATAAGAGACACAGAGAGAGAGGGAGAGAGGGAGAGGCAGAGACACAGGCAGAAGGCAGGCCCCATGCAAGTCCATGGGACTCGATCTCGGGACTCCAGGATCATGCCCTGGACAGAAGGCAGGTGCCAAACTGCTGAGCCACCCAGGGATTCCCCCCCCCTTTTTTTTCCCCCTTTAGTTGTTGATCTTTAATTCCAGTGTGGTTTGAAAACATAGTTTGTATGATTTCAAACATTTTTTTTTTTAAAGATTTTATTTATTTATTATTGTAAATTTTTTTTTTTTATTTATTTATGATAGTCACACAGAGATAGAGAGAGAGAGAGAGAGAGGCAGAGACACCGGCAGAGGGAGAAGCAGGCTCCATGCACCGGGAGCCCGACGTGGGACTGGATCCCGGGTCTCCAGGATCGCGCCCTGGGCCAAAGGCAGGCGCCAAACCGCTGCGCCACCCAGGGATCCCCCTTTTTTTTTTTTTTTTTTTTGTAAATTTCTTTTTTATTTATTTATGATAGTCACACAGAGATAGAGAGAGAGAGAGAGTATTTATTTATTAATGAGAGACAGAGAGAGAGAGAGAGAGAGAGGCAGAGACACAGGCAGAGGAAGAAGCAGGCTCCATGCAGGGAGCCCGACGTGGGACTCCATCCCAGGTCTCCAGGATCACACCCTGGGCTGCAGGCGGCACTAAACCTTTTAAGTCCTTTTAAGTTCATTGAGACTTGTCTGATGACCTGTCTGCCCTGGAGAATGTTACATGTGTGCATGAGGCGAGTGTACTTCCTGCTGTTACTGGGTGAAGCAGATGTTAGTTAGATCTAGTTGATGTATGGTGTTTGGTCTATATCTTTATTGGTCTTCTGCCTAGTTCTTCTGTGGTGTTTTTTTTTTTTTTTTTTCTAGAGAAAGAGAGCGCATGTGTGCCCATGGTGGGGGGGAGGGGGCTGGGTGCAGAAGGAAAGAGAATCCTAAGCAGGTTCCACACCCAGCTCACTTGATCTCACGACCCTGAGATTACAATCTGAGCCGAATTCAAGAGTCAGATGCCACCCAGGTGCCTTGTCTTCCCTGTTACTGAGAGTGGGTATTGGAGTCTCCAGCTGTTACTCTTGAATTATTTCTCCCTTCAGTTCTGTCCATTTTTGTTTCATGTGTTTTGGGGTTGTTAGGTACATATATGTTTGTGGTATTGTGATATAATAAGAAATGTGTGGTCTTTGTTCTTGGTTCCTGGTACAGAGCATCTACAATATATTAGTATTTGCTTATTGTTCCTAGTGTTTGTTATTGTTGTTGTTGTTTAGATTTTATTCATTTATTCATGAGAGACACAGAGAAAGAAGCAGGCTCCCCACAGGGAGTCTGATGTGGGAGTTGATCCCCGGATCCAGGATCATGCCCTGAGCCAAATGCAGATAGACGCTCAAGCACTGAGCCACCCAGGTATCCCTGGCCCTAATTCTTTAAAAAGCTGCAGGCTGATAAAGTAAATGGAAGGGTTTTTTAAAAAGATTTTATTTATTTATTTGAAAGAAAGAGAGCAGAGTTGGGGGAGAGGTAGAGGGGAGGGAGAAGCAGACTCCTTGCTGAGCACAGAGTCCAACATTGGGCTGGATCCCAGGACTCAGAGATCATGACCTGAGCTGACAGATGCTTCACTGACTGAGCCATCCAAGCATCTGGAATGTCTTGTTATTTTTAACACACTCCTTTCTTTCCTTCTCCTTCTTAAATTTATGTATTTAGTTATTCTCTATACCCAGTGTGGGGCTCAAACACAAGACCCCAAGATCAAAAGTTGCATGTTCCACCAACTTAGCCAGCCAGGCCCCTTTCACACATGCCTTTCAGCCACACCTGAGTTTAGGATAATGAAGTGACTTTGGACCACCCCTTTGAATGGGAGCTGGTTGTCCATGGAATCTATCATAAAATTAGAGGGTTAGAGGTTTCAGGCTGCTGACACCACCACCACTTCCCCCTATCCCCCGCATATGTGTGGTGGGGAGGGCACTGGAGATTGAGCTAATCGCTAATGGCCAATTATGTAATCAGTCATGGCTGTGTAGTGAAGCCTTCATAAAAAAACAACCATTAACTGTGAAGGGGTTCGGAGAGCTTCTGAGTTGGTGAACACATTGAGGTGCTAAAAAAGATAGCATACTCAGGGAAGGCACGGAAGCTCTGTACCCCTTCCTTTATACTTCACCCTATTTATCTTTTAAGCCGAGGTAGGTTTGGGAACCGCCGTTGTACAGCTGCTATACAATGAAACACAAGAGAGGGATGCCTGGGTGGCTCAACAGTTGAGTGTCTGCCTTCAGCTCAGGACATCATCCCAGGGTCTGGAGATCGAGTCCCACATTGGGCTCCCAGCGAGGAACCTGCTTCTCCCTCTATCTCTGCCAATCTCTCTGTGTCTCTCAGTAAATAAATTTTTAAAATCTTAAAAAAAAAAAAAAGACACAAACATAGGCGACAACCTGGACGTGAAGTTATTTAGCATCAGGTGGTGGCAGTAGTCTTGTGGGACTGAGCCCTTGAGTCTGCTCCAACTCCTGGCAGTTAGTGTTTAGAACTGCTTGTGGAAGCCCACACATTTGGTGTCACAAATGTTGAAACTAGAAGTCAGTTTTTTGTTGTTGTAGTTGTTAAAGATTTTATTTATTTATTCATGAGAGAGAGAGAGAGAGGCAGAGACACAGGTAGAGGGAGAAGCAGGCTCCACGCAGCGAGCCTGATGTGGGATCCCGGGTCTCCTGGGTCACGCCCTGGGCTGAAGGTGGTGCTAAACCGTTGATCCACCCGGGCTGCCCCAGAAGTCAGTTCTGTTTAATGTTCATATAGTTAGGTCATTTTGATGGATAGACCCTTTATCATTATTAAATATCCTTTATAGTAACATTTTTTGTTTTAAAGTCAGTTTTGTCTGATATAGTCACTCAAACTCTTATTCTTTGCCATGTCTTTCCTTGTTTTTTACTTTTAGCCTAATAGTGACTTTGAATCTAAATCATGTCTTTTATAGGCAGCATATAATTGAGTTTTGTTTTTATCCTCTGTCAATCTCTGCCTTTTGAGCAGAGGGCTTAGGCAATTCTTTTAAAAAAGATTGCGTTTTATTTTACTTTTAAAGATTTTATTTATTCATGAGAAACACAGAGAGGCAGGAACATAGGCAGAGGGAGAAGCAGGCTGCATGCAGGAAGCCTGATGTGGGCCTCGATCCCAGGACTCTGGGGTCACACCCTGAGCCAAAAGCAGATGCTCAGCTGCTGAGCCACCCAGGTGTGTCTTTAAAGATTTGTTTGAGAGACAGTGTGAAGGAGAGTGGGAGGAGTGGCAGAAGGAAGAAATCCACACACACACTTCCCCACTGAGCCCGTACCTGCCCTGCTGGATCCCACCATCCATGAGACCATGACCTGAGCCAAAACCGAGTCAGATGCTTAACCAGTTGAGCCACCCCGGTGTCCCTAAAGATTTTATTTTTAAGTACTCTCTGCACCCAGTGTGGAGCTTGAACTCAATCCTGAGATCAGGAGTTGCCTGCTCCACTGATTGAGCCAGGCAGGCATCCTTTTGAATTCAGTTTATCAACTTTTTTTTTTGTTGTTGTTTTTTTCCAGGAGGGTTGGGGTGCTTAGTCCATTGAAATGTAATTTCTGGGCAGCCTGGGTGGCTCAGCAGTTTAGTGCCGCCTTCAGCCCAGGGCGTGATCCTGGAGACCCCAGATCAAGTCCCACGTTAGGCTTCCTGCATGGAGCCTGCTTCTTCTCCCTCTGCCTGTGTCTCTGCCTCTCTCTCTCTCCCTCTCTGTGTTTCTCATGAATAAACAAAATCTTAAACAAAAATTTTAAATTAAAAAAAAAGAAATATAATTTCTGATAAGGTAGAGTTGGTATATGCAATTACACGGTTTGTGTTCTGTTTTGTGTCTTTGTTCCTCAGGTTCTCCATTACTGTCTTCTTTGCCTTAAGTTCTTCAGTTCTTTTCTCAGAGGCTGCCCTGGGGAATTCCAGTCACATCTAAACTGAAAACAATCTAGTTTGGACTGATGCCAACTGCAGTTATATACAAAAACTTTGTTCCTATATGTGTCTGTTAATCCTCACTCTTTTTTTTTCTTTTTTAAGGTGGGGGTGAGGGAGGGAGAGGGAGAAGCAGGCTCCATGCAGGGAGACAGAAGTGGGACTCCATCTGGGTCTCTCCAGGATCATGCCCTGGGCCAAAGGTGGCGCTAAACTGCTGAGCCACCCAGGCTGCCCTATCCTCACTTTTATGCTTTGTCACAAATGACCTCTCCATTATGTTGTGTGTCCATAAACGTGGATTTATAATTATTGCTTTATGTAGTTCTCTTTTAATTTAGATAGAAAAAAAAGTTAGAAATAATGTGTGTTTATATTATCTTTTATTTACTGTAGTTAACTTTACCTTTTGTAATATCCCCAATTTGTTAACAATCTGTAGTGTCCTTTTACTTCAGCCTGAAGGCTTTTAGTATGTCTTGGAGGGCAGTTCTACTACCAGTGGATTCTCCCAGTTTTTATCTGAGAATGTCTTAATGATGCCCTTTTTGAAGTATAGTTCTGCTGGATATAGAATTCTCAGTTGACGTTCTTTTTTTTTTATGGGAATTTGTCATCTTATGCCTTCTGGCCTCTACAATGAATGAGAAGTTAGCTGTTTATTGTAATGAGAGTCATGTTATTGATGAGTTATTTCTCTTAATGTTTTCAGGGTTTCTTCTTTGCCTTTGGCCTTTGACAGAAATGTGTAGGTGTAGATTTCCTTAATTTATTCTTTTTGGAATTCGTTGAACTTCTTGAATATGTAATGTTTTTCATCCTTGAGAAATTTTAGCCTTTATTTCCTCAATTTTTTTTTCCCCTTTTATTCTTCTTTCTGGGTCTCCCATTATTATGTAAGCTGATACATTCCCATGGTATCCCACAGGTCTCATAGACACATAGACCTCATAGACACTGGCCTGTTTTTGTTTTTTTGTTGATGTTTTTTTAAAATATTTTTCAGACTGGGTATTTTCGATTTGCCTGTCTTCCCCCCTTCCCACCACCCCCCCTCCCCCAAGTAGGCTCTGCGTCTAGAGTAAAGCCTAATAAATTTGGGGCTTGAACTCACCACTCTGAGATCAAGAGTCAGAAGCTCAACCAATTGAGCCACCCAGGCATCCCTTCAATTTGCCTAAGTTTGCTGAGTCTTCTGACTATTTGAATCTACTTTTGAACTCTCTGGTGAATTTTTAATAGTTTTTATGTCTTTATTGATACTTTGGTGAGATATTGTTCTTGTGCTTTCTTTTAATTCTTTCGACATGATGTTCTGTTTGTTTCTTTAGTTCTTTGAGCATATTTATTATAGTGGATTTAAAGTCTTAGTAAATCCAGTTTCCTCAGGGATGGTTTGTATTGACTGCTTTTCCCTATCTTGTAGGGCATATACATTTGTGTTTCATTTCATGTCTCATAAATTCTTTTGTTGAAACCTAGACGTTTTAAATAATGTGGCAACTGTGGATAACAGATTACCTCCCTTTCCCAAGATTTATTGGCTTTGCTATTTTTGTTGCTGTCTATTTAGTGATTTTGTTAGTTTGCTAGGACTGGCATAATGGCTATCACAACCTGGGTGATCTAAACAACAGAATTTTTTGGCCTCATGATTCTGGAGGCTAGACGTCTAAAATCAAAGTTGTCAGTAGGTTTGGTTCTTTTTGGGGCTGGGAGGAAAGGAAGTCTTTTAGGCCTCTCTCTGTCATTTGGAGATAGCTGTTGGAGATAACTGGTTTTGTCTCTGTGTGTGTTTCCAGATCTCCTCTTTATGAAAATAGTAGTCAGATTAGGGCCTACCCTGATGACCTCATTTTAACTTGATTGTCTCTGTAAGGACCCTGTCTGCAAAAAACGTCACATAATGACGTACTGGGAATTAGAATTTCAACATATGAATTTGTTGGAGGGACATATTTCAACCCATAGCAGTGACTCTCCTAGACTATTCTGTGAAATCCAGATCAGAGATTTCCTGACCTAAACCAATATGTCTCCTAGCCTTTCCCAGTGGCCTCTTTATACATGTTGGGGGTGCAGTCACCTTTAGCGCTGTAGTAGTGGACAGCTATATTTTAGCCTTTATTTCCCACTTGCATAGAGCTTCTGAGTCAATCGTGTGAGAGATTTGGGCCTTCTTGGGTCTTTCCTGGGCATGCATGTGGCCATCTAGATCCCCAGATAAGTTGGAGCTTTTCAGTGTCCTTTATGGGCATCACGTTCTCTAGCTTTCCCCATTTATGTTTTCTGACCTGCCTCTTGCCTACCAGCTGGTATCCCAGCCTCAGGCAATTGCAATATGAAACAGTTGCCACTGATTATTTTTGACAAATTTCCTGGGGAATTGGGCTGTTCTGAGTGAGCTCTGAGTTGGGTCATGCAAAGGCAAGTTTTAAAATGGGGCTTTTCAGGTGTGCCTGGGTAGCTCATTTGGTTGGATGTCTGCCTTCGGCTCAAGTCATGATCCCAGGGGCCTGGGATTGAGCTCCATATCAGGCTCCCTGCTCAGCAGGGAGTCCACTTCTCCCTCTTCTTCTGCTCCTGACCCCCCTCATGCTTGTTCTCTTGCATTCTCTCTCTTTCTCAAATAAATAAATAAAACCTTAAAAAAATAAATGGGACTTTTCTATAGAGCTGCCAGCGCCTGGGCCAGATAGCAATGGTTCTTTGGGGTTGGGTTGTTGGGGAACCTTCGTACCTTTTTCAGTGGCTGTGAGGCTGCGGGTTCCTCAGGCTAACACAGAGCTGGGAAGAGGAGACAGGAATGGGTCAAGTTAAAATGCTACAAAGCTCATTGACATTCCAAGATTCAGCCATTTTTCTTGAATAATGCTTCTCAGATTGCCTTTTAATTTCCAGAATTTTGAAAAAGTTGATTCTGACAATTTTAGTCAGCATTCTTGTTGATTCTATGGAGGAAACAAATTTTAGAGGTCCCTTATTCTGCCCCTCTGTAAGTGCTTCAGGATGCATTAAAATTTTTTTCTAATCTTTTTAGACAGATGCTGTTATAAAATATGGTAAAGTGCCCATCACAGTGTTAAATGTATTCCGTGCTTCATTGTTGTAGATGAGCGACAGGTCACAAAGCCCATTCAGCAGACATAATCTCAAAAGGATTAGCTCCTCCAGGAAAAATCACATTTTCAGCCTAATTTCTAAATAACCCAACTGTGGAACAGTGGTGTTCAGGGAGGCTTCCAAGGCATGTTGGAGAACCTGTTACCGAGACCCCTCCTCACAGCCTGCCAGGGCCCTTAGGGTCTGTTGTCATGCTTGATGATACATGGGCTCTGTTGGTTGCACTGCACTGTCCTCTGATACAAGGTAGCAGAAGCTGGAAGGGTAACTGTGGTTCTGGTGCAGGGAGTCCACCTGTCCTGGCCCGAGGCCGCCTTTTAGGAGGATGGAATTTTGCTTTGTCCCAGCAGCTGATCTGAGCAGGCTTTGCTGTTGATCCCTGGTCGGGAGGGGGACAGGGGTGCGGGGACAAGGTGTCTGACCAGTCTCCGCTTACCAGACCCACATCCCCTCACCTGTGGCTATTATTGGCTTGAGAAAGTTTTGACATGTTGAGATAATAGTAAATTCTCCAGGGTTAGTAGAACAGCAAGGGTTAGGAATGCCTTCCCTTGGCTTCAAGATAACATCCAAGACGGTCTCTATTTAGTGTTTTGGCTTCTAAGGTACCAGCATCTTGTTTGGTTGGTGGTTGAATCAATAAGCAGTTCAGTCCAGTTTTTAATCTAGAAGTCTCTGCTTGCTCTGTCTATGGTTACTTTAGTGTTTGGCACCATTGTATTTCCCTAAGCAGGGACCACCCAGTTTCATTCTGGTCAGCACGAGGACCCAGGGGTGCGTTCCATGCTCTCCCACCCTTGACAGGACATGTGTGTTGCAGAGTGGCCTGTTGCTCCAGTTCCTGCTCTGTCCTAGCTGCCGTTTGTAGTCCTTCCACCTGCATTGTGGCCTCCTCATATGTGGCAGTGAGATGTGCACCTGGAGGGCTTCAGCCTTACCCCAGACTGTACCACCAACCTTGTCGCTGCCTCACACTTGGTGATCAGAGGACACTTGGTGATTAGAGGCTGGTAGTTCCCTCATTTGTTGGAGGCGCATGGTTTTGATGATGACCGGCTGGCAGTCTTTGTGCTTGGTTCTTTCATCGTCCGCCTTTCTTCCTGCCCTGAATCTGTGAGGTCACTGGGGCTACAGCCTCTTCCTTGGAGCCTTTCCCATCTGGGCCTCTAATAAGGCATTTGCCTTAGGCATCTGCCATGACAAATGCTGTGGGTTTCTGGAATTTGTGCCTCAGGTTGTACTGAATAGTAGTTAAAATTCAGGTTCTGGCCATGTACTCTGGGGCTCTTCTGAAAAGTGAGGGATCTTTCCAGAAATGATCTCAGAATGTAGCCTGAGAAAGAATTTCCCAGGTGGAGGAGGCCACATGGGCAGCTTGAAAATCCCAGGTAAAAGTTTCCTCATACATATAAGGGGCTTTTCAGTGCTGGTTCTCCAGTTCTCTAACACTAGTGAGGTATCTACAACTCTGCTCAGTTTTTACAATGTCTACGTGACACTGGCTTAGTCCCACAAGACTGCCCACACTTCACATTCCAGCCACAGATGGGGTGCCCAGGCCAACCACATTACCCAGCCTACTGCAGATTCAGGGGTTCCCATGATTTCACTCAGGCTCATTAATTTGCTTGAACTAGAACTTTTTTAGAATTTGCTCTCAGAACTCAGGGAAACACCTTATGTTTACTGGTTTATTATAAAGGATACAAATGGACAGTCAGATGAACAAGTCCTTAATTGTGTTTGGTCTTTCTAATGACCAGTCCCATCATAAAGGTCCCATCCTGAAACTACCAGGGTTCCCCACCTGCCCCTGCCCCTAGCCTTCTCATTGCCATAAACTCAGGTGAGGTCCAGAGGCTCTCTTAAATAACCAGAGCTACTCTTGTCATTCAGGAAATTCTAAGGGTTTTAGGAGCTCCATGCCAGGAACTCAATACAAGTACCAAATAAGAGTCCAATGACCCAAAAATGTCCTCATCCTCTTTTTTCTCACTTGGAATTTAATTGTATATGTGCGCGTATACACACACATTGTCTTTTTCTCTTGTTTAAAATTCTTAAAGATTTTATTTATCTATTCACGAGAGACACAGCTGCAGAGACTCAGGTGGAGGGAGAAGCAGGCTCCATGCAGGGAGCCTGATGTGGGACTTGATCCTGGGATCACACCCTGAGCCAAAGGCAGACGTTCAACCGCTGGGCCACTCAGGTGTACCCCTTGTTTTAAAATTTGTCAGAGAAAAAACTAGCTTCTCTGTCAGGTTGGATGAGTTACAGCAGCACAATCCTGACTGATACGAATTGCTGTCTTGCTCCTAAAGAATTGTGACAGTGTTTGTATAACACTCTTCTGAGTAGCTCAGCAGGTGGTGACTTATCTCCCCCATGATGCTTCTCTGGAGGTGGGGGCAGCTTTTCCTTCTTGTGTGAGCTCCAGCTGTGGATGCTGGTTCTTTGGGAGTTCTTGCTGTGCACTGCTGTCCTTGAGACACAGTGACACAACGTCCACGCACAGTGGTGGCATGAATATAGAATGTCTGGAGTTTGAGAGCTGCCATGGAAGCAGAGGCTCAGGGCAAGGCATGTTTGGTGTTCATTGAAAAGGCAAAAGCAGATGACCAGAATTGGCACCATGCCTCTTCATAAGACCTGGGGTGATTTCTTCTCAGTATGTTACAGCTTTTCAGATAGCTGTTGGAGGTGGTTGGTTCATGGTTATTCTAGAATTTACTTGGGAGTGATCTGTTGTTTTTGCCTTTTTGTTTTTTTTCCCCAATTTATTTTTTAATTTACAGAGAGTTACAGGTACTTTTTAGGAGTTTTGAAATGTGTATAGTTTTGTCACGTAACCCACAGTACAGTCAAGCAGAAGAACATTTTCAGATCTTCTCCCACCCCAGTTCTCTCTTTTCATCTGGTAGGCGCTGAGCTGCCTCCCTAGGTTAGCCAGTTCCCAAATGTCTTAACAGTGGAGTTACAGGGCAGATGGCCTTAGAACCAGGCTCCAACTCAGTGATGCACCAACTGTTTTGGTGCCTGTGTCAGTGTTTGGGTCATTTTTGCTGCTGAGCATGCCCACCACAGGGAGTGCTGGGTGTGTTCTTCCTTCTTGACTGAGGGGTGTTGAATGCATTTCCAGTTTTGGGTGGTTAGCGCTTGTTTGCTATGAGGCTGTCCAGGTTTCCATGTGAGCATAGATAAGCACCCAGGATGGCTTTGCTGGGCTATTCGGTAGCTGTGTGTTCAACTGGATGCCTTCGCACATCTGTAGGGAGCAGCATGTATGTGTGGGTCTGTCTCTGTGCTCAGTTCTGCCTCCTTGATCTGTGTCCTTTCACCAATGCCACATCTTCTTGAGGACATAATTTTTTTTTTTTTTAAGATTGGTTTTTTTTTAAGAGAGCAAGCCAGTGAGTGTGGTGGGGCAGAGGGAAAGAATCCCAAGCAGATTCCGTTGAGTGTGTAGCCTTGTGTGGGCTCGATCTCAAGACCCTGAGATCATAAACTCAGGAGTCAAACGCTTAACCGACTGTGCCACCCAGGTGGCCCCGATGACATGAAATCTTGAAATCAGATAGTGTAAACCCTCTAACTTTGTTCTTTTTCAAAACTACTTTCCGGTTATTCATGTTGCTTTGCCCTTCCATACAGAAACAATATGTCAGTATGGAAAGTTCTTTTGAGATTCTGATTGGAATTGTGTTAAATCTGTAGATAAATTCGGGGAAGATGGACTTCTAACAGTATTGCATCTTTCAGCTCACAAGCCCGGTATGTCTCCCCATTTAAAAAAAAAATACTTATTTATTCATTCATGAAAGACACACAGAGAGAGGTAGAGATATAGGCAGAGGGAGAAGCAAGCTCCCTGTGGGGAGCCTGATGCGGGACTCGATCCCAGTACCCCGGGATCACGCCCTGGCCAAAGCAGACACTCAACCACTAAGCCACCCAGGCGTCCCTGTCTCCCCATTTATTGAGGTTTTCTTTCATGTCTTGTATTGCTGCTTGGTCATTTCCAGTATGTAGATCCTGCACTCATTTTCTTAGATTTAGATGTAAGTATTTCCATACAGGTTTTGGAGCTATTGTGGGAAGCACTTTAGTTTCAGTCTTGACTATGGATTGCTAATATAGAGAGATGGAATGTTCTGTCTGTATGTTGACTGTGTGTCTTGCAGCTTTGCAAACTGTGTTACTAGTTAATAGCCAGTAGTTTTTCTGGAGATTTCTTTGGAATTTCTGTGTACAGACCAGGTTGACTATGATTAAAGATGGTTAGGTTTCTTCCTTTCCAATCTAGATGCCTTTTATTTCTTTTTCTTGGATGATGCTCTTACTGCAAGCTCCATTACACATTGAGCAGCATTGGGGAGAGTAGACATCCTAGTCTTGTTCCTGATCTTTGGCAGGAAGCACCCAGCCTCTGACCACTGAGTGTGAAGTCAGTTGTTGGTTTTTTGTCAGTACCTCTTAGGTCAAGGAAAGGTTCTTTTTCTGTTCTTGGTTTGTTGAGAGTTTTTATCATGGAAAGGGTGTTGCAGTTTGTCAAGTGTATCTGTATCTCTTGATATGATAAGGCTTTTTCAAACTTTCAAGTTGTTGATAATGAATTATGTTAATTGGTTTTTAAAAACTGCATTTCTGGGGTAAGTCCTCCTTGGGGACAGCATATATTTGCTTTTATGTATTGTTGGTTGTGAATTGCTAATATCACTGAGGATTTTGACACCTGTGTTCAAGGGAAATCAGCTTGTTTTCTTTTTGTCTGATATTAATAATGTGTTGCTACTAACATCATAAGATAAATTGGCAATTGTCTCTTCTTGAGGTTTTTGAAAGATTTCTCTAGAAGTGGTGTCATTTTTCCCCCCCTTAAATGGTTGGCAGTTATCACCAATGAGGCAGGCCATCTGCACGTGGAGTTTTCTCTACAGGGAAGTTTTAACTACAAATTCAACTTCTTGAATAGGGCAATTTGAGTAGTTTGCATTTTTCAAGGAATAGGTCCATTTTCTCTAAATTGTTGAATTTATGGGTGCTGGGCTGTCTGTGGTACTCCCTCAGGTTCCTTCAGTGTCTTAAGCACCGAGTATCCGGGCTTCTGCTGTACTGTCGTCTGTGGGTCACTTCTACCTTTTGTGCGGTGGTTCCTATATGCCCCTCGCAGGTTAACCATCAGCAACATGTGGCTATGGCACCAGCGCAGGTAGTTGTGGTGTGGGTGTTTGCCAGCAGCTGTTGGATGTCTTTGGCTTCTGAGTGTGTGTGTGCTTCTGCTCTTTCAAGGAGGATCCTGGGCACACAGGTGGTTCTCCACCTCTCAGCTTGACCACAGGTCCACAGCCCAGGTGCTGGCTGCGGGTTAGAGACTGGGTTCTCATAGATTGGGCGAGAGAGCCAGTCACCGCCGATGCGTCAGCTACCGGCCAGCCATTGAGGACGTCTAGGACCTGACGTCTTGGTGAATAACTTTCCCTGGAAACTGATCCACGCTGGTACAGATATTTGGAAATGGAGGTATCTTGTGTGGACCTATTGGAAGACAATAACCAAATGAGGGCAGTTAGCTTTTCAGCTCACTAAAGTCTGCAATTTTCCTCAGAAATAGCACCTTGCTTTCCTTGACTCAGTCACAGTGAGTCTCTGCCTCCCTGCTCTGAGCAGCAGTGTTGTGTTCTTATAAGAAAAGGGAGGGAGATGGAAAAAAAGACCATGTGGAGATAGGAGTGATGCTGCCACAAACCAAGGAAAGCTTGGGGCCATCAGAACCTGAGAAAGTCAAGGAAGGATCTCCCTAAGAGGTTTCAAGGGAGGGATGCAGCCCCTTGACTCCTTGCTTTTGGACTTCTGGCCTCCAGAATTGTGAGAAAATAAGCCACCCACTTTGTGATACAGTAGCCCTAGAAGCTCAGCAGGTGCCACCAGGGAGGTGGGCTATGCTGAGTGGGCTAGGCCACATCCTCCATTCACTGGCGTGGCTCGGCAGAGGCCCAAGCATGGTTGGGGTCACAGCCACTTCCTGGCTGCTGCCTGCCTGCCTCTGTTGTATAGAATTTCCCTTTTTCCCCCTAAATGGGTTATGTGGTTTCTCATGAATGCTTCTTAGTTGTTCTGTTCTCTGGTTATAGTGACTGGTCTCAGAGCCAGGACAGGACGACTTTGTGTTTGAAACAGGAGCCAGACCAGGCCCTTTGCAGCCTTTAGGGAGCTTGCCATTTTTAGAGTCGTTTCTGTCTGACTTACCTTCTCTCCTATAATCTCACGATGATCTTCAATTTTTTTTTCTAAGGTTGTCTGTCTTTAGATTTCTAATTGTCTGATCAGACTCAGATTCAGAAAAGGCTTCCCAGCAGCACCAGGCTCTGCCACCGTCACAACATGTTCTCTCCAACCTAGCACAGTGCTGCTCGTCCTGTCTCAGGGGGGCAGCTGAACACTGAGGTGGGGGTATGAGGTGCTCCTTGAGGCAATAAAGAGGACAGGAAATTTCTGGAGGAAGCAGACAGCATGGGGAACAGCTCCGCGCGGCCAGTGGGCTAGGTCTAGCACTTAGGAGTGGCTGCTTTGTTTTGTAGTATTTTAACCACATCAGTATCGAGGACTCACGGGTCTACGAGCTGACCAGCAAGGCCGGACTGTTGTCTCCCTATCAGATCCTCCACGAGTGCCTTAAAAGGTAGGGTGGGTGCTTCCCCTTCTGAGTAGGGGTGATGGGGGCTTCTCTTTTGGTACCCAGTGTCTTTATTAGCCATTTATCTTAGCTTAAGAGCTAGGAGGTTAAAGTCTGAGCCATTGCAATTGTTCCATGTGTGCACAGAAGCCCCTTGTGTCTGGTGGTCAGTCAGAATCTGTGAGATCAGATGAGGTACACAAAAAATGTCCTCCCCTCTTCAGCTGAGAAGCAGTTTGGGGAGAGGGTTGGCACTGTCTTCAAAGGGCCTTTCAAGGACTTTCCTGAAGCTGCCATTTCCTCCTCCTCCTCAGCCAATGTCACCTGTTGTCTATACTTTTTCTTAAAGAAACCATGGAATGGGTGACACATCCATCAAGTTTGAAGTGGTTCCTGGTAAAAACCAGAAGAGTGAATATGTCATGGCGTGCGGCAAACACACAGTGCGCGGCTGGTGTAAGGACTGCCTCCTCCACTTCCTGCCACCCCACCACAATTTCCAATGACTCCTGGGGAGGTGGCACCCTGCTGTGTGGCCTCTCTGGGAGCCCTGAGCCTCTGTGGCTTGGTCTTGGGCCACTGCTCTGGCGTCACCCGAGCACCTGCCTTGTGTGCTGACCGCCTGCGATGGTGGTGTCCACTAGCATCTCCTCCTGACCTCTGAAGGCCAGTCAGCCTAAGGCAGGACTGTGGTAGTCCTGCCTGCACCATCCCCGTCCTCCTAGTCTGGGCTTGGGCTGGTTATTTGGGTTAGACCGTGTTCCCTTCCTGCCACCTGTGCCCCCATCCAACCCATGGTCCCTGTAGCCGGAGGAGGGGTGTCCTGGAATGGCAGCAGAGTTGCTGCCCTACCACACACTCTGTGTTGTCCTTCCCCCTCTTGTTGAACATGCCCTCAGCTTGGGGGGTGGGAGGACAGCAAGTGTGTTCCTGTTTAGGAAAGGTGGCCATGTTGACAGCTGTATGTTAGGGACTCCCTTTCCACATTTCATCTTCCTTCCTCACAGGTAAGAATAAGAGAGTTGGAAAACAGTTAGCCTCTCAGAAAATCCTTCAGCTGCTGCACCCACATGTCAAAAACTGGGGGTCTTTGCTGCGCATGTATGGCCGTGAAAGCAGTAAGATGGTCAAACAGGTAATGGGGCCCCTCCCCTGGGCCTAGGGCAGCCTCTGTTTCTCATCCTCCTCCCACCCCGGAGCACCCGTCTGGGGTTCTGCTGTCACAGGGACAAAGTTGGGCAGCTGTGCTCTTGTTCAGCACCACCTCTTAGGCTCTGCTGGGCCCTCATTGTGACCTCTGGGAGGTGGCAGTTCGTTGGTGCTGTTTCTTCCTCCCTGAGAAACCTGGGCCTGGCACTGGCTGTGTGGGGATGGCCCATCCTGCAAGAGGTGTAGGTGGTGAGTGATGCCAGCTCCAGTGGAGAGGAAGCTTCTGAGCTGAGCCCTGCTGTTGTGCCCTCACGGGGCTGGGAGCCTTGGGTTTAATTTGAGGACCCCTAGGAGCTTGAGGGAGAGTAAGAGATGTAGGGCAGCTTTTCTTGACTATGAATACTGGTTTACCTTTGCTAAACTGTACAGGTCCTGTTTGGTATCTGCTGTTTTGCCGAGATCGTGAGATTTAAACCAATACCCTTAGGTTTGTGTGCTTTGTGGGGTAGAGGGAAGTACTGTGAGGCATTTGTTTTGTTTTGTTGTTGTTTTTTAAGATTTTATTTATTTATTCATGAGAGACACAGAGGGAGAGAGAGAGAGGCAGAGAGACAGGCAGAGGGAGAAGTGGGCTTCATGCAGGGAGCCTGATGTGGGACTCAATCCCGGGTCTCCAGGATTGCATCCTGGGCCGAAGGCAGGCATCAAAACTGCTGAGCCACCCGGGGATCCTGTGCATTTATGGTTTTTAATTTTTCCCCTGGTTTCCAGAAACAGTCTGAATTATTGGCACCCCAGTAGGAGGAGGAGTGGGGTCATTGTGGAATCCCTGAAGAGGCCCTTGTTTTGGACTTGACAAGAGAGGGTGAAGGAGGTGACACTGGGCCCTTAGGGTGTGCTTCAAGGAACTTCAAGATAGGTGTTACTGAGAAAACTTGGATGCAGTGCAGATGAGGTTGACTTCTGCCTCTATGTGCCTTACTTTTGTGCAGCATCTTTCTTGGGCTAAGATTGAGAGAGAGAAAGCCTGCTTTCTCTTTCTCTCCCTCTCCCCATGAATGGAAACCTTCCCTCGGTTGTACGGCTAGGGTCCAGTCTAGGCACAGCCCCAGCATGCATCTTTTGGAAGGCAGTTGGTGTCTGACACTCCAAGGCATGGCAGGCGTCCTTAGAGATGGCTTCTTACCCGAGGAAGGGTCTTGGGACAGCTTGGTCCTGCGCTGGAAGCCATAGGGCATGCAGACGTAGAGAGCATGTGTCTAGGTTGATGGGCTTCCAGCTGGGCCCCAGTGCCAGGGTGTGTCCCATCTGGCAGTGTGCCGTTCTGCTGGCTGAGGCTGTGCTGTGGTCATTACATCCTGAGTGCCCAGTGCCGATGGCAGGAGTGGAGGCAGGTGGGTGCCAGGGTACCCTTGCCTTATGAAGCGGGGAGGCCGTGCTGCTGCTTCCTGCTGAGGGGGAGGCAAAAGTGAGGATGGCATGGTCAGAAGGTGAGCTGGGCAGCCATGGACTGGTCTATGTTCTCTGCGGTGCGTCAGCCTGCTGGCCACAATGTGTTGATGAGGCCTGCCCTGGGCACTCCTGAGAGTGAGGCACTGTGCTCCCCCAGGAGACCTCAGACAAGAGTGTGATTGAGCTGCAGCAGTACGCCAAGAAGAACAAGCCAAACCTGCACATCCTGAGCAAGCTGCAGGAGGAGATGAAGAGGCTGGCTGAGGAGAGGGTGAGCATGCAGGCTTGGCCGGCACCACAGGCCACGGCTCCTCCATGCCCTCATCACCTTGCCCTCAGTGGAGGGGGGGCCGTTGAGTTAAAGGCCAAAGGGGAAAAGTGGGGGCGGGGGCAGGTGCGGGGGGAATCAGCCTCCAGGAACCCATTTCTGGCTCCTCAATACCTTGGTAGTGCTCCTCTTTTCCAGTGAGTCCTCAGCACTTTAGAGTAGATTTCCTTTTTCTTGGATTTCAGCATTCATGACACTTGAATCAAATTGCTTCATCTTTTAGTAATTATTATAGAGCTCTTCTGCCTACGGTTGTGAAAGGCCCAGGCTTCTGGCCATTTCCACTCAGTATCAGCTATATGAAGGCAGAGATAGTGCACCCACCAGGTCTCCCTTATTCAGGGTCCTGTGGGCAACAGATTGCCATCCTGGACCTCTCCCTTGGGTTCTTGGGATTTCTGGGAGGAAGGAGCATGTTTCACAGAACAGTTGAACCCAGGTAAGGCTCCGTCCTGGTGAATCTTCCTAATGCCACCAGCCTGGGTGGTTGGAGGCTAGGATCTCTTTAAGCTGTAGGATTTGCCAGGGCCTGTGTAAAACCCTGAGAAAGGGGTATCTGCTGTCTGTTTGGTCTGTCTGGCCCAGAAGATGCCACACTCTTGCCCTTGAGTTGGAGTGGGGAGAGACCCACCATGTGGCTTGTTCCCAGTGGCTGTAACTTCCTTGGCCTTTTACTTCTGGGTGTGTGTTCTGATTCCCAGGGAAGCAGTCCTCTGAGACTTCATCCAGGGAGACCCAGCCAGCAACCCCATCCGGCCCACTCCTCAGGCCTCCCCTCCCTCCACCTGGCACTGCAGAGCCGTGGTGCCCTCCTGCTTCAGAGGCTACCTGGCACCAGGGCGCTGAACTCCCCGTCCCCCACCTCTACCCCCTGCCTCGGGAGCCTCTTGCCTGAGGTTGGGCTGGATCACGTGTTCCACATTGTTGGCATCCCTGACCTTTGTTGTTCTTCCAGGAGGAAACCCGGAAGAAGCCCAAGATGTCTATTGTGGCATCTGCGCAGCCTGGCGGCGAACCCCTGTGCACTGTGGACGTGTGAGGGAGGCGGCAGGGCCAGGCGCGGGGACTGGCAGCTCTGCCGCCGGGGACACCACGCGCCGCTCACTCTGCAGCCTCAGGCCTCTGATCGGAGTTCCCCCCCTGCAGCCAGGCATCCGAGGCCCAGGCCAGAGGGGTGGGGCTCTGTGCGCGGGGACAGCAGGGCCATGCAGCTCTTCTTTGGGGGCTGCCCACAGGTCTGAGTGGACGTGTTCAAGGACGGACTCCGCTTGCCCACACAGGTGGAAGCCAGGAGCTTGGCATGGCTGTGGATGATCTCTGCCTCTGTGGACTTGCTGCAGACTAGTTTATGAAGGTTTCCATGAGTGTCAGTATGTTACCTGCACAGACAAGAAGCGACAGACTGAGAAGGCGGTGGCCAAGCCCTGTGGCGCCCACCTGTGCCCAGGGCCCCCGCCGGCCACCGCAGTGGTCTGGCATCCCCTCCCCTTCCCTACCTCCTGTGTTTTCCATTTTTCTCTGAAAAGGTTATAACAGGAAGGAGTAATTTAGACCTTTTTGGCTTAAAATAAACACAATTTTAGAATCAATTATTTTTCAGACTATAGGCGAGCCCTCAAGGTGATTCTTTTCCATCCTTGAAACATGTTGCCAGTGTATGAAGTCTGCAGGTCCCCGCCTGGCTGCCGGCCCTGGCCCTGGGCTGGCATGTGGTCCATTTTTTCTGAGTAAGTCTTAATGTCCTAAAAACACGTCTTCTTAGACACGGAGGCCCCTCACCCTCACTGGCCTCTGGCAACTTTTTACTCAAGATTTTTGCACAGTCAAGTCCATCTGTCCACCCATCAATTTTTAAAGCTTTTATGATATTTTAGCATTTGAGAAGAAACTTTTACAGTGAGAGTAGAAGGTAGATTTGGAATCACGTAGCAGATATAAAAAGTTAAGCTTTTAGCACGAGGATTTTAGAAGAAACAAGGACCCCCCGTGCAATCCATCCGTGATCACAGTGGCGCTCCTCTCCAGAGCTGGCACAAGCACACGGAGGGCAGCGGGCTTCCCTGTGATGATGGCTTCACTGGATTTCAAGGGCAGCTGCCCTGTGCAGCTAGGCCTCATGGCCACCTGATCTGACCAGCAGGCTGTGCTCTCCCAGTGGCTCCTGTGGACAGGTGTTGGGTAGGTGTGCCCCTGCCTTGGGGCCCCAGGTTGTCTGCACGTGCAAGGTAGTTACGGTAGCCATCCCCTCCCTGTCTGGAGGGCCTGTTCAGGGTGCCGTGCACTCCTGGTGCACAGTGGGCTGCAGGGTCCCATCCCATGGGTGTGCCTATTGTCCATCACGTCCCCCATGGTTGGTGTTGATGGCATTTGTTTTCAGGAAGACAGGCCGTCAGTCTTGTGTGCCACCCACAGTGTATCCCTCCCTTACCACCGATGTGACTGAGGTTGGCTTCTGTGTTGACCTTTATAAAACCCTCAAATCAAGTTGCTGTAATTAGACACTTGCTTCTGTCTTGCTTCCTGTCTGCAGCTGTGAATAATCATTTGACTGTGACTGTTTGCCCTCACAACAGCCAGATGCGCCATTGTGAACCAAAGCTTCATGCACACGTGTTAGCTAGAGGCAGCAAGCCCTGCTGCAGCCTTCCCCTGTCCTTCCTTTGTACCCCCCCCCCCACCTGTGTGGGTACGAGTGTTGTGTGCACACAGCCATGCTGTGGGGGCAGAGGGCAGGGAGAGCCTGTACTGATGCCACCCACCTCGCCACTGGCCATCGTGTACCTTCCAGGTGGTGGCTAAACTATGGCTGTAAGGGTGAGCCTTGATTGTCTGAATGCATAAAGCAAAACTGTCCCAAAAGGGAATGACTGGTGTTTCTTTCTCATAACCATGTGAGGCTCTGGGGCTTCTAGATCCTCTGCTGGCCAGAACTACCTCCTCCGGTCTGCCCTGCAGAGCTGAGGCATTTGCCTGGACACAGTGCTCCTGCAGCAGCTGGGCAGTGTCTGTCCTGTTCCCCCTGGCCCAGCTCCAGTGGCCTCCCTCGGGGTGCAGGGAACTTGGGACAGACCATGGGGCCCTACCCCTGCCATTGCTCCAGCCCACCTGTACAGCTGGCCCTGGCCCATGAGATCCACATCTCTGCCTCCCTGTTGCTGTGGGCACACTGCTGTGACCTGCAGCTGTGCCAGAGGCTGGTAGTGGGCTAGTGGGAGGTGGGGGCCCAGACTTGGGCTGCTCCAGGTGCTTTGAGAGCCTTGTCCCCGACACCTGCAGTGGGGGGCAGGAGGGAACCCACATGCTGGAACTCTGAAGCTCTCATCACAATAACAGCAACGGTTCAGCAATTGTTTATTCTCGCTCTGTACCCCAGTTAACCCAAAAGGAACCTGGTGGTGGTTGGAGGGAACAGGCTCCAGATGGACCCTGAGTGGGTCAGCCAGGTTTTGTGTTCTCTTGTTGCTGCCCGAGCGTCCTGAGGCAAGGCAAGGACTTGAAGAACCCCTTGGCTCCCACTCCAGTGATACAGATGGCCCCGTTCTGAAAGGGTTTCTAGCCAGGGACCTAGCAAGAGGCAGCAGCCCTGCTTTCCTCCTGCACAGTGTCCTCTGGGGGCCCCGGTGGGGGCTGGGCTGGAGAGTCCTGGAGTGCCAGGGCACCTGTGCCATTGGGGTGCTCCACCCTCTCAAACAGGATGAGCATCTCACAATGTGGGGTCTGCGGGAACAGGTCCACAGCCACAGCCTTGACCGGCCGGAAGGGAACACCCTTCACCCGGTTAGATGGGGCCCGGCAAAGGCTGTGGTGAGAGAGGAGGGTCACGGTCAGCCACATGGATCCAGCAGGTCCCAGGGCCACCCCAGGCCCCCCACCTCACACTCACTCTACAAAGTTGCCCATGGCCGCTCGGGGATTGCAAGAGACATACAGGAGCCGCTTGAGGTTCTCCGCTCTTCGGACGGCCAGGATCACTTTAGAATCTGAGGAAGTCCAAACGGGATGGGTCTCAGGCCCAAGGCTGCGTGGCCTGGTGTGCCACCCAGACATACCTGCCCCCCTCTTCCCCATAAGGCTCCGATGGAGGCCACTTACGCAGGCCAGCACGGGGCGGGTCCAGGATGGCAACGAGCTGCTGGGAGGCCAGTCTGCTCACCAAAGCGGGCACCAGGTCCTCAGCTCTCCCACAGTGGAACTCCACGTTGCTCAACTCTGTACAAGACACCATAGTCCTGTCACAGGGGACCCAGGACGCCTTCCCCCCACAAAGCTTGCCTGGCCAGAGGTGCGTTTTACAAAAAGCCGCCTAAGGAACCTGTTCATCCTTGCTCAGCTCTGGTGTCATGGACACACAGTGGGTGCCCTCCTGCACCCTCTGCCCTCACCCCATCACGGGCCCTAAGAACCACCCGGTGAGTCCCAGGTCCCAGGCAGGAACATCTGCTGCCCGCCCGCTGTGTGGAGGGCTGGCTTTCACCATTATCTCGGGCGTTCACCCGGGCATCTTCCACGGCTTCCTGGCACAGCTCGATCCCCACAACTCTCTTCACCCTCTGAAACCAAGAAAGGACATACTTGTGGCACCCTGCCTCATCACACAGGCTTTTAAGACCGTGGTACAACAGAAGGCATTGGGAGTAACAAAGATCTGGAAGGGCTGGAGGTCACTGGGGGTCACAGGGCAGGTGACAACATGGGTGGGGTGGGGCAGGGGCCACTCACGGGGGCCAGTGCCAGGCCGATGGTGCCAGTGCCGCAACACACGTCCAGCACCGTGCTCCCTGTGTCCAGCTGGGCCCAGTCCTGGATGACCGTGTAGAGCACCTCGGCCGCCAGGGTGTTTACCTGCAGGGCGGGCAGGCAGTGTCAAGGAGGGCAGGGCAGCTCCCCACCCAGGCAGCATGCCCTCCTGTACAGCCCCCGGCTCCCATCCCCGGCCCACTGGTCCTCTTCCCAGGGGTCCCGATCCCTCCCGCACATCTAGCTGTTTGCCCGAGGCCCAGTCCTTGGACTGACCCTCAATCCCATCATGCTGGCAACCTCACCTAGTCTCCTGGCTTTAAAAGTAACTTGATGCTGATACTCAAAGTTTAAAAGTAACTTCCTGGCTTACTGACCACGAGACTGTGCTGATACCTTACCTCTTTTCTGGGTGCCAGAGCCCTAGCATCATCCCAACTCCTTTCTATACCCCACATAGGTCCCTCCAAGAGGGTTGTCAACCTAACAGCAAATAACTGTTTTTCTACCTTATGATCCTTGTGGCTCCCCTGCCTTGACATTCTCCCCAAGTCTCCCTAGGCTAACCTGCTGTCACTGCCCTAGCCCCCTATCCCCATTCATCACTGACATCCTGACATCGTGTGAGGCCTCCATGTGTCACGATCCCCCGAGATTTGGGGCTACCTGGAAGAAAGCGTGAGGAGAGATCCGGAAGGTCAACCCCAGCAGGTCCTCATGGATGCACCGGTCTCCAGCCACGTGCTCTAGGGGCAGGCCCTCCTGGCTGGGCGTCTTTCTGTTGGGTGGCAGAGTAAGTCCGTCAGTGTCACCAGCCCTTGCAGGGACCCGCCCCACCCCTACCCAGGCTCCTCACCGCTGTCCCTCCTCTACAAAGTAGAGGCAGGTCACCCCAGTGGCCTTGCCTGGCCCCGCCATGAAGTGCTGCGCCAAGGAGGCCTTCAGCCCGGCCAGTTCCTCAGGGCCCAGTTTCTGGGTAAGCAGCAGAAAATGCCCTGTAAGGCTGTGTCACAGCTCACCGTGGCCCAGACACCCTCCCCCAGCAGGCACCCCTCCTGAGACCTGGGGGTGGAAGTAGACAATGGCCATGGCTTGGCCACGGCGGCTGGTGCGCACAGTCAGCTGCTTCCAGTGGCCTGAGTACGTCTCTGGGTTGTACGCGGAGTATGGAGTGGACCTGTGGGAGCCATGAGTGGCCGAGTCCCTCAGCATCAGCCAACCAGGACTGAGTGAGCGGCTCCCCACTTTCCCAGCCGTACCCGCCAGATCACAATCCCAGGACCCCCCAGGCAGATCCTCTGCTCCCACCTCAGAACTTCTGGGCCCCCAGCCCAGCCATAAGCCCTCACCGGATGAATTCCTGGAAGGCCTTCACCACTTGCTTGGTGGCTCCAGGGATGTGCACGGTGTCAAAGGGGGCGGCCACAGCACATGTCCCACCCTTATACTTGCCAAGCCGACAGCCGACTGTGTTGTCCTCCCCGTCCACCCCGACGCCGACCAGAAACTCACACTTATTACGATACTCGGTCTGCAGGGAGGGTGGAGGGAGGCAGAGAGACATGCCTGACCTTACTCTGGCCGTCCAGCACTTGTGAGCGGCCAAAAGAGCTCATCAAGTGAGAGATGGTGGTGAGCGAGAGGCACCAGTTTCCCCACGGGGCCTGGCAGTTCAGAGGATGGGGCTGACAACAAGTAAGTCACGTGACGAACACCAGAAAGAGACAGAAAACAGGGAAAGCTATGGTAGAGGTAAGAGAGAAGAGCTCCTCTTAGAACACGAGGTGGATTTTTGGTTGCAGCAGCCGGGCCTGACCTGCTGGGGTGATGGCCTAACCCCTTCCAGTGGGCAGCAGGCCTTGTTGTGCTTGTGCCTCTGTGAGAGCAGCCAGGGCAACAGGGCGCGGTTGGTGCTCCCAATTTCCCTACAGGACGAGGTGAGGCCAAGGTTGGACTCAGCCAGCTGCCCGCCCCCCACCACCACCCCCAGCCATTCTCCAAATGCCCAGGTGTCTGGGCTCCACCCTCGGGACCTCACCAGCCCCCCTGATTATACACGGGGCTTCCTGGCTTACTGCCCATGAGACTGTGCAGCCGTGAGGATGTCTGCACGGTGCACGGTGGGGGCTGGACGAGCATGCAGCGGACCAGAGTTTCGGGGCCACCGGGTGATCTGCACCCACACTCACTTGGCAAGCTTCTGTAACACCTGCTCGCACTCTAGCCGCTTCCGCTCGAGCTGCTCAGCATAGGGCACGGTCCAAAGAGGGGTCACTACATCTGCGATGCAGGTGGCTGTGGGCTCACCCTCATCCTCGCGCCGCCTTTTCCTGGCCATGGGATCCGCCTTGGGCCTGGCAGGGCGCACGCTGAGTGGGCGGCCCTTCCAGAGGGCACCGTGCAGCACACGCAAGGCCTTGTCCCGCTCAGCGGCGCTGCGGAAGGTCACAAAGGCGCAGGGAGGCTGCCCAAAGAGTTTGGTCTTATGAGGCTGCAGACCGAAGCGGCCCAGAAAGCGCCGGACGTCACTGAAGCTGGCGTGGCGGGGCACGTTCTGCAGCTCCAACTTGAAGATCTCCGAGGTGAACAAGTCGTCCCTGATGTAGCTGTAGAGGCCGGGCAGAGGCGCGGCCTCTGCGGCCGCCCCGGGCGCCCCTTCCTGCTCCTGCGCTTCCTCCCGGGGGGCCGGGGCCGCAGGGCTGCCCCGGGCACCGCCGCCGTCCGGGCCGCAGCCGTCCACGGGCACAGGGCGCTGTGCAGGGGCAGACGGGCCTAGGAGTGAGGACTGGCCCCAGGGCCTGGGCGCCGCCCACGAGCCCTTCGTTAAGGCACCCGGCGCCCGGGCTCGCCCCTCCGCCCGGCTCCCAACTTGCCCCCGTCCCACGTTTTCTCCTAGCGGCTTCCCGTCCCCCCGCCCCCCGCCCGGCCTCCCATCACGATCTCCTTTCACTTTACCTGGTCGTCGAGCTCGTCACTCACCGTCTGGTCCATCCGCGTCCCGCCCGGGGCCCCCGCGAGGGCCACCTCCGCCTCCGGGCCCTGGGCCTGGCAGAAGGGAGGCAGACGCTCGGAGGGCGGCCGCAACGCCGCGAGGCCGCTTCCCGGCTCCGCCCAGGGCGGGGGCGGGACTCGAACCCTCGCCGCTCGGGTTCGCGTCCCCGACGTGGGGTACGCCGCCCGCCCGCCAGGGGCCCGTGCCGGCCGCTCGCCTGGTTGGCCGCTTTCCCGTGAGCCAGCGCGTGCCTCCGAGGCCGCGCGTCTCTATCATCTCGACTTCCGGTGATGTCATCGCCACGCGCCAGCTCGGATCCCCTGCCCCTTAGCGAGCCCGAGGGGCGCGCGCCACCGCGGGGCGGAAGTGCGCGCGAGGGCCGCCGGGAGTGCACGTCCCCTGGCTGCCGGGCTGGCCGGGCATGCGCCGGGGGCGTTTTGGCGGGAAGCGCGGGGCGGGCAGGACAATGAGACTGTCCGCCGTGTGAGCCAATAAAGCTGCGCTGGTTTTGAATCGCGTCGCGTTTCCCGCCGCCGAGGTCAGGGGTCGGGGTTCGGGTCGCGGGGCGGAGGGAAGAGCGGGAGGGCGGGAGGCGCCGGCGCCAGACGCGGAGGGAAGGAGCTACGACCAGCCGCCGAGAGGCCTCGGAGCCAGCGACGACCGAGCCAGCCGAGCCGCCGCCGCCGCCGCCGCCGCGCCCCCATGGCGGCCGCCAAGGTGCGGCCGGGCTCGGGCGGGGACCGGGTGGGGGCCGGGAGGCCGAGGCCGCTACCGGCGGCCACGTGGGCGGCCCGCGCCGCCGCCGCCAACCCCCGCCGGCTTGCGGGCTCCGTGCCTTGCGGAGCCTCGGCGGCGCGTGGTCGGAGCTTCGGGGAGCGCGGCCTAGGGCCCGCGGGGCCTGGGGGCGCGGGCTTGGGGGCTGCCGGGCGCCCGCGTGACCTTGGGGCGGGCCCCGCCGGGGCCAGGGCGCTCCATCGGGGCGGGGGGCGGCCCGCCGCCCAGGCTCCGTGGTCTCCGCTCGCTCTGCTGCTCGCCTGAGACCCAGGCGGGGGCCCGGCTTCCGCGGCTCGGCCCACTTGCAGGCTTCCCACCGGAACCGAGCGTCCCTCCCGCCGCCGCCTGCGCAGCACTTCATTCATTCTGTGCTCACGGCCTGAACGGCCGCAGGCCGCGGAGGCGGAAGGTCTGGTTCCAGCCGGGTGGACGGGCCTGGCCGTGCGACCCGGGGCGGCGGCTGCTCCGGGGACCGCGGGCCTCTGTCCGGGCGAGCTGACCGACCGCGAAAGGCAGCTTTTCGTATTTGATGTTCCGGCCCGGACGGGTAGTAAAGCTCCCGGGTTCTTACGGACTGCAGATCACCAAGCCACGTGTTTTGTGAGACTTGAACCTAAAACAGGCTCTTCTGTGGCCTGTAGTTTTCTATTTGTATGATTTCTGTCGACGCATCAACTTTGGGATGTAAGATAAAACTGCCGGCAGGACGTGCATTTCATGTAAGCTCTAGGAGTTGGTAGCCACTTTCACCCCCTTCTGCTAAACAAGAGTACAGGGTTGTTTTTTTTTTTTTTTTTTTTCAACCAGTAAACGTTGGTGAAGGGTGACAGGCTCCATGAGGCTCTCTTCCACCATTGTGCCTTTTAATCTTCACCTAGCGCTGTCCTTATCCAGATTTGACAGGTGCGAAGTGATGAGGCAGTGGTCTGGCCAGTAGGCCGCCCACCTTGAGGGGCCCCAGCCACACTGCACACACGTGCCTGATGCCTCTGCGGAGGGCATGGAAGTTCAGCATCTTCCTGCACTCTTGAATGGGGGTGCCAGCCTTGTGTGAAAGACTGGGCTTAACCTCTTGCTCTGGGATGAGGCCATTCACTAGGAGGGATTGCCCACTGCAGGCACAGCTGAGCTCTGGGTGGGGGCCAGGCTCCAGAGCCAGCAGAGTCACTTCTCTGCACCTCCCTCCACAGGACACCCATGAGGACCATGACACCTCCACTGAGAATGCAGATGAGTCCAACCACGACCCCCAGTTCGAACCTATAGTTTCTCTTCCTGAGCAAGAAATTAAAACGCTGGAAGAAGATGAAGAAGAGCTTTTTAAGATGTAAGTAAGCTCACGTTGCTCCAGACCTTGGTATCTTTAGTGTAAGATTGATTTTATGGTTTTTATGGCCATCAGGGTCTTGGCCTGGCTTGTAATTGGACTGAGACTGAGAAAAGGGCTTGGTTGGGATTGTGCAATAACTAATCCTGTGTGGAAATCGAAAAGCTATTGGACGACGCTTCACTTGGTACCCCTTCTTCTGGTGGCCAGTCCTGTGGAGAGCACAGGTGCTCCCTGGTGTCCTGTTCCTGCTGCTCTGTCCACAAAGGGGCATCGCCACAGTCCTCTGTCCTTGCCACCTTACAGGCTTGCTGCCTTTAGAGGTTTCCAACTGCACTTTTCATCTGGTTGAACAGGGAGTCTCTGCCATTGTTATCATTTCTTCTTTTGCGCTACAGACTTTGGCATCCTGAAGTTTGTGAACTCCCAAATCAGTGTTTTTAATGCACAAAATAACACTTGGAATTACAAATGAAAGGGGGTGGTGTTACACTTACCAAAATCACTTTCTAAAAAATCATTGTACGTGTGTTTTTTGGCGCCTTCAGTGAGAAGCTACAAAGGCAGGTGTCATTTTTAAGTAGCACTGGCACCAGCCATTTGTTGAGATGTCTGTGACAAAATCAGCGCGCTGCCGAGACTGACCTGTTGCCTGTGCTCAGCATCACAGGAACGCTAGGTTCTGTTTCAAGTTAACGGAAGTAGGCTGGAGTGCTTTTCCTGTCCAAGCTTACGGAGCTCCCCCACTCTTCAGATTCTATCCAAAAAGCCAATTGAGGGTTCGAGTGCTTTCCTGACTCCTCCCTCTAAGGAAGGCAGATTGGGAAGACCAGCCTCTTCCCACTACTCTGAAAGGCCTGGGGAAGGAGAGTCACATATATCCCTTTGATCTCAAGAGAGTGGTGGGTCTGTCCCAGAAGACACTGGATCTCCACATGTGTGCTTTGCCCAGAAATGGTGCCACAGCCAGGGACTGTTCCCTCCCAGGGGTGAGGACTACTGTTGGTGCTGTAACACACACACTTCACCCCCCGCTCTGGCCCTCCTGCCCACACTGGACTGAGAACTGCTCCTGGCAGTCCTGAACATAGGCCTTTCCTGAGGGAGGTGAGGCCAGCAGGTCAGGCCTTTACGTCTGCGTCCTTGGGCGTCAGGTGAAAGTTCTGGTGGCATCCTTTTGAGGCCAATTATCTCCCTTAACAGAATTGAGTTTGGAAAAGAGAGCAGGGTGTTGTGCAGGAAATGGACCAGCAAGGCTGGGGTCCTAGGGGGAAGGAAATGGAGCCTGAAGTCCTAAGGGCAGGACTGTTGGGCTCACCACGGGGGCTTTGCTGCCCAGTGGGACAGGGCTTTGGCTGGGCCCAATGTCAGGTACTATTCTGGGCAGGAGGGCAGGGTGTTGGGCCAGAGCTTGGTGGCCTGAGTAGAGGTCTACAGCCCCCTCTCTGTGTTGGGGGGCCAAGGAAAGAGGGCATCTAACAGCAGGGGAAAGGGCTGGCCCTGTGGAGGACAGGGGTCCTCGACCTCTCTCTGTTTTCAGTGCTACCCCTGTGCCCTATGGGATACCAGGGGCTGCCCTGCAATGTGATCACAGGCAAGCCTAGTGTACTTGGGGAGGGGGGTGTCTTTGCTGAGAAGTTGGGTCTTTCTGTTGGAAATCTCTTCTCTCTTTGATTATTCCAAGTAAAACCTGGAAATTGGTTGTTGACTTGCTCTTTTGGTAGTTTTTTAACTAACAGTCCTAGAGGTACCAAGAAAGGAAAGGGTGTCTATGGAGGTGCTAGAAACAGCCATTTGTTCAATGCACAGAAAACAAGTGTTCTTTCCCAGCAAACATTTGGCTGCGTATTCCCCTCTCTGTACACATCTAAGCTCTCTCTTAATGGCTTTTCTTGAAGGCGGGCAAAGCTATTCCGATTCGCTTCAGAGAACGATCTCCCAGAATGGAAGGAACGAGGCACTGGTGACGTCAAGCTTCTGAAGCATAAGGAGAAAGGGACCATTCGTCTCCTTATGAGGAGGGACAAGACCCTGAAGATATGCGCCAACCACTACAGTAGGTGACCTTTTCGGGGAGAGTTTTCACTCTGCGTCCCATATAAGGACGCCTTCAAGTCTTCGGGCAGGCTGCCTTCGGTGCCACACGGGAGCCTGGGGGCACACTGTGACATGGGGCACGTATTCGCATTGTGTTCAGGACTTTTAAGTGGGAAATGAGGTGTTCCAACACTCTCTGAACTCAGAGCAGACCTACAGAAAAACTTAAGGCATACACGCTGTGGAGTCCAGGCAGATAGGACATGGTGGGGTGGATACAGCCCCATTGTGGGCTCGGGACCATGGAGGGTCTGCCCCAGGAATGGGTGGTGTGAGGACAGCTGTTGCTGTATTTGACATGCCCCATAGGAAGCTTTCCCACTCTCTGTTTTTAAAGTTCTTATTCATTTACTTGACAGAGCATGCTCACACAAGCAGGGGGAGAGGGTGAAGCAGCTCTCCACTGAACAGGGAGCTTGACATCAGGCCTGGACCTGGACCCGAAGGCAGGCTTAACCGACTGAGCCACCCAGGGGCCCTTACCTTCCCACTCTTTGATGTGTTTTGTCCCTGCAGGGTGTCCCCGGAGGAGGACACAGAAGGGAAAAGGGGTGAGGGGAGGAGGTGGCTACCTTATCCTTAGGTGCCTGTGAGACCGAGCAGGTAGGGGGTGGTGACAGGTTGAGGCCTTTGGACAGGTGTGATGCATCAGCCCTGGACTCCTCATGGTGGGGGTGGGTTCCGGGAAAAGCCACACCAGGCCTGGCCTGTGAAGAGATGACAGTAAGTTCTGGCCATATCAGTCACTTGGCTGCTGGGTTGTCCTGCAGTGCCCTGTGTCTTTGGAAGCAGTCACGTTTTGGGCTCCATTGCTGATTCAGTGCCATGTCTGCGTTACTGGGGAGAATGCGTGTCTGGCAGGGCAGGGCCCCTCATTTGGGCATACAGGGTGACCAGGCGGGAACCAGAGCAAAACAGCCCTTGAGGATGATGTAGAAGGATGAGCAGGTTTACAGAGACTCGAGGGATGGTGGAGAGGGGCCTTTGTGCCCTTCCCTTTTTTTTTTTTTAAATAAATATTTTATTTGTTCGAGAGAAAGAGCACAAGCGGCGGAGGGGCAGAGGGGCAGAGGGAGGGAGAAGTGGAGTCCCCGCTGAGCAGGGAGCCTGATGTGGTGCTTGATTCCAGGACCCTGGGATCATGACCTGAGCTGCAGGCAGACGCTTAATAGCCTAAGCCACCCAGCGCCTCTTTTATGCTGCTTGGGCTGCTTGGATGTCCTCTAATGAACCCCACCGCCCCTGCCTGTCTGCCCTGGCCCTTGACTTCCATTTCAATTTGAATTTCTCCCCAGGGGTCTTCGGACACCCTGTGCTGCTTTCAGAGCCTCGTCAGGTCACTAGGTTGTTTCCGCATTGTAGGTGGGAGTTCTGGATCCGATACATACCATAGACCCTTGATGTAGCAGGTGGGTAGTGGCAGGAGGAGGCAGTGGCACTTCTGAGCTCTCTACAGCTCAAGGGCTCTCCAGATATCTACATGGAGATGGTGTGACTTCCCGGTTAGATGGTCTGTGTGCTTGGGGCTGGGCAGGGGCACACCTGTGGGTGCGGCATTGGGGGTGCTCTTGTTCTTCACTCAGTCTGTCTCCCCTTTCCTCCTTGGGGCTGTGCAAAGCCTGAGGACACTGGGGTGGCTGTGTTTATTCCAGGTCACAGCTTTGATTTCCATGATGTATGAGCATGTCGCAAGGCCCACGGTGTCCACTTTTGGGGGCCTCATCCCCCAAGGTCCCGGGACAACATCAGAGTGGTTGCCCTGGTCCAACCCCAACCCCTTAACCACCCTGCGTACAGTTTTTGTCCCCCATCTCCCATTGGGCCAGATGGTGCGACCAAGCGTGGACACAGTCACAGGATGGGTGCTCCACAGGAAGGGCTAAGTGTGAGTGGCTCTGTTGGCGTTAGAGCCTTGTTCTAATGGAATTAGAGACCCTTGCTGAGGTGTTACTGTGTCAGGGAGCAGGCCACCCCGTTTCCAGATCAGGAGAGTCCTGGTTCTAAGTGAATATGAGGTGTTTGCAAAGAAACTTGTTTGAATAAGATCCATATCCCATGGGACTTTGTTTAAGCCTGGTTGGTGGACCCCAAAGCAGGACCTTGCATTGGCAACCAGGGCCTTTTGTGGTGGGGTGACCTTGAGGCAGTTGACAGGATCCTCACACGGCTCTTTTCCAGTCACACCGATGATGGAACTGAAGCCGAACGCGGGCAGCGACCGTGCCTGGGTCTGGAACACCCACGCTGACTTTGCCGACGAGTGCCCCAAGCCAGAGCTGCTGGCCATCCGGTTCCTAAATGCTGAGAGTAAGCAGAAGGGCACCAGGCCCCGGGGACTGTCTGACTGCAGCTGCCTGTCTGTCCGTATAGCTTTGTGGGGAGAACTGATAGCACCTGGGAGGTGTGTGGTAAGGACTGGTCCCACCTTGCTGTCTTGTGCTGCCTCGGAGGAGGGACATAAGCCCTGCAGTTGAGCCGTGCGTTGTCAAGGCCTTACCCAGGCTCTGAGGCCACGAGCAGGGTCTTTTCACTTTTAACCTCAGGTCTTTTCCCCTGACTGCCATCCCTGGGCATCCAGTCTACCTGGGGCAGGCGTCCCCTTCCCAGAGTCTGCTGGCAGCATGGGTCCAGGCTGACCTCTCCTCGGCTTAGCCGTCTTTCCAGCCCTGGATCATCAGAGGTGCACAGTGGGCCTTGTCTAGGAGCTACTCTGTCATGAGTGGAGAGTTGAGTGTTGGGCAGGGCCCTGCCCCATGGTTGTGCACGGCCATCAGAACCGTGTGTTGCTCTGCCCAAATTGTCACGGAGTCAGATGGAGGGAGACAACCCAATATAGCCACCAGTCTCAGGAGGGACTGGAGAATAGTTACTGCTTGGTCTGGGTAAGAGTGAGCCCAGGGCTATGTCCTTAAGTCAGAATTGGCTATGGGATGAGCCGTGTGTGACTTGATGCTTCATACCCCCCAGGACCTGTTCACTGTTTAGGGATCTTAGGAAGTCTCGTCTCTTCTTTCTGCAGATGCACAGAAATTCAAAACAAAGTTTGAAGAATGCAGGAAAGAGATAGAAGAGAGAGAAAAGAAAGGTGACATGGTGTCGTGGGTAGGGGACTTCCTTGCAGACTCACTCTGCATCCGGCTGCAGCCCCAGGCGGGTGCTTTTTCCGTCTGCCACAGAAACATCCCGGGGTGCTGTGACCACCTCGTCCTGTCAAGGGTGATACAGCCGTCTGGGAACACAGAGTGCCTCTTGGGGAGTGAACTGGCTATCAGGGCCCCAAGCATGTGCTCCCCGGCCTGGCCTCACAGCCCCCAGGCTGGCAGCTGAGTCACGATGTCCGGCTGGCTAGAGCCTGTGGCCAGAGGGGCCTCAAGAGGTCCTCACAGTCACCTGGTCACTTGGGGCCCAACGATGGCTGCTGTAGCAGGTGACCTGACATAACTGAGCTCCCTGACTGCCGTCCCAGGCATGAGCTCTTCCTCGTTAGTGTGACCCTGGAGGCTGGCTTGGCTGGCACACTGTGAAGTGACCGGTCCTGCGGCCTCTGCCCGGGACCACAGGAGGTGGGCGGGCTGGGCTGGGCACTGCTTCTCGGTCTTCTTACTGCGTCCCCCTATGTCTTAGCAGGGTCGGGCAAAAATGACGATGCCGAAAAGGTGACTGAGAAGCTAGAAGCTCTCTCGGTGAAGGAGGAGAGCAAGGAGTCAGAAGATGCCGAGAGCAAGGCTGGAGCGGAGGAGGAGCAATAAGCCGCCTCCCCTTGTTTTCTCTTCCTTCCGTTCTTTTCCTCCTTTTTTCTTTTTTAAATTTTGCCCTGCCCCTTCTTTTCAGTTTGTTTTTATTCTGTTTTGTTTTTACAAGGGACTTTATATAAAGAACTGAATTCCAACATTCAGGTTGTTTTTTTCTAAGTTTTTGCCCTATTGAAGAAGACTTCAGAAAATCCATTCCCCAGTCATGAAAATGTACTGTGCTCACTTTCTTTTCCATAGTGGAAACACTTATTTATAGTCATCAAAAATAGCGAATAAACGACACATTTGAAACCTGCACGGAGGGGAGGACCGTGTGTGCGCCGCCTGTCCTGGGAACAGCAGTGTGGGCGCCCCCTGGCTCTGGGCCCTGGGGGTAGCAGCGCGGGTCCCACCCTCTGCCACTGGCTCCTCCCCCATGGGCTTGGGGGTTGGCCCCTGGCGCCGTTCTGTGTCTGAGGTGGGGCACGTGTGCTTGTGGCCAGGAATAGGTAGGCATTTTGGCTTTTGCCTCTGGGGGAGGGAAAGGAAGACCCATCAGAGTACCCTGGCTCTGTGCCCTGGCGGAGGAAAAGGCTGGTCCCATAGCACACTTGTCTGGTGCAGTGTGTGAGTGCAGGATTGGCCCACGGCCCTCCTTGGATACCCTGCTGCCATCCTCAGAAGAAACTCCTGCCCGCTCACTCGTGGCATCTCCATCTGGGTGGAATTGTGGCCATCTACAATAGCTTTAAATAAAGGGACGTTTTCAAGAACGCAAATGGGTTACCGCCATTTGGAGGTTTGTCTTGTAAAACAAATTGTGTCTCAGTGTTGTCCTAAGTGGGGGAGAAGCATTTTTGGTGCACCGACAGGCTTCTCAAGGCGCATGGTGACACATGGTAACTTGTCCTGGGAGGCCAAAGGAGCAGTGGAATGTGGCCATGCTGCCCTCCAGTGGGACGAGCAAGTTATGACCTGGCCCTGGAGTTGGGGTACTCCTCTCGCTCGGCTGCTGGCCATTAACACCTGCCGGGGGTACTTTACAGTGTGGCCAGTTTACTCGCCAGCCCCTATTCTGTCCGACCTCCCAGTGTGCTGGACCCTGGGACCTGGGTCTGGTTCCATCCCTTGGGTCGTTGTTCCCTCTGGGGGATGTACTTCCAAAGGAAGCGGCTCTTTTTTTAAAAAGCCACACTGAAGAGTTCACTGGCCAGCATTGTGTCCTGGCAGCCTTAGTCCTCTAGAGGCACAGGTCTGGGTCCTCTTGAAGTCCCAGTGGGCACAGGGGCTCTTCCCACCAAGAAAGTACATTGAAGCTCGTGCACCTCCCCTATCTTCTGGGGAATTTTGATGTAAAGGACAGTTGCTTCCCCATGGGCTTCCTTTAGATGCACTGATGAAAGGCCGGCCCAGGCTTGATCCTTCAGGGAAGGACACCCCCTTTTAGCATAGAATGGTTGTTGAACATTCTGTTTTTTTGCTTTGGGCTCCCATACAAGATAAATTCTTGATGTAAAAGCCCAGGCTGACTTCCTCTTGGGTGATGAATTGTGTCTCCCCTTTCCCCCAGGGGGGGATACCCTGACTTGCAGGGTAGGCCCCTCAGAACGGCTGGGGAGCAGGGCTGTGCTGTGACCAGGCCACATTACAGGGTGCATGTAAAGGTGTGGATTACTGACACTGCAATGCTGCAGAAAGGGAGGCGTGCCGTCCTGACCGTCCCACTGGGATGAGCAGGGATGCCAGCGGGGCCTCTCCCGTGCCCCTCAGCCAGTGTGTTCTTAGGTGGGTTCCTCCCTGTGGCACAGCGGCAATGGCAAGCTACAACTGAGGTGCTGATGGTATTGGGGAAGGAGTGAGAAGGGACATGAACCTTTCCGTTCCAGGTAAGTCCACTGGGCTGCAGGTTGGGCAAGCCTGCTGTGCTTTCCTTTTCCTGGGGATAACTCCTTAGGGGGAGGACTCCCAGGTCAGAGGCCTCTCTAGGTCTCTGTCCTCTTCCCTCCCCCCATCCAGGACTCCCCTCTGCCCAGAGAGTCTGCAGGGACCTCACCAAGGAGACTCCAAGCACCCTTTCCTGTGACCAGTGCTTGGCACACTCCACAGCTGTCAGCTCTCAGCTGTCCTGGTGCCGCCTCTGCACGACCTGGAGTCAGACCTGACTGGACCTGGGCTACCAGTTGGGAGCCTGTGGGGAAGAGCCTCTCACAAGTGGGCCTGCATCCAGAGGCTTCCAGAGGCCTGGGGTCCCAGGGCTGGGTTGCAGAAGGACAGGAACAAGCTTGGGTGGGGCATGCTTTGGCTGGAGTCTTTGTGAGGACCCTGGACCTTGCAGCTCCAGGCGCTGAGGCTATTGGAGGGCTGGGGCGCTGTGGGCAGAAGTAGGGAGGTGTCTGCTCTTGGCTCACTTTTGTGCCCGGAGCCTCCCACTCAGTGCAAGGGTGCTCCCTAACCCTATGTGGGGACCCTGAAGTGGGCTCCCCGCAGGGCAGAGGCTAAAACTGCAGTGTTATGGGGAAAAGCCCATCACCATCTTTGCTGTCAGGGAGCTGTATTAATGCCCCAGGTCTTGTCTTGTCTTTTTTTTTTCTTTTTTAAAAGGTATTTTTATTTATTTATTTATGATAGTCACACAGAGAGAGAGAGAGAGAGAGAGAGAGAGGGGCAGAGACACAGGCAGAGGGAGAAGCAGGCTCCATGCACCGGGAGCCTGACGTGGGATTCGATCCCGGGTCTCCAGGATCGCGCCCTGGGCCAAAGGCAGGCGCTAAACCGCTGTGCCACCCAGGGATCCCCCCCAGGTCTTTTCTAATGGCACACAGCTGGCAGCCTGCTCGCTGGGACTGGTGCCTTCATAAGGCCCACCTACAGGCAGGAAGGGGCTTCCAGGCCTACGATCCCCAGGGCCTGTGGCAGCATGGCCTGGGGAGGTGGCCCCTGAGCAGCAAGGGATTCTGGCCATAGAGGACCAGGTGCCCAGGGCCAAGGAGGGTGAGGACCCCTCACACGGATTCCCACCTGGGGAGGACGCTGATGGGTCTTGATTTCTGAGCAGAGGGCCCTGGGGGTGTGTTAGAGGGAACAGAGACTTCCTGGCCCTAACTGTGTTGGGTTCGGAGCATGACCCAGGTCCTACCCTCCCATGGGTTGGGCACTGCTCTGCCCGCCTGCTGAGCCTGCTCGTCCACACCGCAGCCGGGCACTGCAAGGGTGCAGGTCCACCTTAAACGGGCAGCGGCAGCCGGGCTGGAGGGTGGGATTTCCTGCAGGAGGTGGGCCTGCCCGCCGGCCTATCCCAGGCAGGGCAGGATGCCCGCTTCCCGGGGGGCGAGGGGCGAGGGGCGAGGGGCGAGGGGCTCACCCGGCCCCAGCTCTCCCACCTACGTACACTCCCGAACCTGCAGCTGGGGCCAGGAGGCCTCTCCCGGAGAGTCCAGCGCCCCCTGCCCCCCTTGCCCCGCTCACTAGCTGGGCTCTGCATCCGAGTGGCCGAGGGCTGGGAGGTGGGCCAGAGATAAACAATGAGGGTGCGCCCCCGTGTCAGGAGTTCCCCAGCCCGGTGAATGCCAGGGGCTCCAGACGAGGGGTCTGGCCTCCTCGGGAATGGCGTGGAGCAGGGACGTCACGGGGACCGCGCGCACGGGCTCCCGCGGTGCTCGGGGCACACCGAGGCCCAGGAGGGCCCGACCGGCCGCCGCGCCACGGCCTGCGGGCGGGGCACCGGGAGCCCGGCGTGGTCCGCGGCGGCCTGGGCTGGGCCGGGGCTGCAGGTGCGCGACGGCGGCTGCGCGGCTCCGGAGCGCGGCGGGGCGGGGCGGGGCGGGGCGCGGCCGCGGGGCCAGGGTCCTGGCTCCGCCCCCAGCCCGGCCCCGCCCGCCCGCCCCCGCCCCGCGGCCCCCCGCCCGCCGCCCGGTCCACCTTAAGGCCCGCGCTGACATCAGCGCGCCGCCGCCGCCGCTCCCCGCGGGGTGGGATTTCCTCCGCCGCCGCCGCCGCCGCCGCGGGTCCTGCGCCGCGTCCACCGCCCCGCCCGCCCGCCCCCGGCCCGACCCCGGCCGGCCCCGCCCGCCCGGCCCCGGGGAGGGATGCGGCGGCGCGGCGCCCAGGATGCCCCGCAGCCCCGGGACGCGCCTCAAACCCGCCAAGTACATCCCGGTGGCCACGGCCGCCGCGCTGCTGGTCGGCTCCAGCACCCTGTTCTTCGTGTTCACGTGAGTCCCCGCGTCACCGGGGCACAGGCGGGCGGCAGGGGCCGTGCCCGGGGGGCCGGCGCCGGCCCGGGACCTGAGCGCCCCCGCCCCGGCCGAGGCCGGACTGTGCGCCGTGCGGGCCCGCGGGCCGGGCGAGGGCGAGCTCCGCGGGGACCGGGTGCCGGCCCTGCCGTGCGGGGCTGGGCCCTGGGGGAGTGTGTGCAGGCGCCCAGGCTGTGGCTGCAGCCCCCTCCCACGGCCGCCAGCGCCCCCCAGGAGCCCAGGGCGGCTCGGGGCCCCTCCCGCCGGCCGGCCCAGGGCCCGGGCCAGGGCCAGGGCAGGGCCAGGGCAGGGCCAGGGCCAAGCTGTTCCCGCGTAGGTGTGGCCTGGCCCGGCCGCCACGTGCCTGCCCCAGAGCCACCCTCGATGCCGCCTGGCAGTGCCCTGCACCCTCCCTTGACCTTCCCGGGAGGGCTCGGGTCGCCGCGGGAGGGCCTGGCCGTGTTGGGCACCATGACCCCCGAGGCAGAGGCCAGGCAGGCCCGCACAGCCCTAACTTCTTCACCTGGGACAGGCTGCTGATGCCCCCAGCTGGCCCCCACCGCCCCCCGCTCCCATAGGGACAGGGAGGGCTTGGGGGCTCCGGGCCTTCACCATGGGGACCGGGACTGCTCCCTTCCACCAGTGCCATGTCGACACCGCCCAGGTGACCAGAGGGACCACACTGACATCCTCCCCAGGGCCTCTGTTCCAGGGCAGGTCAGCCCCGGGGTGCGAAGGAGCCCGGGCCAGGCCGAGTGGGAGCCGGCTTGGCCCCCTGCGCCTTAGCCAGAGTGACGGTGGCGGCGACGAGGACTGGGAGTCTGCATTGGGTGCCTGTGGAGGCGCACGAGCCCTACCTGGAGGCCGAGGCTGGGTGGGCGCCACAGGCTGCCAAGAGAATGTTTAAAAAAGGCCTGTGTGGACGGGCTTATTTCTGGCTTTGGCAGGCAGCGTGTTCCTGTTCCTCAGATGCCACCGGCCACGGGGCGGGAGGCGGGGGGGGGAGAGGGGCAGGGGCAGTGGGCGCAGGACTTCCGCAGGTGCAGAGGGCTCCCGGGGCCGGGCTCTGGGACTTGGAGGAGTCTCAGGTGTACTTCCTGGGAGCCTGGCCTCCACTTGCTGATCCTGGTTTCTCACTTCCGAAGTGCAATTCAGTGTCTGTCCTCCCCTGACGTTAAAGGTAATACACGTTCTCCTCTAAGGACTTGGGAAACGCAGGGAAATCCTTAAAGGTACGGAAATCAGCCGCACCCCGGAGAGCCCTGCCTCCCTTCCTCCTAGCTCGTCCCAAGCCCTTCCCGTGATGTCATAGGGCCCTTGCACAGCGGTCTGGTGAACTTGGCCGTCCCAAGATGTGGACACTGAGGCTCCTGCACCTGCCAAGTTCTTCCTACCTCAGTTCCCAGAGCCGGGGTTCTGCGTCCAGGCCTCCAGCCCAGCAAGGCACCGCAGGCCTTTCCCTGGCTCCCGCCTTGTGTGGGACCCACTCTGCCTGACGGAAGGTGGCATGTGCCTCTGCAGCAAGATGGAGGTGCAGGGGCATAGCTGCAGGCCAGGCACAATGACCACCCAGCCAAGGCAGCCCTGATCGCCCTTAGGACAGGGCTCCCATGGACCACCGAGGCCACATGCCCTGGGGCCAAAAGCCCACTGGGGACCCTGGCCCGCCCCATCCCTGGCTCTACCTGGCTCATCCCTGGTCTTTCAGAGCAACTGGGTTCCTAAAAAGGGGTTCTGCGGGGTGAACCGGGCCTAGTGACCCCCCTTCACAGCATGCTGAATTCCAGGCAAGCAGGGGTCCCGGTGGTCCTCTCCTTGGGACAGGCCGCTGGTCGCCCTAGTAGCAGCCACACTTTTACCCTTTTGCTGGGTCCAGGCCTGCTGCAGGAGGGCGCAGCCCACCCCTGTGTCTTCCCCACCCTGCCCCTGGGCCCCCACAGGTTTCTCTTTTCTCTGCCTTTACCCCTTGAACTTCACTGGACGCTGCGTGGCCCCAGGCCCCCTCTCTGCTCAGTAAACACAAGTTGGCCCCTTTGGGGCAGGTCCGTGAAGGCAGCAGCTCCTGACATCATGCAGGGTGGGGAACCAGGAGCCTAGAAGACCAAGGACCCCTCCCTTGGGCCAGCTCACTGAGAGGGCTGGGACGAAGAACAGGATGTTCAGCTATGTTACCAGGTGGGGTGCGGGTAGGATCAGCAGAGGCCGGGGCCTCTCCCTCAGAAGATGGGGAGCACCCTGAGGGGCAGGTTCCTAGAGGCCCTTTTCCAGGAAGGCTTCCTGGGTTCCTGGTCCAGTTGTGTCCCCTCGGTCCCCAGAAGCCCTTCCCATCGTGGCTCGGTGCCAGGCCCGGTCAGGTGCTGGGGGTGCTTTCTAAGAGCCCCCAGGTCAGGTCTCCACCTCAACCCCTTCCTCCTCCCAGAGCCACTTTGCAGAATGACAGGGAACCTGTAGACATCAGGGAACTAGAGCTGCTTTTGGGTTACTAACACCTGGAACCAGGCTGGGCCATCTTGTCTCTGTCCAGGACCAGGGGGCTGACTTCTGGGAGGCCACAGTCTATCCCCAGGATGGGCCTGAGCCCTCCCTAGACGCTGAGGCCCAGAGGGGCCAGAAGGCCCAGCATGGGACAGGGGAAGGGCAGGCCCAGGTGGATAGAGCCCCTGGCAGGGGCCCCAGGGGAAGGAAGGGAACGCGGGTTGAGTCTCACCACCAGGCCTCACTGCCTGTGGCCTAGGGTATCCTTGGTCCCCTGAGCGTTAGTTTCCCCATCTGCTCAGGTGTCTGCAGGGATCAGATGGGTATGCGAGGACAGGGGCCCTGCCTAGCCTGACCAGGGCAGAGTGGCCACAGACTCTCCGGTCCCAGGTACCCCCATGTGGGAGCATCACTCTTAAACACAAACAGTGTTAACGAAGAACCCGATTTAAATGAAAACGTCTGAGTTAAAATTTTCCATTCCACATTTAGCTGTGGCGCGCGTACTGGCCCTGCAGAACCCCCCACCCCCACTGGGTGGTGTCTCCCTGCTGGGCTAGGCGGACTTGGGGCCTCCATCTGGGTGGGGCCTATGGCAATGGCGTGTGGCCCTAATACTCAGGAGGTGGGGGCTAGTTAGGGAGCCGAGCCGCCCCCAACCCAGGCATGCCCTGGGCCCCACAGCGTGGCTGCAGCCAGCAAGGGTTGGCCAGGCCCTGCCTAAGGTATCCCGTCCCCTGGTCCCCTGGGTGGGAACCGAGTATTGTCCTCGTGGGCAGAGGGGCCCTCCGGGAGCTGAGGACAGACGCAAGGTGGACTGAGCTGCACTGGCTGCCAGGCTTGCTTGCCCACCGAGCTCGCACGTCCTGACGTGTCCTCATGCTCGCCTGGTCTGTGGAGAGCGTAGCAAGGGGCACAGTTTGAGGCAGGGCTTGTCTGCGTTTCTGTGGGCTCATATGTGCATCTGAGTGTGTTTGTGCACAAACGAGGGTGCTGGTGTGCCCAGGTGGCCATGTCCGTATTTGTGCCAGCATGTGCACAAGTGGGCATATCTATTCTCACAAATATTTATGCATGTGTGTCTTGCTGGTCAATACACGTTGGTGTGTGCTCCTGCACATGGGCCTTCTGAACGTGGCTATGGATGCAGTGTGTCTGCGTACATGCATGTACAGGTGTGTGTTCACACATGTGTCTCGGAGCATATTTGTGTATCTGTGTGTGCATTGCATGTGTGTGCATGCATGTGTCCCTGCGTGTTCATGAGGACGTGTGTTTGTGTCAGTGCATGTGCCTGTTGGCGTTGGCCAGGGAGCCAGTCCTCATTAGGCGTGACCCAGGCTTGGACCCTCTTTATGGCCTGTCTAGGGGTAAAGGCACCCTGAGGGAGAGTGAGGGGGGCAGGACCGCATGGGAGTGCTTGATGCTGGGTGTGAGTCAGGCTGGGGGCCGGGTGTTGAGGGGGCAGTGGCCCAGGTCCCTGTTAGAGAACCTGCCTGCCCCCCACACCGCTGCTACCGCCCAGGCGCCAGCCTGCCCAACACCAGCTAGGGCCCCAGCCCTCTGTCCCCGGTATCTGTGGCCCAGGCACGCAGACGGCTAGTGCCTGTAGTGGACGGAGCCTTCCCACCACCTCGGTGCACAGGTTGCCCTGTCACATTGCGGATGCCCAGACGCAGCCCCAGGCATCTCACTCAGGGCAGCTGTCTAGCCCATGCAGCCTGGGGGTGGTCGCGGAGGCTCAGGGAGGACCAAGGAGGCCACCTGGGCCAGGGGAGACTCTGGTCAATGCGGCTGCGGGGACTGCCTGTGGGATCCGGGCCCTGGCTTGCCTGCATAATATTTTGAATCCCAGCCCAGACGTAGGCTCACCCCAAGGCCCTGGTATGTGACAAGCCGTTCTATACCCACTCCTTGTCTGTAAAATAGGGAAAACAGCAGCGCCCACTCCCCGAGGCCGGAAGGGTGGTTTCGTGGTCCACCGCACCGGGTGGGCAGCAGGCTCTTGGTATCCGCTGTGAAACCTGACAGCACGGCCGCAGGGGCTCTTGTCCTGGCCTCTGCACCCCCCCTCCGGCCGGGTCCTCTTGTCGGGGTGCCCACCCGCCTGCCACGCCTCCCGTGTGCACCTCTGCCGGACCCAGCGCACCCCAGGACCTCCCAGCCCCCTCCTCCTCTGGTGCGGGCAGCACAGGTGCGCGAGAGCCCACACTTGCCTTTGACGCTCCGCTCCGCTGTCTCTGTCTTGAAATTCTTGATACTTTTTATTTTTATTTTTTTTTATTTTATTATTTTTTTTTTAATTTTTATTTATTTATGATAGTCACAGAGAGAGAGAGAGAGAGAGAGAGACAGAGGCAGAGACACAGGCAGAGGGAGAAGCAGGCTCCATGCACCGGGAGCCCGATGTGGGATTCGATCCCGGGTCTCCAGGATCCTGCCCTGGGCCAAAGGCAGGCGCCAAACCGCTGCGCCACCCAGGGATCCCGAAATTCTTGATACTTTTTAAACAAGGGGCCCGCGTTTTCATTTTGTGCAGACTACAGAGCCAGCCCTTCCCAGAAGGCGCTGTGGGGTGCTGGCTTGTGCCACCTGAGTGGGGCCTGTGGTCCCCCCACTTCTCTGCGGCCCCCCCGGCGGGCCTGCTTCCCTTCAGCCCCCAGCCCCCGCTTGCCTGGGCAGCTCGTCCCCGCTGTCCCCGCTGGAGCTTTGGCTTCTGCCCCCCACCCCACCTTGCGGGGCAGACCATGCCTCGGGGGCCCGCTGTCACCTTGCTCCATGGGATCGGATCAGGGACCACCACATACATTGAGCACCGTCTGTATGCCAGGCCGGGGAACGTGGTAGGCACCTACTGGTGGACTGCCCGGGCCGCCTGGGCAAGGGGAGGCGGAGGAGGGCCCTCCCCGCAGAGGGAGCCTGTGTCCCCAAGGAGTGCCTCCACCTCCACAGCAGGTCCCAGGGAAGAGGAAGGGGTAACGTGCGGCTCCTGGCCCGCTGAGCCTGCTGCCGTGGGAAGTGGAATCTTTAAATAGCCTCTCGCTTTCCGCTAAAAATAGCGAAGTTCTGCTGCCATGGAGGTGGCTGCTGGGGTGGCGGGGCTGGCTCCTGGCCAAGACAGGCGTGGGCGCAGCCGCGTGGCCGGCGTGCGCTGGGTGGTGGGCAGGGCCATGGACGCTGCTCACCCTGCTGGAGGCCACGATGCCCTGTTCTCTCCGTCAGGGCTTCTGAGGGGGATCCCCACTGGCTTCCAAGTGCACAGGGGGTGAGGTATGGGGGGGAACAACCCCCCAGGTGCCCCCCACTTGTCAAAGCAGCCAGGAGCCACGGGAGAGATCAGGAGCCTGAGGCCAGAGGAGCCAAGTGGGTGGACGCCGGGACCCGCTGCAGGGTTGGGGCAGGGTCATAGGTCCTGAGCCCAAAGACTGGTGCGTCTCCACAGAGAGGGCTCTGGTCAGGTCCCAAGAGGGCTGACGAGGATGCTCGCTGTCTGAATTGAGCCCCACGGGGGGAATCTGGGAAGGCTTCCTGGAGAGGGCACAGCCTTGGAGGCAAGAGATGGTGAGTGGGGGCTATCGTGCTTTTTTATTCTTCGGATGTTGTGCGTTGTCATAAGGACAGTAAAATGAGAAACTAAAAAGAAGGGACTGCCTAGATGGGGATGTGCCCGGGAGCCCAGACCCTGAGACTGCACCCCTCAGGGACAGACGGGTGACACCCGCCGTGCATTGGAGCTCCCCATGTCCCGGATGTTCCCTGGCGGAGGGGTCCCGCTGGGCTGCGGGCCAGGCTGGGTGAGGTCGGGGCTGGCCTCTGGCCGTCATGGCACACAGGCAGAGTGGGCCCAGACCTCATCCTGGACTCCTGCCTCCTAAAAGTGGGAGCCCAGGCCCCAAGGGCCTCTCTCAACTGTGACTTGAACTCCTAATTGGCACCTGGGGGTTCTGGAATCGGTGTTGGCCTGTGGGCAGCTTGCGTGCTGTACTGTGGGTGCCCAGCTCCAGTGGTCGAGCAGAGGAGCTGCGGGCCGATGTGCAGGGGTCTCCCCACAGCCACGCCGAGCGCGGACGGTGGCCTTCTGTGGCCCGGCCTGCCTGTGTGTGGATGTGCCTAAGGTGTCTGGCCCCACGTCCTGTCCCCGCCCATCTGCTGCACCCCCAGACCCAGCTCTGCCCTGCTGTCCAACTCAGGTGCCCATGGTTGACTCGAGCTGTGTCCCCAGCTGTTCCCGTCTACAATGGCATCATCTTCCTCTTTGTCCTGGCCAACTTCAGCATGGCCACCTTCATGGACCCTGGCGTCTTCCCCCGAGGTAGGGCCCTGTGCTGGGACACGGCATCTGCTCGCTTGCACTAGAATGTGAATGGCTGATCCGAGAGAGCCTGTGTATGTGAGCGGGGGTCGTGGCGGGTGGACTGGCAGAGGTCCGGGAAGGACTCTTCCGCCCAGGAAGTCACTGTCCCGCTGTCCCCCTCTGGCCCTGGCTCGCAGCGGATGAGGACGAGGATAAGGAGGACGACTTCCGGGCGCCGCTGTACAAGAACGTGGACGTGCGGGGCATCCAGGTCCGAATGAAGTGGTGTGCGACCTGCCATTTCTACCGCCCGCCCCGCTGCTCCCACTGCAGCGTCTGCGACAACTGTGTAGAGGTGACGTCCCGCCGCCCCGCCCGCCCGGCCATGCCCCCCTCCCCCCCGCCCCTGCCCCGCAGGGCCCTGACTCGTTGCTCCCGCCCAGGACTTCGACCACCACTGCCCCTGGGTGAACAACTGTATTGGGCGCCGCAATTACCGCTACTTCTTCCTGTTCCTGCTGTCACTCAGCGCGCACATGGTGGGCGTCGTGGCCTTCGGGCTGGTCTACGTGCTGAACCACGCTGAGGGGCTGGGGGCCGCCCACACCACCATCACGTATCCTTGGCCTGGCCACGGGCTGCCTGGGATGCCCCGGGGTGGGTGGCCGCCCGCCGGCTGGCAGAGGGAGCGGCGCGTCCCCAGGCCCCCACCCCGCGTGTTTGCCCCACGGCCGTTGGCCTTAACGGGCCAGCATGGCCGTCATGTGTGTGGCTGGCCTCTTCTTCATCCCTGTCATCGGCCTCACTGGCTTCCACGTGGTGCTGGTCACTCGAGGGCGTACCACCAATGAGCAGGTGCTGACCCCGGGAGGGCCCACGTGGTGACGGGCAGGGGGCGCCTCTGTGGGCCGAGAGGGCTGTGTGGGGGCGGTATGAGGGCAGGGCCGTCGGAGCCCTCAGCTGAGGCAGCCTGCGTAGCTTCCGGGGTGGGGGGGACCTGGCCCCGGGGTCCCTGGGGGCTCCTGGAGTGCGGGCTGTCTGCACTGCCCCCCGCTCACTCCCACCTGTGGATGCCGCTGGATCTCCCCAGAGATCCTACAGCTTCCTGCTGGGGCGGTCGGGGTGAATGGGGGGGGCACCCATGGGCTGACCCTGCCCAGCCTGCCTCTGAGGAACCCCAGCTGTCCCTGCCTGTCCCCCCGTCCGCCTGGGCCAGGACCTTGGGTGGCCAGGCTGGCTGAGGGGTCCCATGTCCACAGGTGACGGGGAAGTTCCGTGGGGGCGTGAACCCCTTCACCCGAGGCTGCTATGGGAATGTGGAGCACGTGCTGTGCAGCCCTCTGGCGCCCCGGTGAGGCCTGGACGGGGTGTCGAGGGGCCTCTGCCGGGTTCGGGGCGGGCAGGTGCGGCCCCTCAGCCTGGTCGACCTCTGCCCTTGGCAGGTGTGGCCGGCCTTGCCTCTGGTGAGCGCTCGGGCCAGGTCACCCTGGCCATTGACCCCTCCGCCCCTGGTGCAGGTACGTGGTGGAGCCTCCCCGGCTGCCGCTGGCCGCCCGCCTGAAGCCGCCCTTCCTTCGGCCCGAGCTCCTGGAGCGAGCCGCCCCCCTCAAGGTCAAGCTTAGTGACAACGGTCTGAAGGCTGGCCTGGGCCGCAGCAAGGTGGGGGCCCTGGGGGCAGGTAGGGAGTGGGGCTGAGGATAGACCCTAGAAGGCAGGAAGCGGCTCTGCTGGAGGGGGCCTAGAAGTGGAAGGGGGAGGAATCCCGTAGGTTCTGGAGAACGGTATAGGGCCCAGGGCCCAGGGCAGAGACCCCAGTTATGGCCCACCCCTGGCCCACGCCCTACCCACCACTGACCACGCCCCCTCCCAGTCCAAGGGCAGCCTGGACCGACTGGATGAGAAGCCGCTGGACCTGGGGCCACCACTGCCCCCTAAGGCAGAGGCTGGCACATTCGGAGGTGACCTGCAGACGCCACGCCCGAGCAGTGCTGGTGAGGTGGGGGTGGCCAGACAGAGGGAGGGACATGGATTGAGCCCAGCTGACCATGGTCCATCTCCCCAGAGAGCGCTCTGTCGGCGCAGAGGACCAGCCCCCCGACACCTGCCATGTACAAGTTCCGGCCTGCCTTCCCCTCGGGTCCCAAGGCGCCCTTCTGTGGGCCTGGTGAGCAGGTGAGGAGGCCTGGCCCCGCCCCAGGAAGTCCTGTGCGACCCCTCCTGGAGACCCTGCCCCCAGAGGTCCCGTTCCTCGGGCCTCGCCCCAGGAGGCCCTGACCCTGGGGCCGTGGGGTCATAGCCTGCTGGGCGCCGGCAGAACCTCACCCTGTGGGCACCCCAGCTGGGCCCAAAGGAAGCACTGGCCCAGGCAGTCCTGGCTGGCCCCTTCTCCTTGACCAGCATGGCCCGCCGGCCTGGTGGGCAGCTGCCCCCAGGAACAGTGTGTGCCAGGATGCCTGGAATTCCACTCTTCGTTCCTCTGTAAGGCCCACGGGAAGGCTTCAGAAGAATTTGAGATTGTTTAAGAAGGCACATTTATTTCTGACTCTACAATCACTGTGGAGCAGTTGGCAACCCTGGGCAGCCTGAGGAATGATCCAGAACCCTAAGCATTCCCAGGCTGCCCACCCTCCTTCATGGCCACCTGAGAGCCCTGTGCCTGGGCTGGTACGCCTGGACCAGTCGCCTCCTCTCAGGGCCGATGCCCCGCTCCACCCTGCATCTCATGAGGGCCCTTCTGGGCTGGGCAGGGAGCCTGGGCCTCCTGGGCAGGTATCGATCAGCCCTTCTTGGGAACAGGGGGCTCTAGGTGCCTTCGCCTGCCTCACCTCCTGGGGCTGTCCTGGATCCCACGAGGGTTCTGGTTGGTTGGCCAAGTACCGTGAGGCCATATTTGTCCCTACCAGCACCCGCTCTGGGGTGTGAGGTCCTGTAGGCTCTCGTCCCCAGCCCAAGCCTGAGCCCGCAGCCCTCAGTCCACGGAGCCTCCTTGTTGCTGTGGCTGGTCCCTTGCCCCTGCCCCGAGGTCCCCTCCCGTGTCGGCTCTGAGGGCACTGCCGTGGGTTGATGCAGTGGGCGGTAGTGCTCTGCTGCGGCAGCAACCGCAGTCCTCAGCCACAAGGTGCCCAGGACAGGGCTCTGGGTCTCTGTGTGCTTATTACGTCTCCCTAAGGTCCAACTCCTGAGGCTGTCCCTGCGCCAGCCCCCTTCCGTGGGGAAGTAGAGGCAGGAGCAGTGTGCCCAGCCTTCCCTAGGGGGTGACATATGGGGGCTCTGTTCTAGCCCATCCCTACTTCCCTCTGTGGCGAGCAAGGGAGACGTGGTCAGGGGATGGGCAACTTCCAGAAACAGCTTGTCGGGTACACGGGAGGCTGCCTCTGATGCACTGAGGTCGTAGCCTCCGTGGGGCATGGAGCACCCGGTGGCTGGGGCAGGGCGTGACGGCAGGGTGGTGGTAGGACGTGCGCCCTCTCTCCCCGCAGGTCCCAGGCCCTGACTCCCTGACCCTGGGGGAGGACAGCATCCACAGCCTGGACTTTGCGTCCGAGCCCAGCCTGGACCTCCCTGACTACACGCCCGGAGGCCTGCACGCAGCCTACCCGCCATCCCCGCCGCTCAGCGCCGCGGACACCTTCTCGGGTGCCTTGCGCTCCCTGAGCCTCAAGGCAGCGGGCCGGCGGGGTGGGGACCACGTGGCCTTGCAGCCTCTGCGCTCCGAGGGCGGGCCCCCCACGCCGCACCGCGGCATCTTCGCCCCCCACGCGCTGCCCAACCGCAACGGCAGCCTGTCCTACGACAGTCTGCTTAACCCCGGCTCTCCCGGTGGCCACACGTGCCCAGCCCACCCCTCGGCCGGCGTGGCCAGCTACCGCTCGCCCTACCTGCACCCGGGGGCGGTGGGTGAGCCGCCCCGGCCCCCGCCCCGCAGCTTCAGCCCGGTGCTGGGCCCCCGGCCCCGGGAGCCCTCACCTGTGCGCTACGACAACCTGTCCAGGACCATCATGGCCTCCATCCAGGAGCGCAAGGACAGAGAGGAGCGGGAACGGCTGCTGCGCTCTCAGGCCGACTCGCTCTTCGGCGACTCGGGCGTCTACGACGCGCCCAGCTCCTACAGCCTGCAGCAGGCCAGCGCGCTGGCCGACGGCGCCCGCGGCCCTGCCCTGCGCTACGGCTCCAGGGATGACCTGGTGGCCGGGCCCGGCTTCGGCGGCGCGCGCAACCCCGCGCTGCAGACTTCCGTGTCCTCGCTGTCCAGCGCCGTGAGCCGGGCGCCGCGGACCTCGTCCTCCTCCCTCCAGGCCGACCTGGCCAACAACAACGCCCCTGGGCCTCGGCCCGGCAGCGGCTCACACAGGTCCCCGGTGCGCCAGGGCCCCCCCTCCCCACCCAGCACGCCCCGCTCACCCTCCTATGCAGGCCCCAAAGCTGTCGCCTTCATCCACACGGACCTCCCGGAGTCGCCACCCTCGCTGGCCGTGCAAAGGTAGGTCCTGGAGGGGGGGCTCGGGAGGGCTCGGCGGGGGGGGGGGGCTTTCCGCCACAGGTCAGGTGTCCGGCTGCCTCGTGGAGCCTCTTGGCTGAGCACGCAGAGGTCGTCAGGGAGGCCAATGGCTGCCTACGGGGGTGGGCCTCACCCTCCTTGGAGGCTCCTGGCCAGACTGTGAGGGGCGAGGGTCACCCAGCTCCAGGGATGCCGGGCACGTCGGTGGGGCAGGTACCTATTGAGCTGCATGTTCTCTTGCAGCTGGTACAACCGAGTGTCGGGGGGACCCTGGGGCTTCCTCTGGAGACAGTGTCCGTCCAGGAGGTTGAGTCCAGGGGACATAAGCCCACAGCAGAACATGCTGCCCTGGGTGCCCATAGCCCTAGGAAGTAAGGGCCTCCTTGCTCAGAGATGGGGAAACTGAGGCCCAGAGGGGCAGGCTGGTTCCAGGCCCCCAGCAGGTGGGTAATTGGAAGCTGGGCTGGCTGCCTGCCTCATGGGGTCAGGCCCAAGGAGAGTAGCTGGTGTGTGCTGGGCCCCGCCGTGTGCGGAGGTATTGTCTCGGCATCGCCCCTGGAGCACAGGCTCAGTTGGTGAGGACGTCCCTGGGGCGAATGTAACTGGCCCAGTGGGTGACAGCTACCTGGGCAGGTGGGGGACGGCAGGTGAAGAACGGGGCGGGGGGTGGAGTGGAGGCTCCCAGGCTCGTGAATGTTTGCGCGGCAATGTCAGAGCTGCTGTTGGTCGGTCCTGGGCAGGCTGGAGGGTGGGAAGACGGGCTCTCATCTTCCTAGGAGGGAGCAGGGAAGGAGCCACCCAGTCCCCGCTGGGCTCCCCAGCTCGGGGCACTAGGACGACGCGGGGCCCTGGGGCCTCCCTGTGCTCGGGCATCTGTGCCGGTGGGAGGGACCAAGCGCCCTGGAGGGGAAAGGTGGCCATTCTGACATCTGTGTGTCCTGTGACAACATAGCCCCCTCCCTCCCAGGGTCTGGGCGGGACTGGCTGAGCTCAGAGGCAGGGGCCGCCCCGGGCTTTATGTGCGTCTGCGTCATCTGTCCTGCTGCCTCCGCTGGCCCGTCATGCCGTGGTCCCGTGTTCACTGTGTGTGTGCGTGTATGTGCTTGTTTTGATGCAGGGACCACCCTCAGCTGAAGACCCCCCCAAGTAAGCTTAACGGGCAGTCCCCGGGCCTGGCCCGCCTGGGGCCTGCCGCTGGCCCCCCGGGGCCCTCCGCCAGCCCTGCCCGGCACACGCTCGTTAAGAAGGTGTCCGGCGTGGGTGGGACCACGTACGAGATCTCAGTGTGAGGACTGACTGCCATCCATCCGCCATGGAGCCCCGGGGACCAGGACCCCCAGCGGCTGCCCTCCCCTCCCGACTTCTCTGCCCCGGGAGACCAGGAGGCCCAGGCCCGGTGGACACGTCAGCGGAAGAGACCACACCTCCACAAGCCTGTCCCTCTTGCTCCGCCTGTCCATCCACCCATCTGCTCACCAGGGCGCGGCTGGGCCAGTGGCCGCCGGGCTGCAGGATCTGTGTGTTGGTGCCCCTGTTCCCACAGGCGGGGACCGCGAGGGGTGTGGCACCTGCACCGTTGCCCCTGAGGTCGTCCCCAGGCTGGTCCCCACCTGCTCTCCTCACAGACGGGGCCACTGTGGCCCAGAGATGGACAGAGAGGCCTGGGTCCCTGGCCGTACTGGACCGAGGCCCCACCACCCGGCTGCTCCTAACTCATTGCCTTTCAGGGACCCGCTGGAAGCTTGTAGCTTGGCAAGGCCAGTTCTTCTTCGGGGAGTCCAGCCCTAGCCCACAGGCACCCCACTCTGGGATTGCTCTGGGTTCTGACAGACAGGTGGACGATGGACAGACAGCCAGCTGTGGGTGGGGTCTTGGCTCCGTGTGTCCTGTCTCGCCCAGCTGGTGGGTGCGTCCCCGTGTCTGTGCGCTGAGCTGCCATGCCACGTCCCATGTGTTAACGCTCGGGCCCCCGCTGCCCCCACTGCCGGGAAACTCGCTTTCATTGAAGCCTTAACCTCTGCTTTATGCTCTTGTGGGAGGCGACGGGGGCAGGTGGGAGCAGGCCCGGGCCGGACGCTGCCACCGGGGCCCATGAGACCAGGAGCACCCCCCTCCCTGCCAAACTGGAGATCCCCCACCCCAAGGCATGCAAAGTCCAGGCCCTCATGGGAAGCACATCGGGGAGGGGGTCAGAGTTTCGCCTGGCGCCAGGGACCCGAGAGTAAGCACACGGCAGCGTCCGCTTGCGTTGTGTCTGTTTTATGTTTTTATATCTACATCTATATATCTATAATTTTATTAAAAAAAGAAAAAGAGTCATTTTGATCCTTTCCTTGAGCAAGGCTAGGGCTGTTGGTGCAATGCGGGGGTTCCACGGGCGGGGACCAGAGTGGGTCAGGCTCTGGGAGAGGTGTTGGCCAGAGGTACGGGCGGCCTTCGTGGGTGTTTCCACTGACTTAAGCTGAGCTGGAAGCTTGGGAGGTGGGGGGCTGGCCGATGGGTCTTTGGCTGACAAGCATGAGGCTCCCACGGGTCTGCGTCATCCCTGGTAGCAACAGGGCATTTGGAGAGAGGTTGGGGCTACAGCCGCCCCAGGGCCCCCGAAAGCCGATCCCAGGGGCTTTTGCAGGAGACTGAAGTCCCAGGGGTTGCACTGGGGCTGCCGGTTGGCTGAGGGCCCTGTGGGGGCCGTTGTCGCCTCCTGCAGCTACATCACTGGAACTCGCCCTCCTGGCAACCTGAGCCTCCCACTGCCAAGTGTTGGGGGTGAGGGCGTTGGGAATCCATGGTGTCTTGGGGCTGAGACAGCCAGGGCAAAGGCGGGGTCTGGGGCAGGGGCTGGCCCAATGTGGGAGGCTGGCTGGGCCTCGGACCCTGCCCTGGGCACCTCTGCCCCATGCTGACCTCCACCTTTCTGCTTCTCTCTCACGGGACGCTGCGGCCCACAGGGGGCGGATCGGCACCTGCAGCCGTGGATGGGGCCGGCGTGGCCAGCCCAGGGTGCCTCCCGGCCTGCACCTGTGCCACCTTGGCCTCCCTGAGGACCGGCCGCCGCTGCGGGCCCCCTGGAGCCTGGCTGCCCGGGCACCCCCCCGAGGGGCTATGTGCCGCCTGCACTCAGCCGCCTCCAGCCTTTTCCCCGGTCTCTCGGGGCCTGAGCGGGACGCCAAGTAGGCAGCTTTGGGGCCCGAGAGGACCACCCGGGAAGCCAGGCAGCCACACAGCCCCTGGGCCGTGGGCTGGGGGTCCCCTCTCCACCAGCTGCACCTTGACTGACTCCCAGCTCACTGGGGCTTGTGACCCTGTGCCCACCCACCTCAGGAAGTCCCCACCTGCCGCAGGGCGTCCCACCCCCCAGGCAGGGGCCCTGGAGCTGCTGGGACCAGCACGGCCTTCCCTGGGGGGTCGCACCAGCGCCCCGACCTCCCTGCCTGACCGAGCACTTTAGACGCCACTTCCTTCCCAGGGAGCCCAGGCCTCTGCGGGTTGGGCTGGGGCGGGGGTCTCAGGTTGTCCCTGCAGGTCACTGCACTCCCTCCTCCCCACACCCAGCACATGAACAGATGCCTTAACCTCTTGGAGCCGCCAGCCTGGTGAGCCATCCGGGCCCTGCCGGGGCGGGGAGGAGACCCTGCCAGTCCAGTGTGTTCCTGGTGACTGCTCTGCCCAGCCCTGCCCGGCAGTCTTCACTCTTTCACTCCGAGATGTGGCACCTGGGGGAGCTCAGAGGGCCCCGCTGCCCACAGCCCTGCAGGCCCTGCCAGCCAGCCAGCCAGCCAGCCAGCCGGGGCCCTGGCCGTCCCCAGGGGCAGGGCAGGGCTCCGGCCAGTCCTTTTCCTGCCTGGGCGGTGCCTCTAATCCTCCCACTTGGGGATGAGCAAGCTACAAAGCTATTGTCTATTGTTCTAAAAGGTATTCCTTCCCCCCCCACCCCAATTTAATGCCCTAAATAAAATTTCTGGTGTTTACCTCCACGGCTCTGTCCACCAACGTGGTCCCCCTGTCCTCCGAGCCTTGGGGCAGTGCCAGGAGGCTGGACTGGACAGGGACCCTAGTTGGGGAGGGGACAGGAGTGGGAGGTGGGGAGGTGGTGGCCGGTCAAGTGTGGGGAGGGTGGGGTGGCGGGTGTGAAGTCAGCCAAGCAGAGCAGCCGGTCACTGAGGTCTGCTGGTTGGGCCCAGCCCCAGGGAGGAGGCCTGAGGGTCCCCAGGTCCTCACTCTGCAGAGACCCTCCCTGGTGGCCAGGGTGGGCTGGGGGCTTCTGGCAGAGGGGCTGCCGCCCAGCTGGCAGGCGGGGCTGGGGAGCCCCCCCCCCAAGCCCTCGGTGTGAGACGGGTCTCAAGAGCAGCGAGACCTCCTGCCAACCCCCCGTTTCCATGGAAACAGGCTCACACGCTGCGTGTGTCATGACTATATGTCCAGCAGCAGCCCCAGCCCTCAGGACAGACCCGCCGCCCCCCTTCTCCGCGGCTCCTGGCGGGACGCTGCGCGGCAGTGCCGTGGGCACCCGGGGCCGGCCGGCCGCCTGGCCTCCTCTCGCTGGGGCCGCTGGGCCTCCGGCCTAGAAGGGCAGGAAGTCGTCCACCTCCAGGCGCAGGAACGGGCCCAGCAGGGCCCGGAGCTTCCAGACGGCGGCGCGGCTCAGCAGGGGCGGCACCAGCCCCTCGAAGGGCGCGGGGTCCACCACGTACACGTAGGCGGCGGTGCAGGCCAGCAGGGCGCCCAGCAGCAGCCTCAGCGCCAGCAGCCTGCGGGCGGCGGCGGTCAGGGGCGGGGGTGCCCTCGGGGCCCGCCGGGGACTGGGCGCTGCCCGGGCGCGCCGCCACCTACCAGAGCTGGCCTTTGAGGCCCTCGGAACATCCCAGCTGCGGCCTGGTCTTCTGCGGGGTGGGGGACGAGGGGTGGGGTCGGAGCCTGCGCCTGGGGGGCATCCTTGTGCCCTCAACCACCCGCGTACTCCTCCCCACCCTGGATAGGCGCCCGCAGCCAGCCGGGTCTCAGGGATGACCAGCCACCCCGCTCCTGCTGGGGCTCCCGCCCTGGGGCCTCTACACTGAAGCCCACAGCTCCCTGCCCAGAGGGGCCTCCAGGGTGAGGGTGCCGGGAGAGGGTGAGGGTGTGCGGCGAGGGGCTTACCGCTATGCACGCCATCTGCTGCTCCTTCCTGGCCTGGGTGCGGCACTGGGCACGCTCCCTGGATGGAGGGGGGTGCTGCGCAGTCAGGGCCAGGTGAGCACCCCCCTCAGCCTGCACCACCCCTTGGTCTGGTGCCCTGGAGCTGGGGAAGGGTTAGGGCTTGATCCACCCCATCCTGGCCAGGGCACCTGCCCCTTCCCGGGCTCAGCCAAGCGCCGCACCCCCCCCCGAGACCTTGACCCTGCACATCACCCCAGAATCTCCAGCTGAATGTCCTCCATCTGGTCTAGTACTCCCCGGATATCCTTCTTGAGGTTCTGGGGGGCAGAGGAGATAAAACAGGCCCCCTAACCCTGACTTCTCTGCCGGATTCCCCTGCTTCCCGGTGCTCCCCTGACCCCACACCCTCTGCCTCCTGTTCCCGTCACCCCCCGAGTGTCACCCTCTGGGGACCTACCAGGAGCCCAGTAGCCTGGTTGTTCAGGGCCATGTGTACCTCAGCCACGCCGTCCCACACCTGGTGGCGGAGGAGAGGCCGGGTCATGCTCTGAGCAGCAGGACCCCCGGATGTGTCCCACCGGGTGGCTCCCCCGGGTGGCCCTCCCACCCCGGCCAGGCGGGCACCTCAGTAATGGCCATCTTCTTCCTCTCAAAAGACAGTCGGATCTGCTGCAGCTCGTTCTGGGGAGGGGCACAGTGGGCACAGGCAGGGCCACCGAGGAGTGTTGCGTGGAGGACCCCTCCCCTGGCCCAGCTCCCCAGAACCCACCTGAGACTGCTGCACGAAGGACTCCTCCCCCCGGCACAGCTCCCTCCGCAGCAGCTGCAGGGGCGCCCTGTCCTCCAGGGGCCGGGTGCTGGCCTGCTCTGGGGCCTGTGGGAGAGCCCTGGGGTCAGCGCCAAGGCCGGGGGCGGCGTGGGCGGTCAGGGGCTGCTTGAGAGCCGGGCGGGGCTGTGGTGCCCGAGGCCCGGGGTCATTCCCCTCGGCGGCCCTCTGTCCCCCGCACTTACCCAGGCCAGGGCCGTACAGCTTGAGTGCTCCGTGCACAGGGGCAGGAACTGCTGCCCCGGCCCCAGGAGGGCCCCCAGCTGCTCCCGCAGATCTTGGTTCTGTCTTTTCTGAGAGTGGGGGACACAGAGGGACTGCTCATCATAGAGCTCCTTGGGCAGGAGATTGAGGCAGGGGTGCGGGGGGCGGGGGGCTAAGGGCAGAAGCCGCGAGCCCATTGCACGGATGGGCTCGTAGCTGGGGCCACCACCACCCCCACCCCCGCCTCAGTGGGCTCTTCACTCACCAGGTTCTGGTTCTCCTGCTCCAGCTGGAGGAAGGACTGCTCTGCAGGCCCCAGGGCCACGCTCTGGAGCGGGGAGGCGGCTGCCCTGGGCGAGGCCGGGGTTCCTGACCCCGACGGCATGGGGGGGCACGGGCAGGGTCTGGGCCCCGAGCTGGGGGGCGCCCCCTGCCTGGGTGCCCCTTGTTCTCGTCCTGAGTGCAGGGGCCAGCCCCACCCCAGCCTCGCCTCCACGTGTCCTTGCCTCACCCCCGCCGGGTCTCTGGGTCTCTGGCGCTGCATCTCCCTGTCTTCGCTGGCCATAAAGCCCCCAGGTACCTCGGCCCCGACCCTGGGCCCCCCGCCCCCTGCCCCCGGAGTTGGGAAGGGCCTGGCAGATTCTATGGAGTGAGTGGAGCTGAGAGGCACCAGGCAGGGCCACCTTACAAAGCCCTGGCATGGTGGATCCAGGCATCCTCCGTGGCTGCTCGAAGCTTGAGGCTGGGGGCACTGGGGGTGGGAGTGGCCACAGGGGCCTAGGGTTTTGGGCCCCTCCATACCTCCCTGTAACCCCTTCCTAACCCCAGGTCCGGGCTCTAGCCTGGCCCGACCTGCCACCCTCCTATCGAGGGCCCTCTAGGTGTCATGGCTCGCAGGTCTGCCTCAAGGGTGCCTGTCACAAAGGCCTGGGCACAGCCGGGGAGGTCACAATGGGCTGGGTGGTGGCCAGAGCGGGGCTGGGGGCTGGCCGGGCCCCTCCCACCAGCTCGCTGGTCCCGCCTGGGCATCTTGCCCTCCCCGGCTTCCCCACCTGCCTGAGCTATTTTCTGAAAATGGAAAACAGATAATGCAGATACAAGGTTCAAACAAAATCAAAAGCCAACAAAGGTATCCAGTGTGATCCTCCCCACCAGCCACCACCCACTCGCCTGGTCTTTGCGCTCCTTCTGGGGTGGGCTGCACATTCTGCAGGCGGGGCGTCAAGCACCCCCACCTCCTCTGCACACAGAAGAGCTCATCCCACAGCCTGGCTTTTTTACCTCACCGATCTTTGGGATTTGATTTTTTTAAAATCATTTATTGAACATTAATGGTTCTATAAGGACGGTTTATCCTCTTTATGGGTGGGGGCACTGAGGCACGAAGACATTGACCTGCCCGAGGTCACACACTGTTGAGGGATGGAACCGGATGCAAGACTGCTTTTCAGTGTTTCAGAGGTCTTTTTTTTTTCTTTCTATTTTAAGTCCAGTATGGTTAACATACAGGTGTACGATATGATGATTCGACAATTCTGTCCTTTGCTCAGTGCTCCTCATGAGAAATGTCCTCTTGATCCCCTGCACCTAGTCCACCCATAACCCCACCCATACCCCCGCTCTGGTAACCAACTCTTTGTAGTTTAGAGTGTTTTTTGGCTTCTTTGTTCATTTGTTTTGTTTCTTTGATTCCATGTATGGGTGCAATCATATGTCATTTGTCTTTCTCTGACTGGCTTCCTTCACTTACCACTATACCCATTAGCTCCATCCACGTTGATGCAAATGGCAAGGCTTCACTCTTTTTTTTTTTTTTTTTATGGCTAAAGTAATCTTCTGTTGTATACACAGAAGGCACCTTCTCTGTCCATCTGTCTGCTGACGGACACTGGGCTGCTTCCCCAAGTTGGCTATGGTAAGCAAGGCCATGATAAACACAAGGGTGCATGAATCTTTTCAAATTGGTGTTTTTGTGTTCTTTGGGTACGTACTCAGGAGTGGAATTCCTGGATCAGAAGATATTTTTATTTTTACGTTTTTAAGGAACCTCCACACTGGTTTACACAGGGGAAACCAGTTTGCATTCCTACCAACAGTGCATGAGAGTTCCTTATTCTTTTAAAAAAATAAAATCTATTTATTAGAGAGGGAGAGTGCATGGGTGAGAGTGAGCGAGCAAGAGAGAGATAGCGAGAGAGACACGTGGAGCCAGGGCAGGGGCAGAGGGAGAGGGAGAAGCAGACTCCCCGATGAGCAGGGACCCCAACCCCAGGGCTCTATCTTAGGACCCCGGGATCATGACCTGAGCTGAAGGCAGACGCTTCGCTGACTGAGCCACCCCGGGGCCCCACGGAGGTCCCTTTCTCCCAACCCTCTCCAACACCTGTTGTTCCTTGTGTTGTCGGTTAGCCGTTCTGACAGGTGTGAGAAGGTTTCTCATAGTTTTGATTTACATTTCCCTGCTGATGAGTGATGTTCAGCATCATTTCATGTGCGTCTGATGGCCTCTGCGTGTCTTTGGAGAAATGTCTGTTCATGTCTTCTGCCCATTTTTATTTTTTACTTTTTAAAAATATTTTATTTATTTATTCATGAGAGACACAGAGAAAGAGAGAGAGGGGCAGAGACACAGGCAGAGGGAGAAGCAGGCTCCATGCAGGGAGCCTGACATGGGACTCGATCCCGGGACCCCAGGATCACACCCTGGGCTGAAGGCAGACGCCAAACCGCTGAGCCATCCAGGTGTCCCTTCTGCTCATTTTTAAATCAGATTATTTGGTTTCCCGGTATTGAGTTTTGTAAGTTCTCTCTATATTTTGGTTGTTAACCGTTCATCAGAGATGTCATTTACAAGTATCTTCTCCCGTTCAGCGGGTCATCTTCTGGTTGGTCGTGTCTTTCACTGAGCAGAAGGTTTTTACTTTGAAGTAGTCTCAATAGTTTATTTTTGCTTTTGTTCCCCTTGCCTCAAGAGACCTATCTAGAAAAGCGTTGCTATGGCCAGTGTCAGAGAAATTACGGTGAGTGCTCTTCTAGGGTTTTTATGGTTTCAAGGCTTCACATTTAAATCCTTATTCCGTTCTGAGTTTATTTTTGAGTATGTTGAATTTGAGTTAAGAAAGCGGTCCCATTTCACTCTCCTGCATGTGTCCATCCAGTTTGCCCAGCACCCTCTGTTGAAGAGACTGCCTTTTCCCATTGCGTCTTCTCACCTGCTTTGTCCAAGATTAATTGGCCATATAACCATGGCTTTTATCTCTGGGTTTTCTATTCTATTCCATTCATCTGTGTCTATTTTTATGCCAGTGCCATACTGTTTCCTTTACTATAGCTTTTTTTTTTATATTTTTAAAATTTATTTATTCATGAGAGACAGAGAGAGCAAGAGAGCGAGAGAGCGAGAGAGCGAGAGAGAGAGAGAGAGGCAGAAGGAGAAGCAGGCTCCATGCAGGAAGCCTGATGTGGGACTCGATCCCAGGTCTCCAGGATCACGCCCCGGGCTGAAGGCAGGCACTAAACTACTGAGCCACCCCGGGATCCCTCCTTTACTATAGTTTTATAGGAAATCTTGAAATCGGAGACTGTGGTACCTCCAGTTATATTCTTCTTTTCCAAGATTGCTTTGGCTTATTCAGGCTCTTTTGCAGTCCATGCAAGCTGAGGATTATCTGTTCTAGTTCTGTGACAGGTCTCTTCAATGCCACTGAGCGCACATCCACTGCTGGAGCATTTGTTGCTCCTCCATTCTGTGGCCTGTGCTACTCAGCCCTTCCCACTGCTCCTGGAAGTCCCGGCCCCATCTTCCTTTTTCAGTGCCCTCCCTTGTTCTGTGGAAGCCTATCCTCAAGTAACATCCTCAGAAAGGTGCATCGGGTGAAACTCGAGTCCTTGCATGGCAGAGATGGCCATGAATCCCTTTTCTCCTGGTGCCCTTGTCTCTCTGCGATGTGACTTTGCCCTCTTCACATCGAGAGACAGGGTCCCTCTCTTCAGCCTGGACTCAGGACTAACCTTGTGCATTGCCTGGGTGCGTGTGCCAGGCCCGGACCTCTCTCGCTGCCCTGCAGACCCTCTGCCCTTGAGGAGGCACGGCCTTGCCACCAGGTGAGAGGTCATGGGACCAAGGTTTCTGTCATTCCAGCCCATCCCCAGTGGCCCGAAGGGGCTGAAAGCCCAGTGCGACCCCGGAGCACTGTCACCAAGCTGCAGGCTACGTCGTGATTGCTCTAGCCACTGAGTTGTAGTGGCCTGTCACATGGGAATAATGGGACACCTCAGGTCTTGAGGGAGCACCATGCTCTGACCTCAGGCTTGTTGGATGTGGGGCTGGGGAGAGAATCAGCTCAGAGAGCGTTTCCCCACAGGGTGTGGGGAGGGCCTCCGGGGCCGCAGTGCTGCTGGGGGCAGGCCAGGCAAGGCTGCCGGTCTTTCAAATGTCAGCAGGCATGTTTCCGAGACATCGTTATTGTTCTTTGGATGCCCCCTATTCTTTTCTAGAACATCCTGTCCCGTTTTAGGGGTACCGGGGGTTTGGAAGGGAGGGAAACTTTTTGCTTCCTGTATTTTTCCTTAATCCTCTTTGCAGCTCCTTTTTTCTTTTTGGTCTTGGGACCTCCTTTGAGACACTGGCTTTCTCTTTATTCTACTCCTGTGTATAAGGGAGACAGGAAAAAGCTGACTGGCATGTTCTCTCCCCATTAACTTTAAGAGCTGCTGGAGCATCTTGATGTCAGGCCCCAGGAAGGCGGTCCTCCTGCCTCTGAGCACACATCCACCCGCAGCATTGCTGTGGTCTGGAGTAGGAGACGGGGAAGCCCTGGGTCACCTGCTGTCCTGACATCGCGGTCAGTGGAGCACTGCTGGCCTCACTTCAGTGTTGGAGGGTCATCCCAAGCTGTCCCCTTGCAAGGCCTGTTTTTCTGCTTGTTCCCCCAGGCTGTTCCACTAAGCTCGTCCTCACTTCCTGTCTGAAGAAGTCAGTCAAACCCCTTGTCTGGAGATGTCTTCCTCCGGCCCTCTTTGTCATGTGGGGTGGATGTGCTGCAGGAGCCGCTGGCAGGTGGCTCACTGACAGAGGAGTGGTGTGCACAGTGCCCAGGTGCCAGGCTGGACCCATGTGGCCCTGGCCCCAGGAGGCCCCTCTGTGTTTCTAGGGTGGCAGTGGCATCTCTGCAGCCTGTAACAACAGGTTTTGCAGAGGATGAGCTGGGAAGGAGGCTCCTCGAGCTCAGCTCAGGCATCAGTCCCCCGACCCCCCAAACTACCACCCCCCAAACTGCCCAGCCACCAGAGGGAGGAAGGAGCCTCTCTCCCACAATCCTGCTTTGGAATCTCATGAGTCAGGATGTGCTTGGTTCAGAGTACCCTTCTGGAGGCAATTCCAGCTTAGAGCTCAGGGAGGCTTCTTGGAGGACCTTGGAGGCAAGGCAGTCATGGAGAAGGAGTCCAGGCAAAGGCCCCCAGTGGCTGCTTTGTGGCTGCTTTGGGGGAGGGACGGGAGGGGGTTGCGGGAGGCCCAGGTGGGAGCTGTGTCCCTCAGTGTCCAGCCTACCAGGTGCCAGCAGGTGCTCAGGAATGTTAAGTGGGGGACAGAGAAGAGGTCCTCATGGACACTGGTGATCCCAGCAATGACTGTGGCTGTCACATACAGAAATGTGACTGCAGGTGGGGTCCTCATGATCTCACTGTGGGCACCCTGGCTAGGCTGTCAGACCCAGAGGCAGTGGCAATCCCTGGAGTGGGTTTGAGGAGGTCTCAGAGCACCCTGATGACACAGGAGCTCTGGCTCTGCCTGTGACCCTGAGGCACCTCCCTTCCCAGCCTGGGGACCCCGTTCCCTGAGGCATCCGTACCTTTACTCAGGCTGTGCCTCTGCTCACCGGAGGCTCAAAGCCTCGCCCTGCAGACCCCAACTCCCTGAAACCTTTCTCACCTCCTCCCTGTGGTCCTGGCAATGTGGCCCTGAGCCAGAGAACATGTGAGTGCTGGGGGTGCTCTCAGCGGGAGATCCACAGTTGTGAGAGCGTTCCCATGAATGGGGACAGATATGCTAATGTGCTCAAGGAGCCCTGCAAGTCAGTGTCCTGGATTCGGGGGTGGGGGTTCTGCGCCTTGTCTGGGCTTCAGGATGGCCCCCAGGAGGGTGGCTCCTGTACTGGCCGGAATTCCTCTCCACGGGCGGGAATTGTGGCTCTCGTGCATTGTAGTGAGTACCAGGCCGCGGCCCCTGTTGCCAGGCAGCGCACCTCCCTGGACGCCAGTTGCCATGGCAGCCGCTTCCTGCCCAAATTGCCATGATGCCCAATGGCCTCAGGGAGCCTGGAGCCTGTGAGCAGGGGTTGGCTAGGGAGGAAGAGGAGGTATGGGGTTCCCCGCCCTTCCTGCCTGGACTCACTGTGACTTCAGCATTCAATGCCCCACGTCCATATCAAAAGGTGGGAAAGAGGCCTGGTGCAGATGGAACTCGGGGTACCTAGGGCCAGCTCAGCGCTTCGGGAGGAACCCCATCTCTCTTCTAACCCGGGCTCCTGGCCCAAAGCCTCCCTCTCCAGGCCTCAGAGCCACCCTCCTTGTCCCTCAGGCTCCGGGGGCTTCCTGAAGCAGCCCAGGCTGGGGGTTATCCTCTTACCTGGGGCATCAGGTTACTTTGAGCCCTTCCTTTCCTTCCCATGGCCTGGGAGGAGGTGAGTTCTCCTTTGCTCTGAGTGTGTCACAGAAGGTGGCCCGTGACTGGGGCCCCACACTGCTCCGAGGGTAGTCTTGCACTGGGTGTGGTTGTGTGAGGGGTGGGCAGCCTGGGGAATGACCGCCCACCCTGGGGCCGGCAGGTACACTCCAGGCACGGGCACGCAGGTTGCTGAAGAGATAGGTGCCTCCCCTCCCGTCTCCAACCTGTGGGGGCAGCCTTGCTGGACATAGAACAGACTGGGGGCAGGCCCTAGCATAGGGGGTGCAGGGGAAGGGCGGGAAGGGCAGGGAGGGCATGGGGGGGGCCTATGAAGCCCTCCTAGGGTGCTCCCATTTAAAAAGCCTATGCTTAGGGGTAAAAGGGGATGCTCCTGTGTCTGTCCTGTCCCTGGGCGGCGGCAGGCCATTTGTCTTCCCTTCCAGGGTGACTCTCTGGACACCCACTGCTCACATTTTTTATTTAAGAATCAGAGGGATAATAAGAATGTCAAGGAAAATCCTCTCAGGGATGCACAGCCCCAATAAATTACTATCAGCCAAGGCATTGAAGGCTCTGGCCTGGGGAGATGGTCATTGTGGGGCTGCCAGGCCCCTGGGCTCCAGGGTGAGTGAACTGGATGTGCCTACCCCCTGCCTGTACCCAGAGACCACCCCCCAGAAGATCCCATCCAGCGAGGCTCACCCCTTTCCTATTCCTTCCATGACCATCTGCCCCTCTCAGCTGGACAGTGGTGCCTGGGGAGTCAGCCCGGCCTGAGTGCCTGATGCTCGGTGCCAGGGTCACCTTACCAGGGCCCTACCAGGGCCAGGATCTAGGGTGCTCGCCCACCTTGCTGTCCACTCTCTGCGTCACCCTGGCTCTTGCTGGGAGTGGACGCTGCTGGCCATGGGTTCCTGGAGCCCATCACTGCACCCAGGCAATGTGCCCACAGGATTTAGTGAGAAACGGGGGGTTGAGTGAAGTGGGGAGACCTGGAGTGGTCACAGGCCTGCTGGTATCCCTGGGGGTGCCAGGATGCTCCCTCTCTCTGAAGGACACCCTATCCTCTACCAACCGGCCAATGTGTGGGGCCCGGAGCCCACCACCAGATGGCGCCACGACCCTGCAGACGGGCTTGAAGGTTGCGGGGAGCCCAGGAGGGGGCGCAGGGGGCTGGCGGGGGTGGAGCAGGGACGGGCTGGGCCCGACACCTCCTCCCCACTTGAATCTGCGCTTCCTGCTTGGCCTGGGGTAGTGCCTGGCTGGCCATTGGGGTCAGAATGTCCCTTGCGAGTTCTACTATGTACATCACGTGGGGCGCTCACCACCCTTAGCTCGGGGGTCCCTCACCTGCTTCCCCCAAAGAGCCGGGGGCTCCCACCTGTGGGCCTTCCCAGGAGAAGGGCTGGCCCCATGTAGCCTGTTTGTTAGTGGGCAGCTGGGCAGCCGTGGTCGGTGTGAGGACGCCCCAGGTTCACAGGTACCCCTGGCCGGTGCTTGGGAGCTTGGTCAGAATGTGGCACAGGTGAGAGCCCCTGAGGGCATCTGGACAGGGGTCGCCCACCAGACCCAAGCTACAGGGAGGAGTTGTCTTGGGCCGCAGAGCAGCGGTCCTGGTGTGTGGGGGTAGGAGGCCCAGAGAGGCCACCCTGGGCCTTGGCCTGGGGGAGGGCTGGCCAGGTGCCCGGGCACTGACGCTGTTTTGGCATGACCTCCTGGTACCTGGACCAGAGAGCATGCCCTGAAGCCCCCTGCCCACCCCCTTAATATCTCAGGGTGGACGCACCAGGTGTTTACCTGTGTGCTGGGGACAGAGTTTGGGGGGCAATTCTCCGAGCAGGCTCCCCAGACCTGGGTCTGGACCCTCAAGGCTGCCACCTCCCAGGTGACCCAGCCCTTATCAAGGCTTTCTGGCCCCTGGGCAGCCCCACGGCTCCACGAGCCAGGTTCTTAGAGCCGAGCAGGGGATCTGGGCTTGGCCTGGTGTGACGGGCTCTGGGCTGTGGGGCTGAGAGCTGAGGTGGTGAGTTTGGCCTGAGGGCTCTTGGCTGGGCCTGTGATGTTGGAGGGAAGTGGGCAGGGCCTGGGGACGGGCTAGGGGCTCTTGGGTTGGGCCTGGGGCGCCGCAGGCCAAAGAAGGTGGGGGACACAGGCTCCCTCAACCTTGGGTTTTTGGGGGCCTGAGCCTGTCCTCGCTGCCCCTCGCAGCTCCAGGCAGACTGTCCCTTCAGTGCAAATCCCACTTGGCTGGGAGGGTGTGAGAAGGGGGCGCTAGGACTTCCCTCACTCAGGCCCAGGACGCTAGACTGGAAAGTGCACCGAGGTCACGCTGCCACCCAACTGACCGTGGGGTTTCCAGATCCGCCTACAGGGCTGTATAGAGAGATGGTGGGTGCGTAGTCGTGGGGTGCGGGGCATCTGGTCCTTTCCTGGGACTGTCTGTCATCCTCCCAGCCTGCTCCATTCCAGTCCCCTTGGTGGCTCTGTCGGAGGACTCAGCCCCAAGGCCACCTAGCATCCCAGTCCTCTGGTGACGCCAGGTTCTTGCCCTTGGCCCAAGTACACCCAGATTTCCTCAGTGGAAAGCTGCTCTTTGGGCCTTACCCCTCCTGTCCCCAGAGAGCAGAGACCGGCCAACCATGTCCTCCCTGCCCCAACTCGGCTCTCTCATGTGAGTGGTCTCCTTGCGGGGTCTGCTGTCTTGAGGTGCGTCTGCGGGGTGCAGCCTGCACACACTTGCTGCAAACTGAATCCACAGTCTGGAGGCTTCGACTTTCCCGCCACCCAAAACACCACCCACCCACCTAGGCGGCAAGAGCTTAGCTCACCCGCTGGCTAACTGGGACCACCAAACGCAGCAAAGAACTAGCTTAGGAGCCTACTGACCATTCAGCCAACTGATCCTCCCCGTTGCCACTGCACCTGCACCCCCTGTCCATGCCTCTCCAGTGCCTGACCTTGATGTGCCATGGGACCCCTGGGTGCCCGGCGCAGCCCCGTGGGTGGTTGGCTCCCTGGGGTCAGCAACAGGAGGGGGCAGCCTTGCCCTCTGCGGCCCCTCCCTCCCCTCCTCTCTGCCTCTGGCGTTGGGCCTGGCTTTCCGGGGAGCCTGGGCTGAGACCGCGCCAGCCCCCCACCGACCACCCACACCACGGAGCCGGCTCTCCAGCGACGGGGCCAGCTGCCTGCGGGGGGCTGTGCGGTGGAGCCCTGGCTTCTCCCAGGAGGTGGCGTGAGGCCTTCTTCTTAATAAGGCCCCACATTGATGATAAAGGGCAGTATCACCCCTCGATGATGGGCCGCGAGCAGGCTTGCCGTACAAGGGAGACGTTTAATTTATCTCAGGAACTGGGAGCAAGTTATAAAAATGGTAATTTCTTGGAGATTCAATTACGTGTTTTCATTGTTACCCTCGGTAATCAAGGAAAAGATTTTAAAGGAAAGGGTTGCGGGATGAATCTCTGGAGGAGGATCGGGGCCAGCGGTGGTTTGGGACCAGGAGAAGGGCAGGGTCAGGTGTGGGCAGGCTGCGGGGGCTGAGCGGCCCTGCCTCAGTCTTCCCCCCACCGAGGTGGGCCCATATGGACTCCGCTGGCTGGCGGGCGAGGGAGACGAGGTGATCCTGTGGCTCCCGGGGCCACCGGTTCCCTGCCCAGCAGCCCCCTGGGTGTCATTCATCTCCCAAGGCCTCTGCGGGGGGCAGAGTGGGGCTCCGTGCAGGGCTCGGACCTGATTGTTCTCCGAGTGATGTCTTGGCTCTAAATGACATTTCTGGGATTAACGGGGCTGGCAACCGACGGCACCAGGTGATTGGAAGGGGGTTTTATGGCCCCGCGGGTGACATTGAACCGGCATTGGACGTGCATTTCTGGGATGGGATTTTCCTCCCCGGCAAAGGCAGCGCGCTGTGCACTAATTGCCCAGCAGCTCCGTGCAGCTCGTGGCCGCGGCCGAGCCCGCGTGCCGGGGCGTCATGGGGCTGGCCCCTCGGCCTGGGGTCACCGCCAGGCCCCCTCCTCTCAGAAGCCCCTGGCCTTGGTTCTGAGGTGGCGACCTTGTGCAGTCAGGGGCCGCGGAGCCGGAGGAAGCAGCATCTTGGGAGAGCGAGGAGGCCTGGCCGGGTCACACTGGGGGGTGGGGAGGAGCACCCGCAAGCCCCCCCGCAAGCAGACTTGGGGCGGGGGCTGGCCTGTCCCGGAGCCGTTGGTTCTGAAAACCAGATCACCCCTGAAAACCCTTTTGTCCCGGGCTCCAGGCTGCCCAGGGCACAGGCAGGTGGGGAGCTACTATCCTGCTTGGGGGGGCTCCGGGGCTCGGGGCTCTGGGGGCACCTGAGGGGAGGGCTCAGCCGAACCTCTTGGGCGGGTTTGGGCTTGGGGAAGGGAAAGCAAGGCTCCACAGTCTACACAGCAGACAGGTCATTGCCACAGACCAGAGGCTCCCGCGCCCTGCCACAGGGACCGGCCCCCGACGGGGGAAGCCGCCCATCACCCATCTTCCAAGGGAGGATGCGGGCTCAGAGAGGTGCACGGCTGTCTGTGGCTGCACAGCAGGTGAGCGATGAGTGGGTGAGTCAAAGGTCTGGGGATGTCCCCTGAGGGACCGAGGGCAGGGATGCACCCCTGCGGAGAGGTGGGGCGATCCTGCCCTGCTCCTTCCCATCAAGCTCAGGAACCCACCCCACCTGACACTTGTGACCCCGACGGGAGGGGGATGGTGCCCAGAATCCGTAAAGGGGACTTTTCCCAGAGTTATTACCTTTGATTCACTTGCAGTAAATACTAGGCTATTTTTTCCTTTTCCAATAATTGAACTTATTTATTTTTAACTAAGATTAAATGCTCTCTGTGAGCTCAAGATATACCGCTGTCCTGTCAGGCCTGGTCAAAGCGCTCTCTCTTCCTGCCTCCCCGGGGGGTAGCCCACCAGGCAGAAAAAGGGCCGGTGGCCGGGAAGGGGTTGAGGGCGAGACACGACTTGTTGGAAAAGCTCGGGACTGTGGAGAATTGGTTTTCATCAGTGAGCGCTGTCACCAGGAGCACGGTCACGTTCCTTACCTTCTTCGACACCATCACCTGCTCCTGCACCACCACCACCACCACCTTTGCCACCACCACCCCATCTCTACCTTCACCGCCACCACCACCACCAGGGGGGCTCCTGGTAGCTCCTCCAGCATCTGCTGGCCATGGGGCCAAAGCCAGAGCTCCCGGGGATACTGCAGACTGTAGTGGGGCTGGGTGGTCAGTGAAGCCTGTGGGGGCACACGGGTCTGGAGTGGGGAGTTGTGGGCTGACCTGGGGATGTCAGGCTCATTGGTGGGCAATCTCCCATGCGGGGGGCACCTTGCAGTATCCCCGATGCAATCTCCCTAGTAGGTCTGGGTGCTAGGGCACGTCCCAACTTGTGGGCCTCATGGACACTGATGGTTGTGCGGCTGGGTGTAGATGCGGGAGAGTGGGCCATGCTCCTTGACCGGTGTTTGGGGATCCCATAGATCTCTAGAGAGAAGGTTGGGTCATACCCAGGGCTGGGGTGCACTCCTAGGAGAGCAGCCTGCCTGGCGGTGCTGGTGAGGACTGGGCATCTCCTTGCACCATGGAGAGCGCCTTCTGAGGCCCAAGGGGACCCTCCCTTGCCTCACCGCAGGCAGAGAGACAATATACGAAGGTGTATTAAAGCTCCCTTGTGTTTGGGAAATGTTATTAACAATTAAAAATCTTAAATCTTGATGACATTCCCAATGGCCAGATAATTAATACAAGAGCAGATATAATTACTTAATGATTAATAACTACACTTAATAGTTTTCAAAGTAATTGTGATAAAGTTAAATTGCTGATGTCCTGAACAGTTCAGACACCTTGGGGCTGGGTGTGGCCAAGTTGCGTGGGCCAGGATGTGGCTCTGCTGGACTCCTGGGTCCCCACCTGGGGTCTACATACCAGGGCTGGGGATTATCCCTACAGGGAAGGTAGGGACTCCCATACCCACTTGCAGAGGCAGGGTCTTGCCCAATCACTGGGCCAGGTGGGTGGAGCCTGTCTCCTTCCCTGGAGTGACCACAGGATTGCCTCACTGGGCCCAGAATTCACCACCCCATACCTGCAGCTATTCTGGGTCTCAGGTCTTGTAGACGGGGCATTCTCTTCCCTGCTGGGCTAGTCCCATTGATCCTCCCATTGCCCGCAGCCCCTTTAGGCCCTGGGAATACACCTCCACCATCAGACTTAGCCTGTCATGCTCCTGGAGTCTGGTCCAGGGCTGCTCCATCAATTCTCACTAAAGTGTGAGAGGCTGCTTGGTGCTGCCCTAATTCTCTAGGTCTATAGTTTCATGCATTTAGCAATGGGAAGCCTTCAACTGCAGGAAGAGAAGGGAAATTCCAGGCAAAGGAGGCCTGGCCCTGGGTGCTGTGAGACTATGGACCCTGTCATCCCTGGACAGCAGCTTGGAGGATACCAGGAGCCCTGGTAGGGGCAGGACCCGAAGACCCACTTCTCCTTCCACCAGTCATTTTGTCTGTTCTGGTTCTGGGCCCACCCGGCCAGAGTCTTGGCTGACATTGCTGTGCAATCCCTTTACCTGGGCCTCCAAGGGGGACCCTGCATGGCCTGCTACAAGGTGACGGGAAAGAGTGGCGTCCGGTGCCTGATGGTGGGCCAGGGGCTGGCAGGTGGCCACTTAAACTCTTCTTGCAGCGTTTTTGGGTAGTTTACAGTTTTTCAGAGCAGCAGGAGAAACAAAGGGGTGACAGGCAGCAGCTGGAGAAACAAAAGGGTGACGATGGCAGTCCCTCGGGGGAGGGCTTGCGTGGGGGACCTCCTGTGGCTTGGCACAGATGGCCGTCACGGTTAAGGAGCCAGGCAGGTGCAGTCCTGGCCTTGGTTTCCCCACACCCCACTTTAGAAAGCAGGAAGGTGCCACCTCGCTCATCACCCCTGTTCCAAGGACACACCTGGATGGGTAAACTGAGGCCCCAGGTCCTGAGCCCCTGCTCCCCCAAGCCAGGCCCTCAGGTCCAGCCCCTGTCAACCTCCGGCCGGCCCGCGCTCCCTCATTAGCCCGTCACACTTTTCTGTTCCAAGGCCAGAGGCTCTGAGACCATTAGCGGATGTGGCTCCGCTGAGCCTGATTGCTCATTAGGCCTCTTCTCCGGGCCCACTGCTCCTCTCCTGTGCCCGGCACATGTCCTTTCCAGCTCAGGGATTGGCTTCCTACCCCTGCGAAGACCCAGGGGCCGTGGCCCTGACCCTATGGGTGACGCGGCAGGCTGAGCTGCTCTGCCCACTGCTCCGCATCCTTCCATGGGCCTGGGAGGGCTGATGGTCTTGGGGGATTACCTCCAGGACCACCGTAACAACAGGAGCCTGGAGGTGCATGGAAACAGGCTTTCTGGGTCCCTGGAGGGGCCTGGCCCAGTCTCTGCTCTGTACATGGGCCTCAATTTCTCATCTGTAAAGTGGGTTTGGGTGACAGATGAGGCTGGTCCTGTGGCAGGCTCCATGTGGTCCTGGAGTAGGGCTGCTGGGTGGGCACATCTTCTGGAGCCCCAGCGTGGGGCCCACGGGGCCCATGGTTGCTAAGCCAGCTTTATTCCTGGGGGCTCTCCCTTCTCAGAAGTGGGGGGTGGGACAGAGGGACACAGGGCAGAGCCCTGAGGGTCTTACTCAGACACCCTTGGCCTGGGCGACGACTGTCCCACCGACTCTGACTCAGCTCCCACCGTGGGATCAGGCCCAGGGAGGTGCTGCCCATGACTGTCCCCTGAACCAGTGGCAGTCGCGCAGCAGGTGGGGTGACTGGGCTCTCTGGGGGCACTTTGGCTCGGCCAGTGGCAGGAGTTGGAGCTGAGCATCCCCAGGGCCGTGGCCTTGATCGTCCTTGAGCTCCTGCCTAGGACCTGGGCCCCCCTGGTGTCTTCAGCACCCAGAGCCCACCCACCAGCAGTTGGCAGCTATTCCCGAGGGCTTGACTACTCCCCATTAGTCCTCAGGGATTCAGGGTGAGACCAAGTGATTTAGTGGTCTGCTTAATTAGGCCTCCTCATTAATAATACATTCCTGCTAATGGCCTTCTCTCCTCTGTGGCATGAGACCTGTGGTGGGTGGTGGGAGTTTGCCGGGGCAGCCGGGGAGGCACGGGCTCCCCAGGAGTGAGCAGGCCAGGTGGGGGGCCATGGGCAGGGTCCCCTGGCTCTGGCACTGTCATGAGAAGCTCTGGAGGGTCAGCAAGGGCAGTGGCCTGGCCCAGAAGACAGCAGGTGAGGGTGGGGTGCCAGGCGAGGAACCCTCCGTGTCCTGTGGTCAGTGTGTGTGATGCTAGGGTGGCTCCCGCCTGGGGGCAGGAACCTGGGGATTGTGGAGATGTTAGAAGCTGAGGTGTGGGCAGAAGGAGGCTTGGGCATGTTCTGTTTGGACAATCCCATCAGGGGACAGAAGAGAAACCAGGTGGTGATGCTCCTTGGGGGGTGGGGACTGGGTCACTGGCCTGGGGGGGTGAGGGCATGATGACTTCACTTTACATTTGAGGAAACTGAGGTCAGGAAGGAGAGGGACCCAGCACCGGTACGAGGCACTGTCCAAGATCCAGCTGTGGGAGTGGGGCCGGCCCCACCTTATAGGCCCTTTCCCCAGAACTCACCCCAGCCAGCCCTGGCCCTTGGGCTGAGACTCAGATGGGCTGGAGTGAGAGACAGGGTTGATGTTGAGGGGCCAGTGGGGGAGTCTCAGGCCAGGGCCCAAGGACACCCCAGGAGGCAGCTCTGCACCCTACCCCCTTAGGGTCAGACAGACCAGGGTCCCATTCCCACGGCTCCCTCCGCAGCCGCCAGGAAGGAGTCCTCTAAGGCACGGTCACAAAACTTCTAAGACTTAATTAAAATCAATCTCCAATTACTCAAATGCCATTGATTCAGGTCTCAACCGATGGGGAAAATATGATCATCATTATGGGAAATGTCGATATTAGAGCGGGGAGCATTTGTCTCGGTGTAGAGCAGGCCGGACCCTGCCGTGGGGGGAAGGCCAGGCTCTGGACCTCCGTGCAGGCCCTCTGGGAGGGCTGGCTCGGCCCCCTCCTGACCAGGTGTCCCCGGATTGTCGCCTCCTGGCTGAGCTCCAGTTACTCCCAGAAACGTGGTTGTTAGCAGGCTGTCTCGGGGTGGCTGAAGGGAGCGCTCCCTGGAGGTGGCTCGCTAGCACTGTGTGGCTGGCGTCCTCTTGCTGTTGCAGTGGGGACCCCTGGCTGAGTCCCGCTGAGGTCCACAGCTCCTGCCCAGTCAGCCACCCGAAGACCCAGTGCAGGGGGGAAGGGCCCTGTGGCCTTGACATAAATCCCTCTAACTTTCAAGGCCTGGACTCAGCCCAGGGGCCCATCAGGCAGCAGGTGTCAGTGAGCAGCATCAGACACCTGGACCACTTAGACCTCTCTGTTCAGCTGCCACAGGAGAGTGAGGATGGAGAGCAGGACCCATCAACAGAGGTAGAACATCTGGGAAGAAGGAGGTGATGCCAAGCTGGGGCGGGGGGTGGGGAGGGGGGAGAAGTGGCTTAACTAGAGGACCTTGGGCTGTAGTCTGGCCTTGGAGCCTGGAGCCTCTCCTGGGGCCAAGGGGTGTGTGCAGCCACACCTATGAGGCCCTGAGGGCAGGCCAAGGGCGGAGGGAAACGCTGGGAGTTAGGGCAGCGAGGAGGAACTGAGGTCACATTGTAAGCCATCTCATTTAGTTTCTGTTTTCTTCTTAGAGAAAGAAACATAAAACCCTCAACTCCCCTGCCCTTAAAAGAAAAAGTTGCCTCAAGCACGTCCCATAAATGTGGCAAATTCCGTGTGGTTGGAAACCCTTGTGTGGTTGGAAACCCTTGTGTGGTTCTCGATCACGGCTGTGGGGGCACCGAGCCCAGCAGGCCTAAGAGCTGGGGAAGGGGAGGGAGGTCGTTGCAGTTCCCAGGTGCTGGCTGCAGCGCTGGGGCTCGGTCCCCGTGTCCTCCGCTCTGGGCCACCGCCCCTGCTGCCCCGGGCCGAGCCCCTTTGCCTGTCCCGCTTGATCAGTCGATCAGTCGGGAGGAGGGGGTGATGAGGGTGGGCCGTGCACAGGGAGGTCAGGCTTCCCCTGGGTGGGGCCGTGGGGCTGCGGGGAGGGGGCTTGGGCCAGAGTCCCAGGGCCGCCCGGGGCCTGGAGAGCGTCGGGGTGGGGGTGGGGTTGGGGGTGGGGGTGGGGGGGCTCTACCGAACTCCTCTCTTCCGGGGTGGGTGGCACGTGAAGCCCAGAGAGGCCCAGGCCCGGGTGGCGCTTGGCCTGGCAGGTCAGGGTGCAAGGCCCCGTGCAGCCTTCGGTGCTTGGGCCTGAGGGGTGGGTGGTGATAGAAGATTTGGGGCAGCCCCAGTGGCTCAGCGGTTTAGCGCCACCTCCAGCCCAGGGCATGATCCTGGAGACCCGGGATCGAGTCCCACATCGGGCTCCTAGTGTGGAGCCTGCTTCTCCCTCTGCCTGTGTCTCTGCCTCTCTCTCTCTCTCTCTCTCTCTGTCTCTCATGAATAAATAAATAAAATCTTTAAAAAAAAAAAAAAAAAGAAGATTCGCAGCCGGGCCAGCGGGGCGGGCAGCCCTTGGGAAGGGTGAGGGCCTGTCCTGCAGATCCCACTGCAGCCTTTCCCAAAAGGCCTGGCCCGCTTTGTGCTGAGGCTTTTGTTACTTTAATTAATGCCCAGCTTCCCGAGGCCTAATTAAACTGGAATCACTCCACATCCAACGGCCGAGCGTGCCATTACACACAAGTTAATGTCACTATTGCAGTGGCCATGCGATGAGGGTGGCACGTCCCCGGGGAGGGGCGCCGAGCTGACCTCACGACCCCTGGAGGACACCTGGCCATGCGGGGGTGGTCCCCCACCTGCACCCTGGAGGGGGCTCTTCCGGGGTCCTCCCTGTGCACGCTCTGTGGCAACTACCTGAGAAAGGTGTGCCTGTGTCAATATTGGAAAATGCAGAAACATCAGAGAAAGGAAGGTGAGGACCCCCCGCCACCGCCCCATCCTGCTCCGGAAATGGGTGTCTCTTGTCCTGCATTGTCCTCCTGGGGGCCTGCCTTGGGCTCAGAGGGGCGTCAGAGGCCTGCGGTGAGGATCGCTGCCCTGGGATCTAGCTGTTCCAGGAGGACCCCGGGGCACAGTGGGGGCGGGGTGCAGCAGGGCTGGGACCCAGCTGGGGGTGGCGGGGGGCTCTTACCCACATGGCCCCACTGTCCCGGGCAGCCCTGAGGCAGGGGGTCAAGCCTGGCTGGCTTGTCACTTCAGCATCTGGGGAGCCCCGTGAAGGCCACCCCAGGGGTGGTGACTACCCTGCAGGCCCCAGGACAGGAGTCAGGGAGAGGCTGGCCATGCTGGTGGTGGGCACAGGGGCGGGATCCAGGGCAGGTTTCTGGTTGCAGGTGCCACCTGGCCCAGCACTTCCTCTACAGCCTGTATGTGTGCTGCTCAGTCCCCACTTGAAGCTGAGACTGTGTCCCCCTGCCCCCCAGGGCCCCCCCAATGACCAGCTCAGTGCTCCTGTGTGGCTGGGCAAACGAATGTCTTAGGAGATGTCCGGGGGTCCCCTGCTCCCCCGGGGAATGCCCTGTACTGCAGGAATCAAGCGGTCACCTCCCCTATTCCAGCCTCAAAGGACACAGCCCTCCTCGGCCCATTGTCATTCAGTTGTTCTCTGAGCCCCTTGTTTGTGGTGCAGCAGTTCTTGCTGTTTGCACAGAGCGAATCTGAATCCAGTGCGTGTTTGTTCAGTGAGATTGCCTCTGCCAGAGACACCCCATGGGACAGGCTCGGCGCAGTGGGGGGAACGTGTGCACACACCGACCATGGCGTGTCCGCTGTGGCCACTCTGGAGGTGGCATTGCTGCAGCCAGTCCCTAGGGCTGGACGGCACCGTCGTGAGGCGGCCACTCGCAGTGGGGTGCTAGACCCCTGCACAGTGGCCCCATCCTACTCAGGGGCCGCCCTGCCCTTTGGCTAACCTTCTGGGGCTCTGAGCGCCCATGCAGGGGACCACCCTGTGCCCTAGGTCAGGAGGGGCAGTGGTCGCCTAGGGAGGGGGCATGCAGAGAGAGTGAGAGGTGGCGGATGTGGACACTGGGGGCCGGGCTGGGGGCTGGGCTGGGGGCTGGGCTGGGGGCCGTGGCTGCAACATGGCCCGGGAGCCAAGGACACCAGGGTTCGTGTCCTTGTGCTACCATTTGTCAGCTGGGTGATACTGGGCAGGTGGGTCTCTCGTTTCAAGCAGGTGGGCTGGAGATGAGGGGAATCTGTCGCCCTGTGGGGAGATGAACAACGTGCTGGCTATGCCTGGGCTGACCCAGAGTGTCCTTGGCAAACAGCGGCCAGGGAGCCGGTCAGGGGAGTCATTCTGGTGATGGGACCCTCGGAGGGCTTCGAAGACAGCCAGCCGGCCTGCGGAACCCAGACCCCCTTCAGCTCCGAGACCCTGCCTTGGCGAGGGTCCCTTAGCCTGTGAGGGCCTGTCCTGGGTTCCACACAGCCTTATCTACTCAGGATGGAGGCCACCCTGGGGGGGGGCGGTTCTAGCTCCCCTCAACCAGCCCCAAGTAAAATCATGGGGTCACTCCCTGTTTGTTTATTTCTGGAAATAATACCCATGAGGGGATCTGCCTGGAGCTCCAGGTGCCTCAGTTGGGGTTGTGTTGGTGCCTGTGGGCTCCTGGCTGGGGCCTCACTTTGCTTCTGCTCCTTCGCTTCCCCCAGCATTCTCTCCTGGGCAGAACCTGCTCGGAGGCAACCCGGGACGGCTTTGACCATTGATATCAGATGGACTTGACACTATGCCACACCTGGGCCCCGAGAACCTGGAGGATCCCCCTCCTGCTCCGGGCTCTGATGCCACCAAAGTCGTCTGAGCCCTGGAGAGGCCATGTGGAGGGCAACCCACTGAGCCTGGACTTGCACTTGGCCAGCCAAGGTCAGGCACGTCCTCCGTCCCGCCCAGGGACCCTGTGGCTGGGCACCACTCAGAGCAGAACCTCATCCCCGTGGCTCTTCCTAGATTCCGACCCACAGACTGCACACTGAAGCGATTAGGCCAGTGTGCCACCTGTGGCAGGTAAGTGGGGACTTGCTTCCTCGTCACCCCGCCCTTCCCTTGCAGACCGAGAGGGGGGTAACTCTGGTCCAAGGGCTGGAGCCCTGGAAAGGACCTTGGCCAGGCCAGTCCAGGAAGGGGGCGTCCAGTGGGGTTGGGGTCACAGTCTGACTCAGGGTCCCTTTCTAACCTGAGTCCGGAGCCCATCTAGTGCTGGCGGCACAGAGGACGGTGACGGCTGTTCTCACATTGGTGAGCTCCTACCTATGCCTCAAAGCCTGGCTCTGCGAGGCCCCTGCGTTCCCCCAGTGGGGCATCGTGGCACCCGTGCCTTCCTCTGTTACACCACCAACCACTTGATGTTATTTGTGGTGTTATGCGTGTTTTAGAAAAGGCCCGGGCGAGGTTTAGTTGATGGCCTCTGCCCGGGGAGGCCCTGAGCGGCTCAGGGCAGGGTGGCTTGGGCTCTTCTCTGGGGCTTCGTGTCTTGCCAGGCACTCGGGGAACGCAGATGAGATGGCAGAGCTCATGGGGAATGGCCCAGCGGGGGCCGGGGGCGGGGGCTCCAAGGGGCTTGCCCTCCGCCTCCGGCACTTCCCCAGCAGCCCAGGAGAGAACCAGGGCTCCACGGCTGTCGCAGACAGGTCATCCAGCACACCTCGCCGTCCACGGCCGCTGCGAAAGCAGGACTCCTGTTGGACCAGGACTCGTAAAACGCATGTGAACTTTGATGTTCCGTTATCTCAGGTCCCCCGACCCCCCTCCTGCCCCTGCAGGGCCCCAGCCCAGCCCAGCTTCCCGGGCCTCCCCCTGCCTCCCCTGTCCACACATCCACCCTCTTCAGTGGCTTCCACTTCGTCCTGGGGACACAGCGGCTCTGGCCGTGCCCCCGCCTCGAAGGCCGCTCCCCCACCTGCCAGGTGAGCACCCCTCGGTCTACCAGAGGCCTTGCCAGAGGCTCACTGCGTGGGTGAAGCCTTCTGGAGCAGGACAGCCCACGAGGCTGGAGGGCCCTGTGCTCCTACTGCCTGGCCCGGGGGGCCTAGAGTCCTGGGGTGCCTGGGGTTGGGGGGCATCCGTGTGCCTGTCAGGACCCGGCACCGGCCCTCAGCTTCCCTGTGCCGCGGCTTCCTCCCCTGGAAAACGGGCTTCTGGCTAAGGCCGCTGCTGCGAAAATCCATGTCAAGAGCCTGGCCCTCAGGCCCGGTGCTCCAGGCCCGGGGCAGGCGGCAGGGTGGCTTGGGGTCTGGCCATGCAGGGGGGCGGCCGCCAGGGCCGGGGAGTGGGGCGCAGCAGGGCGCAGCAGGGAGCGGCTCATCAGTTGCGGCCTCACGTCCCTTCATTACGGCGCCTGCAGAAGATGTTCTCTGATTAGTCTGCTGAATTATGAATTAGGTTCCGGGTCCCCGTGCAGCTGTTCCCGGCTTGTCATCCCCACCACTTTATTTCCCCATCTGCTTATAAAACCAGGAGCGCCGTCCTGCAATAAACACTTCAAACGCTTTTTTTAGGGGCTAATTAATTGTGTTGCATTTCTCCGACACAGCATGCAGGCTGGACCTGCCCGGAATTCCCAATGCGGGTGCGGCTCCTGCCCGAGCGCCTGGGGAGAGGCTGGGGTGTCTGCAGGGCCCAGAGCCTGGGGCTGCGTGTGGCCTCCCCCGACACCTGGCCTCAAGGGCAGCTCCGCAGCCTCTGTTCCCGCAGGCTCAGCGGGTGTGGGCCCGAGCCACGCCGGAGCACTTCAGCTCTGGAGGTCCCCTCTTGGCACCCTCTGGTTGCAGGACTCCAGCCAGGACCGCTGGACTCCCCTCAAGTTGGTGACACATCCAAGGTCAAGCTCATGCTTCTCCCCTGCCTCTGCCTCCTCGCTGGTCTCCCCAGAGCCCAACCTTCACCAAACCTCCCTCAGCAGGCGGTCTCCCTGCCTTGGCCTAGGCTCTTCCCCCCGCCCGGATACCGTGGGCCCTCATCCACCTGCTGGGCCTCCCCTTGTACCCGAGGTCCCGCTCCCTCGCTCCCCTGCAGCAAGAGCCTGGCGGGGTGGAGTGGGCACTTGTGGCACAGCAGTCTCTTTGGAATACCCGCCTCTTTGGAGGGAGCCTCTGGGAGCCCCGCCTCTGCTCTGCACCCCGGGGCCCAGCAGAGAAAGTGGTAGAGGAGGTTTAAAACAATGACATTAATAAGAAAACAGAATCACAATTATCGAGTTACAAAACAGAGAGCTCAGAGACAATTAAGTTACAGCAGCCATTTGACTGTTCCCAATACGAGGCAAGTGGCTTTTTATTAAGTTGATTTTTAAAGTGGGCTCTGCATCAAGTCAGTAAGAGTTTTTGGTGTTGAACCTCTGGCCAGGCCTTGGGGTCCCCAAGCAGCCCCCTGCGGGGCCCGGGCCCTCTGGCCCCGACAGCGCAGCTCCCCTGGGCTCCCCTGGGTGGCCGTCACGCGGTCGGAGCTGGCCGGGCCGTGTCTCTGACTGCTCGGCCTCATCTCCACGCTAGGCAGGGTGGAGTCTTGGCCTGGCTCCCAACGGAGCCTCCAGCTCTGTCTGGCTCCTCAGCACCTGCTCTCCCCCGGTGCGCTGCAAAGGGGCCTCCCACAGAGCCCGCAACCCCCATCCCCATGCACGAGGGCCTGGGGGACGGCTGAGGCCGAGGACCAGCTCAGCTGTTGGGCCTCCCCAGCCTCAGGGACCTGGCTCTCCAGCTGAGCCCTTGCACCGGATGGACGTGCTGGGGGAGCCGTGGAGCAGGCTTTGCCCTCCAGGGCCTGAGCGCCTTGACTCCTGGAGGTGCCCTGCAGCCCCAGTGGAGGGAGTGGAGGCTGGGGGAGGCCAGGCCCCCTCCTCGTGAGCCTTGGACTCCTCAGGCTGAGGGCACAAGAGGACGGTACTCGGCCTGTGAGGTGTGGGCCCGTGGGAGACCCAGGGGAAGGGTGAGCACGGGGTGACACCCGGATGAGCGAGCCTCAGGCACAGGGAGGGGACACTAACCACTATATTAGCATGGACCCTGCTCGCCCCCACCCGCCTCCCCCAGCTGGGAGTGGGGGCTTGTCTGGGAGGGGAAGCCAGGGGCAGAGAGTTAGGGGCCAGGAGCGGAGGAGGCCACTTGGGTGCACCAGGAGGTGGGCTGCTGGGGCTGGGTCCATTGGGGTGCCGCCAGGAGCCCTGTGGGTCACACACCTTTCTGAGGGCTGCAGGGTAGGGCCGCAGCACCCCCAGGACCAGAGGGGAGGTGGGAAGACCCTCAGACCTGTATGGGGGCACCTGCAGGAGTGGAGAAGAGTTCTAGGCCTTCCAGGAGGTGAGCCAGGCCCCTGGAGCTCAGGACTTGGGATTGTGCTGCACACGCCCCCCCTCCCAACCTCCTGCTGGCCCAGGGGGCCCACGGGATCCCACCCGGAGAATATGGAGATGCACATCCCCAGTTGGCGGGGCTCTGCTCAGAACATTTTTATGGGCTGTTAATTGTTATGCTTCCATTTAATTCTGGGTGTCATTCCATGTCAGCCAAGCCCGACAAGCTGGGATTTATGCCTCCAAATTATGGGGCTCGGGCTGTTCAGAGGTAAAACAATTACCCATCAATCAGGGACCAACTGGCTCATGCTCGGGGCTGGCAGCTCTGTTAATGGGTGCATGTGGCCACGGCCTCAGCGGGACCCCTTGTGGGGCAGGGCTTCCCTCCAGGGCCAGGGCAGGCAGGGCAGGAGTCCCACCCCATTTGGCCCTGTCTTGTTTCAGGGCTCAGCTTTTTGGGAAAGCAGCCCCTGGAAGGGAGGAGCCCAGCGCCTGTGCTTGGGGTCCTCCCACATGTCTGCTGTGCCCTGGGAGGGTGGGACCCAGGTGGGCCGAGGGGCCCTGTACTCTGAGCTGCTGCACTCCCACACGTTCTGTGTGCCGCAGGGCATGGCCAACCCTGGTCACGGTCCCCTAACTCAGGTATCCCACCCCCAGGATGAGGGGTGGCTTCATCCCACGTTGCAAAGAGGGAAGCTCGGCCCTCTGTGGGAATGCCCAGGGCTCCAATATAGGGGCCAGCCAGCCCAGACCTACGAACACAGGCACGTGCCTTGAGCTCATCTACGACCAGCAATGGCCTAGGGCAGAGGTTCTGGGCCTGGGTTTCCCTCTGGTGACCTGTGAGCACTGACTCTGGAGTACTGAGAGGGAGGACCGCGGTGCTCCTGTGGGGGTAGGCCGTGCACATGCCCCAGGCCAAGTCTTGGAGGGCTCTCCTTGGGGAGGTGAGATGGGTAGTGTCCTGGGAGGTGTAGGGAGATATGTGATGGGGGGGGTAAGGGGAGGCGGAGGGGAGGTGGAGGGGGTAGGGTTGAGGATGATAGGCAGGATCCGGGGGACAGTCCCAGAGGGCATGGCCAGCCCCTGGGAACCCAAATGGTGGAGTAGACCCTGACCCAGCCTCATCTTAGTGTGGTTTGGAGTCCGTCTGGGGGGAGGCAGGGCTTCATGGTCCCACCTGTCTTGCAGGGGTTGGGGGAGAGCTGCAGGGGGTGCTGAGCCCTCAGAAAGCAGGCTCCTCTTGGTCCTGAGCCCGCCGGGCTCCACCTCCTTCCCTTGATGACATGGTCCCTCCGCACAGCAGGTCCCCGGAACCTCAGCCAGTTGGGGAGGCTCCCTTGCCGAGGATCAGGCTGGGGTCTCCGGGAGCATGTGGAGCATGTGCGGGGCTCTCGTGATTCACCCAGCGCTGCTGGCCCCGTGTGGGCCGGGATCTCCCCCACTCACACCTGCAGCCTGCGGGTGCTCACGTCCTCCCTGCGCACCCTCCGCCCACCCGGCTCCTCTGCCTTCTGACGCTCTCTTCCTGCCCCATCCCCTGCATCTTCCATCTGGCAGGGGAAAGGCTGGAGGCAGCCCTGGCTGGTGCCCACCCTGTAGGCCCAAACTTGGCTCCTCCAAGCTCTCACTCCCGTTCCCCCACGCTGTGCGGTCAGCGTGCAGCTTCCTGCCCTTGGTAGGTGGGGGCTGAGGTACCTGGCTGGCTTCCCTGGCACCCCTTATCCTGGCCTCCCCGCTGGTGCCTGCCAGGCCTGTGCCTCCCACAGGGACCGAGTGCCATCCCCCGGCTCTTGGTCTGTTAAGGTTTTGAGACCCTGGTATAGAGAAACCCTTGGCTGCCTGTCCCTGGACAAGGAGCGTAGACTAAGTCCCAGGCTGGGGGGTCTCCCCGGGTGCCCCAGGCCCATGTCCTCTCCTGTCCTACTGGGAAAACTGCTCCCAAACCAGTTGCTGGAGCCTCTTAGGGTGGAAGTGCCTTTGATTCTCAGGCCACGTGGCTCCCTGGAGGAGCCGGTCTGGGCTCCATGCACAGGGGTGGGGAGGAGCAGAGCGAGCCCTGGCCGCACGGCCCCCGCCCCTGTTCCCAGCTGCACCCAGATGCTTGCCGGGGGTGGGGGTGGGAGTGGGGGGAAGCTCTTGGCCAGGAGGAAAGGCTCACCCTTGCACTTGGCAGAGACTGGAGCTTGCCCTCCGTCCCCAGGGTGGTGTCAAGAAGCCCAGCTCTAGGGTCCCCACAGCACCCCCCGCTGCCATGGCCTTGCTGGGTTGCCTGCCCCCCGTGGGGTTGCCGGGCCTCTCCCTGCCATGCCTGGGCGGCCACGCTGGCATTTGGAGCCTGGGGAGCCGCTGACAGTGCTTGTTCTGCTTGCTGAGGAAGCGCTGCCAGCCTGTCTGGAAATGTCAGGCTGGTGGGGTGACGGGCACTGCCCCCACCCTCCACCTCCTACTCCTGCCAGATGATGCTGGACCTTGGGCTGCTGCCCCACTGCCGAGCGTGGGAGGGCTCGCTGGGGGCTCCAGAGCTGTGCCGGGCAGGGCAGGGGAGGCTGACGACAAGGGCCTGTCCTGCCTGGCTTCGCAGCCCTGGTGGGCTGGTCGATGCGGAAGAGCGATGGTGCACTTGGGACCGAGGGGTGTCTGAAGCAGGTTTATTGGCATTGGCTGATTTCCCCGGGGGCCCCTTGCTGGCGGTGGCCACCACACTCCCCACGATCTAGCTGTGGCCGGCTGGAAGGGCGGCAGGGAGGCCTGGCGGGCTGATGGACTCTGTGATGGTCGGGTCATCGGCACCGAGGGGCCGGGGGTGGGACAGGGGCCAGGGGGCTGAAGGGAGGGTCCCAGAGGGAAGGAAGACAGACTCCCAGGGTGAGGGTCCCTGGTGACAGTGACAGGACCACTGAGAGACCCAGGGGGAGGAGCCAGGTGGGCCAGGAAGGGACACAGGCTGGGGCACTTGGAGAGGCCTCCAGCTTGGGGCTTGGTCCACCCTCCTTGTCCTTCACAGCCCAGCCTGGTGGTCCCGTCCTGCTCCCCCACCTGCCTCGGGCCCCCACGGCCTCATCTGTGGCTACCGCCCTCCTGTATCCTGGCCACCCTCGCCCGAGTTCCTCCCGGCAGGCGACTCCCCTGGTGCCCGACATCAGTGAGGGCTGCTGAGCTGCCCATCCCAGGCTCTGGCCTTAACTGCGGGGAGGCCTTGCCCTGGCCGGTGGCTCTGAAATAGGATTCACTCTGGGGCATGACAAGTTAACTAACGACAAGCGGCATCATCACGCAGCCAGTGGAACTTCCTGTTTGTCGCGCTCCCAGCCTGTGACCAGGCCCCCCCCAAGTACCTGAGCTTCTCTGGCTTCACTGGCTCCCACACTTCTCCCACTGGCTTCCTCTCCATCTCATCCTTGCCGTCTCCGCTCTTTCACCGTTTCTCATCGTGGTGTTACCAGCCCAGGTGACAACACCCCTACTTCCCTGGGCACCCGTCTCCACCTTGGAGCTGGAGCTGCCTCTTCCAGCCCTCAGGCCACCTGGGGTCAGGGACACCACAGTCATGCTGATCGGGGCCCAGTCCCGGCTCAGTGTGCATCCTGTGCACCCTGGCCCTGTCTGTTCCTCACGGACAGAGGGCACCTGCCTTGTGTGTGGCAGTCAGCCCGCTGGGGTCCCACAGAGGTGTGTCCTCCACTTCCTCGGATCTGACCACTCCAAGATGTGCTCAGTGATGCCCATGTCTGTCCCATCAGCCCCGGGCACGTGTCCCCAGCAAGCCTGTCTGCAGAAAGGGCACCCACACCCCCTGGCAGGTACCTTCCTATGCTGTTCTTACACGCCCTGAAGACACGCAGCGTGCACACAGAGTTTCAGGCAACATCCACCCACCTGTCCACATCCTAAGCTGGTCCACCCTCTGCCCAAAGCCAGACTTGAGGGTTCCTTAGGGCAGTGACCGGCTCCGAGCTGAGCTGAGCGTGGTCAGCCGGGGCTTGACGGCTCTGTGCAGTGCCTCCGGGAGCCCCCTGCCCTAAGAGGGCTCGGGGTTGGTAAGGCAGAGACAGGTGGCCGTTTTGAAGTCCCTGGCGGGGGAGCCTGCCTGGGGCGCCTGACGCACAGTGGGAACAGATGGCTCTTGGCAGGACACGTGCCCCCACCCTGTGGGGCCAGCTGCCCCAAGCTGGCATGGAGCAAATCTTCCGACAAACACAGAAGGGCCAGGTCTGGTGATGGCCAGGGCACCAGGGACTATTTGGAGCCCACACTCGGGACACGAGATACATGGTGGGGTTGGGTCCCAGGAGTGTGAGTGACTACTGTCCTGTCCAGCCTTAACTTTCCATGTGTGTTTATTTTTTTTTTTTTTGTCATGATGAATGGAAGCACATTTCTGTGGAAATTAGGACATAATAAATCTGAAAATGTTGAACACCAGCTAGATGGTGTGTCCCACGGGCCTGCCCCTCTTGGGGTGGATTTCCTGTGCATCTCGGTTGGCCCGGTCCCGGTGCCTGGGCCTTGCCTTTCCATTAACACAACCTCACACTCCCTGCATTTAGAGATTCTCCAGAAACACAGGTACGCTGGCCGCCAGCGTGCAGGTCCATCATTCACGGAGCTGTCTTCCTCTGGTTGGGCATGTGGGTTGTTTATGACTTCTCTGCGTTATGAAAGAGGCTCAGACAAAAGTCCCAGAACTCACGTGCATCTCTGTTTTTTCCTTAGGGTCAATTCCAGACAGTGGCTCACAGGCCGCAGTGGACCTGGATGTCCTCTCAGTCTTCCAACGCTGCGACTGGGAAGTGGGACTTCACTGCCTTGTGGGCCATCTGCCAACACCTCGGCCCACCACAGGCCTGGCCCCCAGTGCCCCAGCCCGGCCTGAGCCTTTGGGACACTTACTGCAGTGTCTCTTGTGGGACCCGTCCTGCAGCCTCATTGGGTGGCACAGAAGGATGCCCAAGCGAATGCCCTGTGGCAGATGCCCTCCTATGAGGGCCTGAGTCTCAAATCCTGGCTCTGCCAGTTGCTGGGCTTCCCAGCTTCGTCAGGGGGCTGCTAGTGCCACGCTAGCCGGAGCCTGTGGGCATCCCCTGAGCGAGGGCCTGAGCATAGCCCCAGGGTGTGAGTGTGGCCGGGTAAAAGGGGTCTGCGGTCCCTGGCACATGTGGGGCCCCTTGGGGTCTTCTAGGGTGGTGAGGAAGGAGCCCTCTGCCACTCCAGGCCTGGCCAGGCCATCCCCTCAGCGTCTGGGGTGGGCAGGAGGAGGACAATTTAGGGCTGAAGAGGCTGCGTTTGGCCCTCTTGTCCTGGCACCAGCCAGACTGTCCACAGGCCCTTGTCTTTGAGGGGTGAGTAAGCGGCCTGCTGGAATGTGCGTGTCCCAGTCCTGGCCGCTCGCCACCCCAGGGCCTGTCAGGGGAGATTCCAACTGTGAAGCTCCCAGCTGGTGACTCAACTCTATTGGTCTAAATAAATCTTGTCCTTCTCCCTGTGACGGTCCCCCTCGCCGGCCCCCACAACCCCATGGACCCCATGGCCACCATACCCACCCCGACACGGAGGCTGGCTGCCATTCAGTGCATTATGGGATAGAGCCGATGCTGTGGCAACAGGGAGCCTTTGTGGTGGGTGAGGCCTTGGGGAGGACGTGTTGGTGGTGAGCCTGGCATCCTTGCTCAGCTGTGGGGCTGCCCGTGGTTCACTGGAACAGCCCTTGGGACTCACTGCCTGTCTGATTACATGCCCCCTGGCACCCCGAGGCCAGGCTGGGGGAGTCCCAGGGGCCTAACAGGCTTCACCCTCAGTGAAGGGTGGCCTGGGGCTAGACCCCAGGGGCCTGAGTCCCCATGGGGGGCTTAGGGACACCCTGGAGGCCCAGCCTGGCAGCTCCGTTGCACTCTGAGCCCAACTGCTAACATCACCCAGTCCTGGGGACCCCTCAGAAACCACAGACAACAGTGACAGTTTGCCAATCATGTGGTCACGTTGGTGTTTGAGGCAGCACGCGGTGGCCAGGGCTCAGGCCGCGGGGCTCCCATGGGCCCAGGCCTGGGGTGGGGAGGCTTGGCCCCGATGTCATTCTATCCACCATGTTCCCGGCCGTCGGCTTAGACCACAGCCTCCCAGGGAAGGATCCTGCCACCAAGGAAGTGGCTCCTTGCAGCGGATCAGCCTCCCACCCAGCCTCCTCTGACCAGGGGTGGACCCCCGAAGCGGCCCCTCTGGCCTGACTTGCTCTCTGTCACACAGGGTAGGATGCTGCCTTGAAGGACCGGGGCATGGGGACAGAGATGTACTGGCCATGGCGTGCTGGTTAGAGTGGCCACTGCTACCTGACCCTTGGTGACACTGACTCCGGTCTCCCACGCTTGGTGAGTCTCAGGGCGGCCCCCTCTGCGCCCCCAGCCCTCCTCATCTCCAGGCACCCTCAGGCCCTGCCCTCGGGCCTGTGGGCGGCGTGGCTTCCCAGCACCTCCTGCCCTTCCAGGGATCATGTCTGCTCCCGCCCTTCCCTCCACCTGGACTTCCTTCCCCGAACCTCTGCAGGCCACAGTCCACACATCCTAAGAGCCCCATTACAAATGCTGCCCCCTCCAGAAGGCCCCTGGCTGTGTGCTCCGCTCTGTCTGGGACACACACTGGCCTCCCTGGGTAGGCAGCTTGATCCCCGGAGCTGCCCACGGTCCCCGGATCCTCCGGGGCAGGTCCAGCCCCAGAACGGGGAGGCCACGGCTTCTTAGACATCCTTCAATACACCTGACCCACCCTCCTCCCTGGCTCAGAACACCCCGTAGCTTCCTGTGGGAGGTTCCCCTCCCTCTGCCCCCACCTGTCAGGCCCAACAGATTTGGGGCCCGGCAAAGAGTAGACAAGAGTATATGTTCTGTCTAGGAAGGCTTCTTTCTCTGAGCACCCACCATGTGCAGGAAGAGCCGTCTTCACTGTCCTTTTATACCTCAGTAGAAGACGTCCCAATAGAGGGATGTCAGCCAAGGTTCTGATAAGGCCTACAGAGAGCACACAGCCAAGGGCTGAGCCTGGGGAAGGGGCCAATGTCCCACTCAGGCTGGTGGCAGGTGGACTGAGAGGCTGTAGCTCCTGGCCTGGATCACTGGGGCAGCCCTATGCATCCTATGGCTTTGCTGGACCTGACAGAAAGAATGGCTGCATGCCATCTGGGTGGAAATCATTTCGCTGCTGGAGCGGAGCAGGATTCTTAAGTGTTCTTATCAATGAGAATGGACGTGGTCTGTCCTGGAGGGATGCCCACTGTCTGTCCTCCCAGGAGACCCTCGAGATGCAGGGCAGGGCTGGGGGAGAAAGGGTCCCCCACGAATCCCTGGATTAAACAAGGTCAAGGGGGTTCCTGCAGAGCTTAGAGGTGAGCCTGGGGCTGCCTGGGACCCCAAGGCCCAAGGCAAACAGTAGGGAGTGGGAGTCCCTGTCCTGAACTGGGGCTGAGGTTCAGCTATTTCACGGTCCAACTGGATAGCCCTCACAGGCGCAACCTAACAGATGCACGGAATAAAGGAAGAGCTTTCTGACTCCGGTGTGGGCGTGCTCTCCTTGTGAGTGGAAGAGCCCACGACGGGGACGCCACCAGGGAGTGACCGGGACCAGCGTCCCTCCAGCTCTGCGAGGGTCCAGCATTCGGCAGGTACCAGGCCTTGCAGGATTCCTTAACGTGTTTTGTTGCCATTCTGTTTGTACGGACACCTTCTATTTGCCGCCTGCAATGCTTGTTTTCCATTTCCAGTAGTGCTGTAAGATTTCCTTTCAAAATATAATCACTTAAGTAAAAAAATAAATAAATAAAAAAACCCTTTTGAAGAAAACCCTCCAGTAAACAATAGTGAAGCAGGTGGGCGGACGGGCATAGGACTGAGTGGAGTGCGGGCCCAGCTGGGTAGGCGCGTGGGCTGGGGACGAGCAGCAGGGGCTGGGGCAGGGAGAGGGCCGGCTGGGGCCTCCGTGCTGCTGCTTGGCCCCGCTGGACCCCCTTGGGGCTGTCCTGTGATGAGGCCGCCCGGGGGCCGGGGTGGCTGTAGCCACGCGTGTCTATCCCTAGGCCCCAGGCTCCCCCCGCCCCGGCCTCATCTCGTGCCCGCTGCTGCCCTTGAACCTGTGTCCAGCTGCCTGTCATTCGCCCGTTAACCTGTCAGCATGTTAAGCATTGGAAGGGTGGCAGGAATGGAGTGTTGGGGGGAGCCTGGGATGCCCCGAGTCAGCAGGGAGCTGCTCCCTGAGCCCTCCTCAGCCAGGGGTCATCTGTCCTCGGGCCCACCTGGGCAACAGCAGAGGCCAGCTGTGTTGGGCTGCCTCCTCGGCATCCTCTCGACCCAGAGGGCGAACTGAGGCCAGGGTGTGGCCCCCTGCCCTGGGTTGCACGGCAGGGGGGACAGGCCCCGATGTCTCTGCCCTCCCAGCAGGGCTAGCAGGGCTGGCAGAGCGGAGCAGGTGTGCGGGGGTCCAGGGGGCCGGCATGCTCATGGCCCGTTCTCCGGACCTGGGTGTTAGAACCTGCTGTCCAGCACCCTCCCTGACTCACAGAGTAGAGTGGGGGGCACCTGGGGAGCGGGGGGTGGGGCGGGAAAGGCTGGGTCCCCAGCACAGACTCTGCCTGCGGCCAGCAGTCACATCATCTAGATCATGAATCCGCACGGGCAGGGCGCAGCGCAGACACTCCCGGGGGGCTGGACCCCCCCACGGCAGGTGGGAAAGGGGCATAGATCCTGCATGGGGGCAGCCGAGGACCCCGGGCACCAGAGTCTGTGGGGTGACTTCGAGTCCGAGGTGGCTGCCCCGCAGTGAGGATGGGCTCCTGCCTCAGGATGCCCAGCTGTCCCCTCCGCCGTGCGTCTGGTGCAGGGCAGCGAGCAAGGCCTGGGAGAGGCCAAATAACGCTTGGAGGAAGTAGGCCAGGAGCCCCGAGCCCATGGCCTCTGGGGTCACTGAGCCGCGGGGGCCCCCACGCTCGGACATCCCCCAGCCACCTCCTCCACCTCTGAGGCAGCCCCGTCCTGCACGTCGGGCGCTGGGAGTGCAGCTCGTTTCTGGGATTTCATGGTAGAAATGACTCCGGGGCAGGTCCTTAAACACGGAGCCTGAGCATATGTTCCTGACTGATTTAGGTCAATCCCTGGCGGCAGACGTGCAAGGGCACAGCCCTTGGACCTCCATCTGCCTCGCGAGCCCCTGCAGCCAGGGACCTTTCCAGAAGGCGCAGACTCCCTCCCCGGGGCTGGGAGGCTGCTTGACAAGAAACTGTAATGCTGCACCTGCTCGGGAGGCCTCGGAGATACCGTGGGCAGGGGCTGATGGGGATGGGGTCAGGGGGCGAGGGGGGCCACCACTGGGGGCACCCAGAGGCTCTCTGACAGCCAGCCAGGGAAATGAGCTGCCCTGAGGATTAAAGCGGGGGGGGGGGGGGGGGGGGTTGTTATAAAGGGCCGGAAGCTGCTTGCGTCCCTGGCTCTAATCCTCACGTGGTCAGCCTGGAGGCCGCCGGGGCTGGTCCGATTCCTCCCCCGAGGTCAGGCCTGCACACGGCCTCTGGGACCGCAGGTACATCACAGGACAGCCCCACCCGGGCTCCGCCCAGGCCATGTTGGGCTCGGGGGGGGGCTCACTGCCCCGAGTTCCTGAAGATCCAGCCTGTATCCCAGGACAACCCCTCCTGTCTTGGGGCCTGGAAGGGAGTCTCGGGTGTAGGAGGTCAGGCAATGCACGAGCACCCACTGTGTGCAAGCACATCACCTCCCTGTGAAACAGGTTAGGTCATTGTGGGTGGGGGTCCCCTGGTGGCCTGTGGGGGTGGGGGTGCTCCTGGGCCTGGCTGTGGGTCCTGGCACATGGGTGGTCGTTGGGAGGACTGGGCCCTGTACTGCTCTCAATTGGACCTCAGGGAAACAGGTCCCGGCCCCTTTTCATGCCTCATGGGGATCTCAAAGGTGACAGACCTAGATGGGCCTGACGTTCAGCGCTGCCAACGGCGGGCCGCCCCAGCCTGTCCCCAGAGCAGCGTCCTCTTCCAGGCCTCCTGCGTGGCCAACTTTCACTTAAGCCCCAGGAGGGCCTGAGGGCGGAGCAGGGGGAGGGACAGAGCCCTGTCAGCCCTGGCCACGCCCCAGGTGACCCGTACCCCCAAGTGTCTCCCCTCCTCAGCCTGACCTTCGGGCCCTATCTCCGGCTGCCACTTAGGGTCTGCACCCCAGGATCCCCGTCCTGTGCCCGGGGGGCTGCACGGCTACGCCTGCTGTCACTGCCCGACGTCTGGGCCGGTGCGGCGAGGCCTGGCCTGAGCAGGACCTCAGTGAGGGGAGCTCCGGCCCCGTTGCTTATCCGCCTCCTGCACACGGTTGCTGCACAGGCCATGCACCAGCCCGGGGCAGAGGGCAGTGGAGTCTGTGGGCCATCCAGAAGCCCTCCTGGAGTGTCACATCCCAACAAACAGAAGCCCTGCCACCCAAGGGCCTCTGTCCGCCCCCCTTGGCCTCCTGAGAGCAGCTAGGTCTGCCCTCCTCCACAGGCCCTGACTGCGCCCCACGAGCCTCTCCTGGATCATCGTCACCTCCTCTACCCTGGCCTCCAGGATGATCATGTGAGGATCCGAACTAGGAAGGAGGAAAACCAAAAAGACATCTCTGTGCAGATAAAGGGTCAGAAGACGGGTCCCGGCCACCACGTGTGGCTGGTGGCCTTGGGCCAGGCGGCCCATCTCCCTGTAATTGGGGTAGTAAGGACTGTCTCAGACACCCTGTGATGCCCCTGGGGCATGAGCTGTGGGACGCGTCCAACTTGGCCCCCGCATATTAGCGCGCGCCATCGGCAGCAGCCTCCTCCCAGGGTCCTCCCCTCTCCCAACTGGCCCGGCCACATACCCACCCCACAGCTCTGATGGACCCTATGGATGGATTTGAACCCATGTACTTGGTGATCCCCGCTCGGGGCACAGGGTGGCTGCTGCTCCGGGCATGGAGAAAGGGGTCCTTTCTGGGGGTGGCAGGATGCTGCTACGAGGCCAGAAGAATGAAGTGCCAGTGGAGGCGTTGGGGCGCAGCCTCCAGCAGGGCAGGACCCTCATGTGACTGGCTTTTTGGGGCGGCCCAGGCAAGTGATGCAGCCTCCCCGTGTCTTCACGCTCGGCAGCATCATAGTCATGCACAGGGACTGTTGTCCAGGCTCGCGGGCGGGAACAGGCCTCTCCGAGGGGCCCGGGACACCCCACAGACAATATTGATGCTGTTTCCACCCAAACAACCAAATGCCAGATATTAATTCCAGGCTCTGTTGGAAACACAGAAATCGATGCCCACAGAACAGGGAGGACAGACCTGAGGTAGGCCTAGCGCGGTGGCCTCTCCACAGGAGGTGATCACTGGCAGGAGGGGCTGGCGGGTGGATGTGTCTTGGGGTGGCCCTCCCCGCAGAGGTGCAGGCTCCCGGGTTAGGAGGAGGGGCTGCTGGTTGGGCTGTGGCCTCGGCTCCCACTGGTACGCAGTGACTACGGGCTCTGCTCCTTCCAGGGGCAGCAACGCGTCCCCTGACCCCAGCACCTTCTGACACCCCAGCTCGGGGCATACATGGTGCCAGCATCCACCCGCCAGGCTCTGAAGGTGGAGCCACCCTGCCTGCTGGGAACTGCACATGAGGAGTGCCTAACGCTTGCTGGGGCAGCTGCTGGGGGCCTTCTGCTGGTGTCCTGGGACTTTATCCTGCTTGCAGCTTCCGGGCAAGGTCCTTGGCCTGCCTGGGCCTCTGCGGTCTGTGCTCTCCATCTGGGGCCCCACCTCTGCACCCCCCAACTCCTAACCTCTGCTCGGGATGCTGGAGTCTGAGTCAGAATGGGTGGCAGACGCAGGGCAGATTCTAAGCGGCTAGTCTGTCCTAGGGCGATCAGCTTCCTGGGGAAGGTGGACACAGGGGCAGCTTCTCCTTTCCGGGGTCGAGGCCTCCGGATGAGTGAGTGTCTTGGGGTGGGGGGCTGGTTTCTGAGAGGCTGCGGCCCGGCCGGGGTCCCCTAGCAGGGGAGTCGGTGAGCTGGCTACCAGCTGGGTGCTAGAGGCTGAGGGCTTGAGTCCCTCCCTAGGCTCAGATGTTGCAACTCTAACCCACAGGTGATGGTACTTGGAAGCGGGGCTTTTAGGAAGTGATTAGGTCATAAAGGCAGAGCCCTTACAAAGGGGGTGAGAGCCCGCATAAAAGACACCCCAGAGAGGGGTGCCTGGGTGGCTCAGTGGTTTAGCACCTGCCTTCGGCCCAGGGCGTGATCCTGGGGTCCTGGGATCGAGTCCTGCACCGGGCTCCTGCATGGAGCCAGCTTCTGTCTCTGCCTCTCTCTCTGTGTCTCTCTGTGTCTCTCGTGAATAAATAAATTTTAAAATCTTAAAAAAAAAGAGAGCCCAGAGAGTTGCCTCCCGCCTTTGGCCACAGGTGGACACAGCGAGGAGATGGCCATCTTGAGCTCACCAACACTCAGGTAGACTGAGCCTTGGCCTCAGACTTCCGAGCTTCCAGGCCGTGGGAAATACCGCCCGTTTACTTCTCAGCCACCCGGTCTGGTATTGGGTTGCAGCAACCTGGATAGGCCGAGGCACTGGGCAGGGGTTTTCACCTCTCCAACCTGCCAACCTCAGTTTCCCTGTCTGTGAAGCAGGGTGGGGGTGTCTCTTTGCAGACACACAGCAACGGCGGATGGTGGCAGGGGCTGCCGGCCTACCCTGTGCTCACCAGTCAGCTCCCAGTGGCTTCAAAAGCTGCCATCCTCCCCAGCCCGTCCTGGGACCCCTGGGGCACCTACCCTCCCAGCGTTGCCGGCATCGTCGTGGGGCTGCCTTCTGGAGCCCTAGAGGCTGATGCTCTTCTGTCCACATGAGCCCCTCTTCTGTTCTCTGCCCACTGTGGCCCCTGGCGTCCCAGGGCCTCCCAGCATGCCCTGGAAGGAGAGGGGGTCCCCCCTTTTGGGCCATCCTGGTCGTGCTCTCAACCCCTGCCAATGAGGTATCAGAATTCACAGCTTTTTTGCAGGATTTCCTAGGCAGTTATAGTTAATCTGGGAGGCTGAGATGCTCGGGGCACAAGCAACAGGGTGTTAGTAACGGTGGGCCAGCAGTCAGCGGGGACGGCAATGGGCCTCCAAGGACAGCACAGGAGGAGGGATTTGGCTCAGACCCGAGGGAGGAGGGAGGGGAAGGCCTCAGGCCTTGGTTGAGACTGAACCCAGCTCTCTGCCGGGCTCTGGCCTCCTTCCAACTGCCATCCTGTGTTCCTGGGGATCAGGGAAGTGCGAGCACGGGCCATGCCCACCACAAAGCATTAGTGCTTCTCAGAGGCAGCCGGGGACAGGGCCTCCTCCCCCCAGAAGCCTTCTAGAGACATCTCCAGACCTGGGCTTCCATGCTGGTCTGCCCCTACTTGCCAGGGACCCTGGGTTGGCGAGGAACCCCTCTGAGCCTCCGTCAGGCCTTGGATGGGTTTGTGTTTGTACCAGGCGCCCCTTCCTGCCCCTGCTCCTTGGGGGTTCCCTTCGAGGCCTTGGCCCACCCACCCACCCGCCCTGCCAGGTTCCTCTGCTTCCTTGCCCAGCAGCTGTGGGCCAGCCTAGCACGACCACCACCGTTGCGAGGGGGGAAGGTACCAGTTTTGCTTCTTGCACGCCACCTCCTCCAGCATCTCTAGGCATCTTGCAGAGGAGGAGACTGAGGCCATGAGGGGCAATGGCACCTGACAGGCCACACAGCCACCCTGGGCCACCTGCCAGTTCACACTGGCTTTTCCAGGGATGGTACCTCTAGGTGGTGGAGCTCCAGGCCCTTCCCCGCCCTGGGAAGGAGAGCAGAGAAGCCATGGGGCAGGGATGGTCGTGAATGTGGAGCCTCCCCAGGGGTGGACTGGTTCAGGGTGGCCTGTGGCCGGTGCAGTGCTGAGAGGTCAGGTTATAGGCCAGTGTCGCCTTCAGAGGGAATGGATCCCATCTGTCCTCCTCCCTGGCCGCGGAGCCCAGCGGCACCCTGCCTGGGCTTGGTGGGAGTCCTTTCCTGTCCGCACTGTGTGGGCTGGGAGCACCCACCCCCAGGTTCTCTGTTGTTCACTCCCTCGTTCCCACAGGGGCTCCCCCAGAGGGGTCTCTCTCTCTGGGAGCTAGCTGAGCTCCAGCATGGGTCCTGGGCCTCTGAGTTCCCCTCTGTGTCCTGGTCTCCTCTCTTCTGCGCCTGCGCTTCTTGGTGGGCAGATCTTATTGTTTGAGTCCACGCTGTCTGTGGGGCGGGGGCCTGCATGTCTCTGAAATGAGTTTCTTTTTTTTAAAATAAGAATTCTTATATTTACCCAATAGTCGCCATTTCCGGTGTTTTTCAAATATGGAAACCCATCTGAAACGAGTTTCTTGATGCCAAGTGGGCCAGGGATTGCCTGAGGACCCAGAGCCTCCTCCCACCCTCCTGTCCCACTGGCCCAGCCTCTGCGCCCACTGGGGGGGGCTCCTCTTGTCCGTTCCCTAACCTCCCGGGCTGTGGCATCCCAGGGTGGGGGGAACAGCAGCTCTGGAGTTGATCCCCTCAAGGCGGTGGTGTGCTAGAGCCGGCTCTCCCCAGCCCTGACCACCGTGACAGCCCGTGGGTAGATCTAGAATCTGCCATGGTGGTGGCACTTACACCAGAACCGTGCGGATGCTCCAAATCCGAGCCCGTCTCCTGCGGATTGTGAAGCATTGAGCGGATCCTCACGCTGGCCAGGCTTGGGGCTCTCCACGTACCACGGTCATCCACGAAGAGGCCTCAGGGTCAGGTGCAGCCCTCTACCAGGGCAAGGGGGCCCGCTGGAGATGGATGCCCCACTTCCTTGCCCAGCGAGTGGAACTGCTGCTGGCCCAGGCCCAGAGCCAAGACAGGTGCTCTGCGTGGGTGCGACGGTGCCCCTGTGCTGCCCACCCGTTCCACCTCCCAGCTTCCTGGGGCTTTTGCATCAAGTTTCCTCTGGGGAAAATTAGCCCTGGATTGCCCTGGTTCTTTGGAAGCTCAAACCTAATAGGACACTAGGATGTCTGTGACACGGGGTGCATCACCTGGTCCCGTGCTCCTGCCCGGGCCAGGCCATTGGGTGGGGGCAGGGTGGCTACTTCCCAGCTGCTTGGCCTCCATTCATCAGCGCGAAGCTCCCCGCTCTCCGGACTTTGAAGCTGCAATAAATATTGATTCTGGCAAATCGATGAATTTCTGAGGACCTCGCTCGATTGCAAAGTTACAAGGATTAGGGCAAAGTCATCCACACACCCAACTCCAGCATCGCTAAGAGCCTGGTGGGGTGCATTTCCAGGGGCCAGTGCCAGTGGCTGGGGCCACCTGGAGGGCAGGAGGGGAGGGGCTTGACCGGCACCACCTCCCCCGACACCGCGGACATGGACACCACGGCTGAGAGGCTGGGAGGGTGTCCTCCTGCCAACCCATCTGGGCCTTTCCCAGGGGTCCTTGTGTGCCTGGCGGCCAGAGTCTAGGCCAGAGCAGAGGCCCTTCCTCAGGCCTGTCCGCAGCCTGCGCTCTCCCTCCCCTGCTGGCATGCCCCTGAGACGGGGAGCTCACCACCTCCTAAGCTGCTGCTTCATCTCTACCCCCAGCAACACCTCGCCCTGGCCCCATCCACAGGGGTGGCGCCCCTCCCCCCACGCCCCTGCCCACTTGAGGTCACTCTGGCCATTTCCCCAGCTCTGCTGCCACCACCTCATTGGGCCCTTCTAGGCCCGGGTCACTTCTGCTTTCCATCAGTCTGGATCCTGTCCCCGCTTTTGCACATGTTGCTCCCTCTGCCTGGAGCCCTTCTCTGAGGGACCGTTCAGCACCTGCTCCATCCTTCCTCTGAGCTCCCACCTGCCTGGAACTGTCTTCCCCAGAGGGTGAGGCTGGGGCCCAGGACCCTCAGAGGACCCCCTCTGAGTCCCTCCAGGGACAGTGTTTGGGTGGGTGGGCCTGACCATCCCCCTCTGTTTCATGGGTGTTTCTTCTCCCTTCCTCCCCGCTGGCCCTCAGTAGGGCCCCGCTCCCCCTCACTGGGGCCCCGCTCCCTCTCATCTAGGACCTCGCTCCCCCTCACCTGGGGCCCCGCTCCCGCAGCATGTCTCTTGTCTTCAGCCCACTCTGTCTCTCTCCCTTCTCCTTCGAACTTCAAGGCTGAGTCTGATGCACTCCAGCAGGCAGCTTTATTTATGAGATTTTGGGAAATGCAGATGTGATGTTTCCAGCTAATAGCCCCAAATCACTCGTGCCGCTCCATTAGCAGGGAAACCGGCCTGTGTACATTACACATTGCCTAAGTGGGAGCCGAGGCAGAGGTTTTATGACCCCATAAAACTTTAGGAGTTTATTGCTATTGAACAAACATGTAATCCGATGCTTCAAGTTCAATATATGTAGCCAACGGCATCCAGGGCTGGCTGTGGCTGTGGCTCCCGTGGACGGGCCAGCCGGCTGGGCAGGCTGAGCCTCGGAGACATCCAGGGGCTTTGGAGCCGATTGGTGATTGATTGGCTGCAGGATGGGGGCAAGATTTATGGTGGCCATACCAGGGCCTGTCCTTCTTCATACTGAACAGCCCAGAGGGCAGGCAGAGGGGAGGGTTAGCCACCAGGAAGCTGAGGCTCGCGGTAGAAGTTGGGCCATAGGCCCCAAGCAAGGGGATGTGGAGGCAGAGGCCACAACACTCCCTGAAATATGGTGATCCCAGCAGACCCCCTTGCAGGGAGGGGCAAAGGAATAGTCTGGGGAGGGGCCATTGGCTATGCCTCACAGACCAGAGGTCCCCCAACCCATCCCTTCGTTATCTGCCTGTCCACCCACCCAATCATCCACCCAACCATGCCTCCACACATCTGTTTATCCATCTACTACCTAATCATCACCTGCCCATCCATCCACCATCCATCCATCCATCCATCTGTTCATCCATGTATCTATCCATCCATCCCTTCCTCTATCCCTCCATCCATCCTTCTATTCACCCATGTTCATCCACCCAGCCATCCCTCTTCACACCCATCTGTTCATCCATCAATTCATCAGTTCATCCCTTCCTCTATCGTTCCATTCATCTACCTGTCTATCCAATGGATCCATTGCTCTGTCCATCCTTCCATCCATCTGCCTGTCCACTCACCGGCCACCCACCCACCTATATGCTCATCTACTTGTCTGTCTGTTCATCCATTCATTCATCCTGCATCCACTTGGCCACCAGTCCATTCCTTCCCTCACACAGCTGCCCCTCATCCAGGGATCGGGCTGTCCCCCGAGAAATGACCCAAGCCATGGGGACCTATATCACCTTGCAGAAATGCTGCCATTGTTGCTTTGGCCTTGGTCAGAGCACCCACACCCTCTTGCCTCGCTTCACCCCCTGGGAACCTCCTCCTCATGTCTGCATGCTCTATGTATTTAGTCCAAATAATAGAGATCCCCATGGGTAATGGTGGTTTATTTATTTCCTCCTGATTTTGCTGTATGCACACACTCTTCATCCTAAGTTCATATGTGACTCTGTGCTTGTCTGCTCTTCATCTTCATTTTGCATTGTTGGGTAGTCTAGCTGTTTCCACCTTTTCTGCAGTGACAAGTGAATGCCATGGCCACACCGAGTCCACACAGACGGATCTGTACCTCTGAGTCAGACTCCATCAGAGGCTGGAAGTCCTCGTGACCCAGGACCCCTGTGACCTGGCCCCCTGAAGCTGCCTTTGGGGAGTGAGGGGCTTCTGTGGTACCTGGCCAGAGAGGCTAGGGCATTTGATGGGGCTGGTTTTCAGTGCGTTGCCTCATCTGCAGTTTGCTCAAGTCCTTGGTGTTTTGGCTGGGGATAGGCTCATGTTATGTTAATGACATTAATTTTTTGTCACGTTAGTGTCAAAAATTTGCCTGATTCATTGCTTGCCTTTGAACCGTACGGTTTCTTCTGAGCCACCCGAGAACTTAGCTTTCACACAAAGTGTACTTACCTTTGCCTTTGTTCTTAGAAAGTTCTTTCCCACGGGGGATTTGGTCAATATTTGCCTGCTTATTTCCGGTTCCTTTCAGCTCTGTTTGCAGCACCTTGCCCACCAGTGCACCTACGGGCCGCAGTCCCTCCCCTCCTCCTCCCCCCTCTCCCCGCCTTCCTGCTGGGTAGTTCCTTGGGGGTACAGCTGCGGAGGGGACAGACCTGACCCTGGCCTCCAGAAGGGCAGGTGCACCAGTGCAGACGTGCAAAGCAAAGAAAGCAGGTGTGGAGTCAAGGCTGAGGACGTGGAGGTCTGAGCCGGGGGCTGGAGGAGGGAGTGGTGTACTGAGTGGGGATGCCAGAAAACTCAAGTTGGAGTGATGACTAGTGGGGGCAGTGGCGGTGGTCCAGGGAGTGGAGAGTGGACGGTACTCTGAGGAGACCCGTCTTGTCCGTGTGTCCAGCGTTCGGAACACCTGGGGCTGTGAGTGGGGTGAGAGAGGGAAGCAGGGAGGTGGCAGCATGGGGCAGGACAAGGAACCACTGAGGCGGATCAGTGTTCTGCGCCCAGAGCAGCCACCGGCCCTGCTCGCTGGCCAGCTGGGGAACACGAGGTGCGAGGTTCGAGGCCCCCCAGGCTGTGTTTGGTTTGGAAAGTGGCCTGTGCAGGGCAGGCCGGGGTGCCCGGGGTGGGGACGCAGGAGCTTGGCACCTGCCCGGGCTGTGGAGGTCTGGCCCCGAGTGGAGTGCTCGGGTCCGTGTGCATCTTGTGCTTTAGGGCCCCGTCCTCTCTGACGTTTGGCCCCCTCACCCTGAAGGGCAGTGGGGGCAGCGGAAGCTGATGCAGCGAGGCTGACGGAGGCACACGTGTGCCCTGGGCCGCAGTCGGTCGCCCTCTCCTCTGGACAGAGGAGGCTCTCTCGAAACGAGCTCGTCCCCATGGCCGATCCCTCCGGGCAGAGGCACCGGGGGCCGTAGAGCCAGAGACGGCACGTCCTCCTCCATCTAGTCCATCTCTGCGGCTGCTCAGGGCCCTGAGGTGGTGTTCGGCACCGGCTGTAGGGGCTGCGGTGGGGGCAGGCCCCCTTCCCGCCCCCTTGGCATTGAGGGCTGTGAGAGGAAGCCTGGGGCGGGCACACTGGGCCCCAGCCCACAGTGAGAGGGAATGGGCAAGGTGCCTGCCCTCCGACCGATGGTTCCCCAAGAGTGAGCTAGGGCATGTGGGACAGGGCCCAGGAGTGAGCCCGGCCCCACATCCCGCCAGGTAGTTCTCTGGGGCTGCTATGGGGGCCTCATGGAGCCACGCATGGCACAAAGGGCATGGGTCTGCACACGGACGGGCAGGATGGACCCTGAGCCAGACGTCTGGGCCCTGTCCATGGCCACAGAACCTGATAACTCAGGGGCAGGTGGAGGGTCAGTGTGGCTGGTCACAGACAAGAAAGACACTTGGAATCAGGCTACAAAGCCCCACGAGTTCCTCAATGTGACTGGACCCTGCTCAGATATCAGCACTGGCCACATCAACAGAGGCTGGGGCCTGGAGGGAGGGAGGGGATAGGCCTGGGGGTGGGGGGGCTGAAGCTGTGGCAGCAGCAGGTACCAGGTGGTCGGTACCCAAAACTAGACATGGGGCCTGGTGGGCTGCTTGGCATTCAGGCCGATGCATGAGGAAGGCCGTGTTTCTCGGGTGGCTGGTGTCCGGCAGGCAGTGTCGGGAGCTCAAGGTATGGATGGACTGTGACACAGGCCTGGGACAGCTGCTGGTGTACCCGGCCTGCAGGGGTATGAGGCGGAGAGTCGGAATCAGTGCCTTGAATGGGACCCAGTGGGCAGGCCAGCATGGCCCCTGGGCGGGGGGTCGATGGGGGGGCCCTGAGGCCCCAGCCTCTCTCTGTACAGCAGCCTCGTGGTCACAGCTGAAAGGCAACCCCATTAGCTCCGGGGCGGGGCAGGAGCCACATCCAGAGGATTAATGGTCAGAGGGGAGGGACTGTGCCACTTCCCAGCCTTGTTGAGGTAATTATCAGTCTCGATTAGCACTTGACCTGTGGCCTGCACCGGGCGCCTGTCAACTCGTTACTGCTAATTGTCAGGACAGGTGGCACCTCCAGCCTCATTACCTGGGTCTCAGCCCCTGCCCCGCTGAGGCCAGGGGGTGCGGGGAGAAGGGAGCGCAGTGCGTACCAGGAGCTGAGGCTCCAGTCGGGCAGTGCCTCCTGGTGGGGCCTCCAGCCGCCAGAGTGCCCACAGCTGGGCCAGGCCCCTCTGCTCTGCATGCAGCTTGGTCCACTGGCCTGGAGTCGCCAGGATTCTTCGAGCTCCATCCCACCATGCGCCCAATGGGTCTAAGACTCTGAGACCCACCCCACCAAGGGTCCACGGTGGGCATGACTCTGTCAAGGGTGGGACCCACTCCCAAAGCCCTGCCCTCACCCCCAGTCCATACCTCCCTGGCCCACCCTGTCTTGCCTCCTTGTGCCTTCCCCCCTTGCCCACACTCAAGTTCCCCCGAGTCCTGGGGGGATGGGGGGTTATGAACTCAGTATGGACTCAGTCAACAGACTCCCTCCTAGCTATGCAGAGGGGCAAAGGCCTGAGCTGGATCTTCTGGGACGTCACCGTCCATCTGTCCTCGTTGGGACAGGTGCCTTGCTGGAGGGTGCAGGACTAGCCTCCTCCGGGGTGGCCCTGGCAGGCGCTGATCCTCTCTGGGCAGGCCCCAAGCTCCGGAGCTCACCAAGGTGATGGACAGCTTTGCTCTTGAAAGATGTGTCTGGAACTGCCTCTTCCACCGGGGGTGACCAGGGTCACTTCCATGGTGAGGGGCGTGCAGACAGGGCCCTCTGTGTGCCCCAGTCATCCTCAGCCCTCACTGGCCCTGCAGGTCCTGTGCCTGGGCTCCTGGGTGGCCTGGCCTCCGCTGGGAGCAGCTCTGTGCCTCCGCAGAGGCAGTGCCCGGGGACCTTCCACCGGAGGGTTCAGGGAACGCAGCCCCAGAAACCTGACGGGCCCCTCGGTGGCGGCCCCGTTCCCTGCTGGGGGTCCCCCTGCCCCCCTGGCGGGATAGGACTGGAGGGCCAACTCTGCCTCCTCACGGGAATGAGCCAGGCGCCTCCTCCGCTTCCGCTGAGTTATGGGTTTAATAGCAGAGGAGCCGAGCAAGCCGCTGGGGATGCTCCTCACTGGCTCGGGGGCCGGGGGGCCGGGGGGCCAGGGGGCCGGGGCCCGGCCTCCGCCAGCTCCCTGTCAGCCGGCGGAAGCAAACCGAGAGATTTATCTTCCCCGACTTTACGAGGCACTAACAGAGAGAAGGCTGAGAGGCAGCGACTAAATAATTGATGGCCCTGCTCACTCCGGGATCAGCCGAGGAGCTGGGGTGTGAGGGGAGGGGATGGCCGGCTGCTGGCTGCAGAGACCTGGGAAACCAGCTCGAGGCCTGGGGGACCCCGACTTGGTGCTCCAGTGATCACAGACCCTTGGGGCAAGTATCCCCAGGCGCAGAGCTCAGAGGTCCCGGGGCCAGCTCCCCCCCAGCAACCCCACTCGTGCGAGCGACCTGGCTGCCCCGTGCTCTGCACCTCCTCCGGCCCCTTTGGGCTGAATGTGGTCCCTTTGGGCCTCTGTGCTCTGTTCGCAGCCGCTGAGCCACGGGAGATGAGTGCAGCTAGGGTATCTGGGGGCGGGCCGCGGCACTCTGAGCACCCGTTGCCCTGGCGGCCTCAGCTCCCCTCTGAGGGGCACCCCCTCCAGCTGCCAGATATGTCTGTCTTCGTCCCCTATATGCTCGCTCTTCTCTGTCTCTTCCTGCCCCATCACATTGCCAGTGGAGGGGACCACTCCCCTGCCCAAGGACATGGGTGGGCCAGGGCCCGGCTGCGGTGCCCCGAGAGCCCTCTGGGTGTGAATGGGACAACCTGCTTGGATCTGGAGGCAGGAGAGTCACCTGCCAGGCCAAACGGCAGGAGCCCAGACCACCCTGAGTGTCTCCTTATTGGTAATAGGGGTGTCAGTGACCACACATTTGGCCACCCCGAAGTGACATTCCTCCAGGAAGGGAGGTGCTCATGCCCCTGTTCCATCTCCTGCTCACTTTACTCTCCCCAAACCATCCAGGATCTATATGATAGAGGGATTTTATTTGCATTTTTATTAAATAATTGTTTGCTATCCTCCCTTGGAGGGTCACAAGTTGGTTACTTCCTGTGGCACCAGCGACAGGGGCCTGGGGAGGGTGAGGTATGGGGGCGGGGGGGGGAGGCCTCAAACTATTGCCAGAAATAGCCATGTGGCTTCACAGCCCATCCGACAGGCCCTGCCTCAGTGTCCCTGCAGGCTCAGGCCTGGCCTCTGGGCCCTCTCCCCCCTGAGCCTTTCCCAGTTGCTGGAATGGGTGTGGTAAGAAAACACTCCCATATCATGCTTCCCACGTGGCGGGGTGACCGACGGGCAACTGAGTCATAGGCACATGAAGTGACGGTTGCTGTATCAGCCTCCACACCCTTCTCCTTGGGGCCTAGTGGCTGAGCCCTGGCTGGTCTGGAGCACAGGGTTGAGAAGGTGTTTACCGGGTGGGCAGAAGCCCATGCCGAGGCGGATCATCCCCTGGAGTTTGTTTTCAGTGAGCACCGGCTTGGTGCACTTCCTCGTCTGTCAAACCCCCTTCATGCAGCCAGGCATCCTCTCGGCCCAGCGTAATCTGCTGAGCCCTTGCTCAAATATAAGCAGCTTTGCCGCTTTCTAAACACAACTAATCCAATTTGGGTTTTGGGGGTTAGAGGTGGGTAGCACCAGCCAGTGGACGATCCTCGGAGGATCCGTGGCTGGAGCTGAGGCTGGGCGCTAGGGCTATGAGGGTCACGGGTCCCCTCCCCATGGCACCGCGTGCCTGGCCTGGCCTCGGAGGAGGGCGCTGTGTGCTGCTGCCCCACCTCGGCCCCGCAATCCCTCCGTCTGTCCACCCTGGCTGGCCACCAGCACGGTACACGGTGCAGCCCTGCAGTCTGGCCACCGGGACACCAGACCCAATGCACCCTGTTTCCTCAAGGACCAGTGAGAGCCTGCAGTGGGGTGGGACCTGGGCTGTGGGACCTCAGCCTCCCTGGGGGACCAGGGCAGACTCCCTGAGGCCCCAGCTGGCCCCCTTCCCCACCCTGTGCCAGCACTCCCAGGAGCTTCCTGTCCCCAGCTGTCCCCTCTAGCCTCAGCCCCCTGCCTACCCAGCCCAGCCTGCTGCACCTGGAGGACACGGGCTCCCGTGGGCCTCTTGCCCAGGACTGGGCTCCGACTGGGGCCTTTGAGGGCGCCTCACACAGAGTTTTGCTTGCTCCGGGCAGAAACCACAAAACTAACCAGAACACGCACAGCTCCCAGATGACGGATTCAATTCAATTCCACAAATATTGACCACCGTCTAATCCACTCGTCCTCCAGCACCGGCTCGTTCCTCTGAGATTCCCAGCGTGGCAACCGCATCAGCTCATTTAATGTGGGCCCCCACAATGTCACCGGGTCACAGCGAGGGAGCCGCGGCTCTGCCCAGGGCCCCTGCAGATGGGGAGCCAGGGCTGGCGTCTGACCTCTGCGCCCAGGAAGGCCACTGACAGCCACGGACTCTGCCTGAGGGTGAAGAGGGTGCTGAGGCTCTAATCCCTGGTGGGCCTGGGGCCATGCTGGGGAGGGGGTGGAGACTCCCCTGGCCCCCTGCCCTGAGTCTGTGCTTGCGTGGGGCACGTTAGCGGGGCCTGGTGGCCAGATGGCAGGGAACAAAGCCATTCCCCAGCAGCTGCATAGGTTCGGCTGCCCGGGGCACACAGTGTGCACTCCAACCTCTTCCTGCCCCCCCCTTGGGCCAGCTCCTGTCTGCTCTGGGGCTTCCCCTGACTTTATCCAGTAACTTCACTCAGCCCCCTCATGCACTTTGCTGAGACCCTGCTCTACCAGAGTGGTGTTGAGGCCTGGGGAGGACTGGGGGTCATGGAGGGGCTGAGAAGTGGAGGGTTCAAGGGCACCGTGCCTCTGTCGGGCCTTGTGCTTGTGGCCACTGCACGGTGGAGAGCTGGGTCTGCAGAGGCCCCGGAGTCGGTTCCTGGTCAGCTAGACTCAGGAGGCACAGCCACCTCCTGTCTCAACAGCCCCCTGGCTCTGCTCTGCAAGCCTCCCTGGCTACCCCAAGTGGAGGAAACCCCATCCACTCGTTTCTCAGGCTCTCATTCTCCAGGCCCACCTATGCACTGCCTTCTGCCTTCTCAGCTGAGGCTGATGCCATCACCCAGGCCTTAGAGAGGGTGAGGTGTTCTAGTGGCCCCTGTCTGGCAGGGCCTGGGCTTTGGGTTGGGGGGTCTTGCAGCGAGCCGAGACTGTGTGTGTGGGGAGGAGCGGAGGCCCCGGGACAGCCCCTGCCACCCCACAGTCCTGACCTGGCAGCTGATCTCTGCTGGGCACTAATCTCTAGGCTGACCCTGGGCACCAGGAGATTTATCAGAAATGGAACTGATGGATTAAAGTAGAACCAGGAGAATTGATTTTTCTCCCTGGGCACTTAAATGCTGCTCTCAATCAGATGATCAACTCCCGGGCAAAGGTGGCCCTGGGACAGAGGTGGGCGTGACAGGGCGGCCCAGGGACAGAGGTGGGATCAGGCTCCAGCCCAGTGTCTGGGAGGAGCCCTGTGTGAAGTCACTTCTCTGGCAGGGCAGGGACCAGAGGCTGACCCCCTCCCCCCACCGGCTGTGTGGACGGACTGGCCCTGTCCCCTCTGTGTCCTGTGGCCTTAGTGTGAGCCTGGGGGAGCCAGTGACTCCTCTCTCACTCAATCATTCATGTATTTGACAAGCCCTGTGCTGAGGGAGAGTGATGAGCCTCCACAGGACACACGGTGGCAGCGGAGACAGGCCAGACCCGTGTACGGAGCCTCCCCAACACGCACTCATGTCCACCTGCGGAGGTCACCTGTGGCCTCTGCTCTGTGGTCCCCACCACGGCCTTCCCACCACCTTCTGCTGCAGAGTCAGGATCGGCAGGATGGGCACCTCCTTGTTCCGGCTGCTGGAACCTGGAATATGTCTGGGGAAACGTGAGCACCTCGGGTGGCCCTGGACTGTGGACAGGCTCCTGAGCAGCTGGCCTGTGGTCTCCACTGTGCCCTAGCTGGGGCCTGGCAGCTGTGGCAGGTGGTGTGGGCCCAGCCCAGCCTGATCCTGGGAGACCGTGAGGCACCCAGGAGGCCCAAGGCAGTGGGTCAGCCTTCTCCAGGGGGCCTAGAGGGGGCTGCCTCTCTCGGGGTCTGGGAGAGGGGCTCTCCAGGGCCTGTGATTTGGGGGCTGCAGGGTAGTGTCAGCATGGTCACCTCGTTAAATCCATCACTGGACATCTCCCAGTACACACTGTCCTTCCCTATAAAAGGGCACAAACAAACCTTGGTGGTGGTGACTGAGCCAGTCTGGGTAATGGCTGGCATTTCCAGGCCCAGACTGGTCCCCCCAGGAACTTCTGTGCTGCCCCTTCTCTGAGGATCTCACTGGGGACCCCGATGCTTATTCAGTGTGTGTCTGAGTCTCAATTTCCCCTCTCATTTGGCAACTCAGCCCAGAGGGGTTGGTATATGGGTGTGATACAGCAGCAAAGCTGCACCCCCCGACCCCCGATCAAACACCCAGGCTGCAGACCCGGCCCACGGTGAGGCAGGGCCCTGTGCACTGCCTGTCTAGTGGTCTCTAACAGGCTGTCCCAATCTGAATGTGACCCCTGCCCTTTCCTAGGGGCCCCACGGACCACAGGAGAAACACCGAGCTGGGAGACCAAAGGGCATGCTCCCGGCCTCCCTGGGTGCCCTTAGGATCTGCAAGGGATGGGGAACCAGGGCAAAGCAGTCCACTGCGCACTGGGGCCAGTATCCAGGGCAGGTGGGAGACTGAGCGCCCACGATGCTAACCAGGTCCCGTCATGCCGGTCACATCTTCATACCCAAGACTCCCATCCCTGGAGGTTCTGGCCTCTGAGCTCTGGATGTCTGAGCAGCTGCAGGCAACAGGAAGGGGGGTAGGCCTCGCCCCGGCCCTGACCTCAGCACCCACAGCTGTGATGGCCCCTGCCCAGGCCCTCTGCCCAGGCCCACCCATCCTCGCAGCCAGATAGGCCCGGGAGTCATGCAATAGTCAGAAAGTGAGAGCAAGCGGAGACTCGCTGGCTGTTCCTACCACTGCAGGGCGACGGCTGGCTGAGTCACACTGGCCAGCTTTGCTTCCTTCTGTTCCCGAAGCACCGCACGGCTCTGTCCGCTGTGGAGGAGGCACACAGTGGCCTCCTACTTGCTCGCTCCGTCTACTCTTGGGGGTCCGGGCTCCCCCAGGTGATGAGGGCAGCTTGTCATGCCAGCCAGAAGCTCCACCTGCCCCAGAGCTGGGTGGGCTTCTCCTCACTTGCCGCTCCATGAATATAGGCGTGGTGCTATCCTAGAACCCCAAATCCTCCTTCTGGAAAGCTGGAACTTCCTGGTGGTGGATAGTCCTGCCTGGAACCCACTGGGTGAAGGAACCCGGCCTTCTGTCTGGGGGTGGGGGCAGCCCCCCGGAGAGCCACTTTGGAACCAGGCCGCACAGCCATGCCGGGTGGGGCCCGGGCACTGGGAAGGGCTCAAGGGTGTAGATCATCTTTGGTGGGAAGCCCGGAACACGGAGCAAACCTAGTGCAAACTTGGTCAACAAGCCTCTTTGCTCCGCACCAAACGCTCGGAGGCTGCTCAGGTATGGACAGGAACCGGACATGCCCGAAGGTGGTTAGGGGGCTCAGGCCTGGGCATGGGGTACCTTCAGGGCAGCTTGCAGTCAGCGTCCGACCCCTCTGGGGTACGAGAGCTGACCTCTGCCCCGGGGCTAGACAAGCTGGATGCTGCTCATGCTCAGTGCTTGCTGAGTGCTCATCTCTGCTCGGCTCCCCTCCCCCGTGCAGCTCCCCTCGCTCCCCCCACGAAGCCCCAATGCAGGCAGCCACGGGCAAGTCCCCCCAGCCTCCCTTCCCATTGTGTCCTGCCTCGCCTTATCAGCCCTGCTGGCACAGCTGCCACTCGGCTCCTACCTGGTGCCTGGACGGGCAGGTCCACCCCTGGCTGAGGAGGAGACCCTCCTGGCTGGGCCTTGGCCTCTAGGACGGCATGCGGCCTGCATGCCTCACAGCTGCTGTCACCTTCAAAGTCACATCGGGCCGGCGCCCAGAGGCACAGAGGGCCCCACAGACAGTGGCCGCTGCCCTCACATTGCATCACGAGGGTGCTAACAGGGAGGTCATGAGCAGCCTGGGAGCTGGGCTGGGCCCAGGCTAGAGGTCCGGCCCTGGGCCTTGTCTTTTCCTCAGGATACCGGGCAGCTCACAGGCCAAGTGCGCACGGGGTGGGCCTGCTGTGGGGTACCCTGACCACACCCTGCAGAGGTGGCCGCTCGAGTTCCTTGTCCCCAGGAGGCAAACAGAGGCTGCGCTCCACACCAGGCCACGCGGGTTCACAGCCCGGGGCTTGCACTGGCCAATGGCCACTGTCAGTGGAACAAACGGGCACCATGTAGTGTTGTCTGTGAATGTGGGGGGAGAGCAGCCCTGCCAGGTGGGGGGTTTGCAGGCACAGCACAGGCTCTTGGCACCAGTGGGTGTTTGCAGGCGCTAGTTTAGTTCGCACGAAGAACATTTCAGACCTGAGCTGCCAAGCCTGCGGCTGAGCAGTGCCCAGAGGTGCTGGGAAGAAGGGTCCTGGCCAGGAAAGTGCTGCCAGGTGGGATCATCGGGGTCCCCATTCCAGCCTGAGTGTGTCTGGGGAACGCGGCCGAGGTCCTGTGTGTGCCCAGCTGGCGTGTTTAATTCCCAGGCCTGCTGTCCTAGCTCAGGGCCCCTCCTCGCTGCACAGACACGCCGTCAGGGCCCGTCCCCCTCCTGGCGGCAGAGCCCTAGACTCTGGACCAACGCTGCCCCCGGGCCCCAGGGAACCCCTGCATCTTCAGGGCGGATGTCCCCCCGACCGTGCCCGCCCCCCACCTCCCCCAGCTTCTGCAGCTCCGGGGAGGGGGGGTGCTGGGCGCCGGGCGTGGCTGGTTGGTTCCGTTGGTGTTTCTGGAAGACGGTGGCTGCAGGCAGGGAGGGCCTGGCCCATGTTCCCAGCAGGGGTGTCTGGCTGGGGGGTCCACACCCTGCCCTGCACCCCCTCCTTGGCGCCCCCCCCCATGCCGCCTCTCCTGCCTGGCGGCCCTGGCCGCCACCACCGCCTCGGGGTGCGAGATTTCACAGCGGCGTCCTCCTTGCCAGCTTGCGTCTCACGTAGGGGATGTTTCCATTTTTACAGCAGAAAGCAGCAAGTCCAAGTGCCGCAGCCGCAGCCGGAGTGCGGCGGCCCCCGGGGAGCTGCTGCCGCGGCAGGTGCTTCGGGGGAGCAGGCCGCCCCGCCAGCCGCGCCCCTAATTGCTGTCACTCAGGGAGCCGGCTCTCGCCTGGGGCGGCAGCGGGAACGGGACCCACAGGCTGGGGGGCCGGGACAGTCTCCAGGGTAGGTGCCACTGCTGGGGACCCAGCCCTGGGTCCCCGCGGGCCGACAGCGCTGCGCTAGAGGATCCAGGTGGTTCTGGGGCAGGAGCTTTGCTGCAGGACACACGTCGTCCGGGGTGTGCGACAGCCCTGGGGGGGAGCGCGTCGGCTCAGGGGGGTGGAACCCCATGTCGCTCTCGCCCACCTCACTCCCAGCCCTGGCAGCCTGTCCCGGGTGATGAGTGACCCAGGTGGCTGCAGGTGGCTCTGCTGTCACTGCTGATCCTTGACTCTGTTCTGTTGCTGAACGTCACCTGCACACTCTGGCAGCATCCCCAGGGGTGGGAGGGACACACCGTCCCTCCCCACCCCCGCACCCCATCACTTCCCATCCTTGCTCAGGCCCGTCTCCCAAGGAACCATTGGAGCACGACCAGGACTGTTAGGGAGATTTTCTCAGAAAAAGTGTTTGCAGCCCGGGGCACAGCAGGTCTGTGCGCTCCGAGTCCAAAGGTGTCAGGAGCCAGAGCGCAACTCTGCTGTGGCCCGCGGCCTAGAAGGGAAATGACAGAAAGGGGCAAGCTGCACGCTCTGCGATGTACAAACAAGATGATGAGCTTTCTTAGGAAACAGGAGGAGGATCTGGCTTTGCGTCATCAAAGCTGTCTGTGCCCCTTAAAAGAAGAGGGTGCTGTGTGGCCCATCACGCTGGTGGCAGGGGCAGGGGAGCACCGCAGGCCTGAAGGAGCGCTGCTGACCCCGGACCCCCAAGGGCATCAGCAGGCCTGCTGGGAGCCTGGCCCACGGGGAGGCAGGGCGGATTGCTGGACCGCTGGGATGCCTCCACAGGCTGCAGGCAAGAAGGAGAGGGTAAACTGAGGCACGGAGGGCCCCGGCTGCACACAGACTGTGGGTTGGCTGATGAGGAGTCGCCCACTGGGCCCTGCACCTTCTGTCTGTCTGCAGGGCACGATGGAGACCAGGACGGCCCTGCTTGGGCTGCTTCCAGGGGCCCAGATCCCAGGTGGTGCCTGGCCGGGGGGCCTGACAGGGCCTGACCTGTGCCATCGATTTGTAAGGCAAGAGGCACGTCTCGGTGCTCACAGCAGCACCTGTGAGTCCTTAGGCACGGCGAGGTGGGTGCAGAGGGCCTGCACACGTGGGGCTGGGGCCCAAGGGGTGGTGTCGGCCCGGGTTCCCCGGCAGTCCACAGTGGCTGGGGAACCAATCCTGCCTCCCCCATGAGAGCAGCCCTGCTCTCGGGGGCTGCGCTGCCCTCCCAGTCTTGGTTTCCTCCTGGCAGCTGCTCCTTGGGGTCCAGCTCGGGTATCTCATGGGGGTCATGTGTTTGCAATGTCTGGATTTCCTGTCCTTAAATCCACCTCCAGCCATCCTTGTCTTCACTGGGAGGGACTCTGTCTTGAATCATGAGCCTCACCATGGGGTCTGGCCTTGGTTGGAGGTTCTGAGAATTGGGCCTCCCTCTGAGGCCCCCCTAGAAACTTCTGGCTCCTCGGTTAAGGCCTGCAACCCCCAGGGCTCAGTTTCCACCTATAAAACAGCATCTAATCTCCACATGGGGAGGAGACTGTGCTCCTCCACTCTCTCCAGGCTTCTAGCTCCTGCCCATCTGTGTCTCTGCCCCCAGCAGGCAAGTGGCTCATCTGGGGACTTGGGACCTGCTTCACTGGTGGGCTGGGCTGCTTCCTCCGAGGTGGGGGCCCGTCTTGGGAGTGCTCTCTTCAGACACAGGAAGTACCTGTCCTTTCCTAAGTAATAGAGCCCATACCTTGGATGCTTCCTGGGGCCTGCCTACCTCCGTCTGACCCTGAAACCTTGGGCTTGAACCCTGCCTGGCCTTCATCTCCCTGCAGCCTGGCACTGGGCATGGGTACCTTGCCGGTGTGGGGGCTCTGCTGGCTTCAACCCATCTAGGAATCTGTTCCAATCACATTCCAAACATGTAATGACATGAGGACATGAGGGCAGAGCTCCTCCAGAGACTGGCCTTGGGGCAGCTGCCACCCTTCAGGGGTCTGCCTACCTGGGCACACATGCTCACGTGCATGCACATGTCTGTATATGTGTCTACACACTAATGCACACGTGTGCCTGTGCACACACCCAGGGGTGGGGTTCATGGCAGAGATGCCAGATGAGAAACGGCCAGCTGGGGCCTGGGGAAGTCAGGCTTGTTGGCAGGTTGGGCTGGGCCTTGGACCCTCCCCGTACCTGAGGGGGGCTCTCTTTGGAGGCAGGGCCAGGATTTGGGTCTGAGTCAGGGATTCGAGTCCCAGCGCAGGGCCAGGCGTGTTACATAATGAGTCCTTTCACCTGGCACATGGGATCCCGCTACCCGGGTGCAGGAGACACGGAGGAGGTGCATGGGGCCTGTGCGATGCTGTGGCTAGTGCCGTGGCTGCTCCCTTGCACCGCGGTCGTGGGCCCAGGAGCCCAGGAGCGGCAGTGTCTGTGAGTGAGCCTTGCCTGTGCGTGAGAGTGCACCCATGCCTAGCAACGCCGAGAGTCTGAGGCCTGAGTGCTGCTGGCCGCAGTGAGCCCTGGTGGCAAGCTCAGGCCTGGTCCACGTCAATCCCCAAAGCCCTTCGGAAGCTGCACCATGATTCCAGGCTCCTCTGCTTGCCCAGGAGCCAGACTGTGGGTAATGAGGCCAGTCAATGGGGCCTCAGCTGTGCCCACCAGGCCCCCAGACATGCCCTGAGGGCCATCGGGCAGCCAGAGGCACCTGGGCCCCACTCTCCCAGCTGGCCTTCCTGCACTGTGCTGGCTGTCGCTGTCCCCTCCAGGGACTGACCACTGGGGGGACAGCTCTGAGAGGTTCGGGGGAGGAGAGCAGCTTGACTCTCGCTATTCCCTGGCCTGTGCTGCCCACTCACACCTCAAACCTATGGCTCACACCCAGCTCTGGCCCACAGGCCACCCTGTCCCTGGGCCTGGGTCCTGGGAGTCCCACACATCCTCAGTGTCAGCCCCCTGGGGCTTTGAGCCCCCCGGTGCAGTGTGGAATCCTTTGCTGGCAAACTCAAGCTCCCACCCAACAGCCTGGGGTGAGGGCAGCGGGGACACATGCCCACATCTACTCCTGCCCTCTCTGTGTGACAGTGTGTGAGGCCCTCGCGGCCACCGCACCCTGCCCTGCACTGCTCAGCTGCCACCCCGAACTCCAGCCCTCAGCGCCCCCGGCCCCGGCGCCCTGAGTGCCCCGGAGCTGTGCTTCCCAAACCCGCAGTTGGCCCACTGCTCCCCTGGTGACATGACTTCTGCTTGATACCTGCCAGCTCCGCGGCAGCCGCTCCTGTGCTATCCTGCCTGTCACCGTCATGGAGACGGAGTCTCCCGCCTGTCAAGCCCAGGATGGGGAGACCCCCAGGGAAATTGAGGCTGTGTAGCTTCCCTGGTAACCACTCTACTCAGCCTCCCACGTCCTTGGCCTCAGAGACATCCTCAGAGACAGATGTGCCAGGGCTCAGGGTGGAAGGACCGAACCCAGCAGGGCTGCTGGGTGCCCCCAGGGTGGTGGGCAGTCCGGCTCAGGGTGAGGCCACAGTCACAGTGATCCGGGGTTCTGGGTCCCCCCGCAGCCTCCCATCCCTGGTGTAGACGCCTTTGCCTGGGCAGAGCTCTCAGCACCCTCCCAGCACCCCCCAGCACCCCTGCATGCCCATTGCTGTGGTCTGAGCTGGTGGTCCCTGAGAGGCCCCAGCAGCCCCCCCCCCCCCAGGTGAGGCAGCAGCTGGCCCGGGGGATGGACCCGCCGCACCCCTGCGTACCCTCCCCTCCAGCTGGCTGCCGCAGCTTGTGACACACACATCCACTGTCCCTGTGCTCCTGAACTGCCTGTTTTTAAAGCCAGGTTTTAAAAAAAAAAAAAAAATAAAGCCAGGTTTTATTATTATTCAGCTCTGGCAAAGCCAGCAGACCAGGAGACCTTCGTCCTTGAGAAGATGGTGGTTACTCACAGATCCTAAGTGGGGGTAGGCCCTGCTCCAAGGGCCGCTGGGGAAGGTGGGTCAGCAGGTGGAGGGAGAGGGAAGCCGCGGGCAGGAGCCTTTATTGTAGTTTCCAAGGGGAGCCTGCAGGGGAAGCAGCCTTAGGACGGGCTGGTTTGAAGGCTCTCAGCCCTCTGGGGCACAGGAGGTGTCCTTGGTCGTCTGCCTCGTGGTGGCCCTGGGTGATTGGGGATAGGGGGCGGTGGCCCAGAGTGCCGGAGCCACGCAGGAGACGGTGGGGAGGGACTCTGGATTGGTTGGTTTGTCTATGAAATGTGTGCTCATGGTGAGTTGTTTGCTCTCTAGGGATTGGCTAGTCCTTGGAGGGGCGGGCCCCCCGGGGGGCAGCCAGGACCCCAGAAGTCAAAGTACCACGATATAGAAAATTAAAGGCATGGTTAACACTGTCGCTGCCGGGAAGGCCCAGGAGAAGGGGGGTGGCGCCTGGCAGGTGCTGAGGAGCCCAGGGCCCCACTGGGCCATCCAGGCCTGTCACCCACCAGAGTCCCTGGGGTCTGGACACCTGCTTGGATGGGGGAGGGGAGAGCCCCAGGAGGACTGGCCCTCTGTCCCGGCCTGGGTCCCCTGTGGGAGCCCGTCTTCACAGGGCTCTTGTGGCCTTTCATTACAATTTTTGTTTGGGGCAAATGTAAGAGTAAGAGAAGGAGGAGCTGTCCCTTTTGGAGGGGACCTCCCAGACACGGGCATCATCTGTGTCCCCCAAGAATGTCCCTCCTGCCCCGTCAGCCACCGTGACCTCGAGCCCAGCCCCTCTCCACGCTCCCCGCACGGCGCTCCTCTGCCAGTTCTGCTGAGGCTGCACACACGGTGCTCAGCCGCTTCCTCCCTGTCCGAGGGCATCTGCCTTCTAGAAGGACAATGTAAAACACCGACATCAGTCATGGCTGCGGCCGGGTCTTGCTTCAGTTGTCCAGTTTATGGTCCTGTTTTCAATGCTCTTTACTTCCTCTTCCTTTTTTTTTTTTTTTTAACTAAAATGATCCATTTATTGAGTTAAAGATTGCATATTCAGGACATTTACTCTGCATAGTAAATCTAGAATGAACCAGAGACCTATTTTTATATATTAAAAAAAAATTCAATGGTATATAGACTTATAATTTGGGGGAGGGTAAGTTTGGGAGGGAAATATTCTTTTTTCTTTCTTTCATGTGATAAAATATATGTAGCATAAAATTTACTGTTTTAATCGTTTTTTAGTGTCCAGTTCAGTGGCATTAAACACATTCGCGTTGCTGCGCAGCCATGCCCACCAGCCACCTCCAGAGCTCTTCATCTTCCTGAAGGGAAGCTCTGTCCCCATTAAACACAACCCCCCAGTCCCCGCCCCAGCTCCTGCAACCCCCATCAGCTTTCTGTCTGAACCTGGTGGCTTCACGGCCTCACATAAGTGGAATCCTACAGTATTTGTCCTTTTGTGACTGGCCTATTTCACCCCTCTGCTTTATACGCTTTTGCTGCCTGGCATCCTGGCTTTCTGTGTTCCGCAGCAACGGGTGGTAAGGCGGATGGATGTCCTGCTCTTGATTCTCAGGGCTTGAGTCCCGGTTGTCAAAAATACACTTTACCCTCTGGCTCTGCAATTATCGACTGCTTGTGTTGAAGCAATGCTTGTCACCCCCTAATGTGCACGTGCCCCCCTGGGCTCTGTGCGCCTCCAGCCCAGCCCCTGAGTTATGAGAACGGGAGCATTGGCTCCATGAGTGTCTGAGCACCCAGGCCTGATAGGACCCTCCAGGACCCGGGGAGCTGTTTCAGGACAGTGTGAGCGGAGACTTCATGGCTCCTGGGCTGGCCTCAGGAACACAGGGATGAGGTGGTCCCGGGACACGGGAACTCAGGACGCAGAGTGCCTAGGAGGCCCCTCCCAGCCCCTGTTGCCACTTCCCTCCGTGGTCAGCCTTCCCGACCGACCGATCCCCAGGCTGGACCTGTGGTCCTCGTAGTGCCTGCCTCACACCTCTCTCTTCCCAGGGAGAAAGGGGATCCACTCCCCTGCTTCCACTTGAAAAATTCCAGGAAGGTGTCTTGAGCAGCCTGGCTTGAGTCACGTAACTCTCCTTCCGCCCAATCACTGTGATGTGGCGGGGAGGAGGAGGCACTGAGACTGTCCCAGCCTGGGCTTTGGGCCCGCCCTGATGCCTGGGGTATCAGCCGTCCCAACAGTAACGGACCCTGCAGAGCCATCAGCCTCCCTTGGGGTTGGGCTCCGAGATGAGAGTGGACAACCTGAACCTGTAGGCTTGTGGGGCCTTAAACCTGGGCTCTGTGATTCCAGGGGGAGAAACCGAGGTCCAGGTCAGGCGCAGACTCACCGGGGTCACACAGAAAGCTGTACCACGTCCTAGGGTGACTGGGTGCCCCTCATGTACTGTGCCCTCTCTTCCAGGAAGCCTTTGTGGCTTGGCCTAGCTGGGTCTGGGGTGGTCACACTAGATGTCACACTACACACCTGTCCCCAGGGTCCAGAATAGGACAAGGGCTTCCTGCACATGTCCGGGGGGTCTGTGGAGTTCACGGTTATGGCCTAACAGTTGTGGCTGGGCTCTCTCCTCTGCCTCTCCTCGGCTTTCGCCTGGTCGTATGCCTGTTCTCCTGGGTCCCTGCTGATTCCTTGACACATTGATCCCTTTCAGTCTCCAGGCCACAAGAGCAAGGTATTGCCCAGATATGATTTTTCAGCTGGGACCTTCTCATGTGTGAGATTGGCATCTGCGACCAGGCCGGGCACCCTGAACTGCAGGACGGGGCCAGGCCCCGTGCGTGCTGCTGTCAATGGGCCCGGAGTCTCCTCATTACAGGCAGCGCAGCATCTATTTTGTAAATTATGAACATTCGTAAATGTTTATGGAGGCCTGGCAAGATTTCGGCATGTGCAGTTGACGATTTGGGGGTGGAGGAGGCCTGTGGAAGTGACAAGTCTTATAAATGGGAATCCACTGAAACACCCCGTTAGGGAGATTTACTCCAATCTTTAAATATTGGAGATTAATTTTTTGAAAACATCTATAAAATAAGAGATTTATACCGAAAACAATACAGTACAACCGTGACAGGATGGGATTAGAGTCAATTTATTTGTGTATTAGTCAAAAACTCAATTTCATATATTGTGCAGAAAAATTAAAATCCCTTCTGCATTTTATTACAAATTATGCATTCTCCATATATGGAGATAAATAATTGATAGCATTACAAATAGTTAATCTAGAAAATATTTATTAGGAACAGACAACTCATTTTTCACATATTTCGTTGAGGACAATATTGTGCGCCTTAAAAAATTAATGACGATTTCTTGCAAGAAAAAAATTGTCTATATCCTAATTCTTTTGTTTAGTGTCACGGTTTAGGCAAGGAAATGAGGCTGCACAGTAGGACAAGAGTGTGGGGTCCAGCTGCCACTCCATGATCCTGGCCGTGGACAGGTGGGAGGTGCTGACGCTCAGGGCCTTGGACCCGGGAAGGTGCATCTGGAGAGTGTTAACGTATTGTCTGCCCCACGCTCCTTGACTTGTAATTCAAAAATAAGTATTTCTGACTTCCTCTCTGAGAAAGCACCATTTGAGGATGGACTTGCAGAGCCAAGGGATCAGTGTTTCACAGACTCTTGACCCAGAGAATCACCGAGTTGAACCATCCAGGCCCCAGCCTGGGTCCCAGGATCTAATCCGGAAGGAAGGAAGGCCTCATAGATGGTGCAAAGCAGGTGCTTTCCTGGGGTCTGGGCCTCACATTCTCACCTACCAGGACAGGTGACCTGCCCCTCCATCACATGCTATCCCTGCGAGGGGAGCTCCCAGCCTCCACAGGAACTCTGCCTGGTGCCCATCTTACCCCAGGCTCCACCCCCCTCATCTCAGAGCTGCCACCACCCACCCATCACCCCATCCCAAGCCTGCGATGGAGGAGATGCGAAGAACCAGGAAGGGCATTCGGGATCTGTGCCCTTGCCCATGACCTCTGTCCTCTGCCCTCTGTCCTCACTCGGAGGCTGCGCAGGTACAAGGTGGGAGCGGATGGCAGTGCCCGTCAGGTCTTTGACGCCCTTGGGCCCCTGGGAGCAATAGGGATGGAATAAATAAAGCCGTGTTTATTAAAAAATAAATTTGGTGCCTAACGGAAGTGCTGTTTCTATACATAGAAAAAAAGGTTTAAAATAAAACCAAAACAGTTTCAAAGGCACCGTGGCATTAATTATTCATCTCTTGCTAATGAAAACATGCTTTTGCAGGCACACAGCACCCCCCCCGATCCCTTGGGGGTCTTGGGGCTCCTGGATAAGTCTGGTCTAAGGGTAGGGGGTTGGGAGCCTCAGGTGTTGGGCCTCTGTGTAGCAGGCTCCGTGGGGCCGGGGCCGGTGGCTCTGAGCTTCAGTGTCCCCTTGTGTAAAATGGGGTGATCATGGTACCCCCTCGAGGCCATTCAGTTGTGCGTCAGGCAAAGGCTGCACTAGGATTTGGGATCCAGCGGGGGACAAAGGATACAGACTGGCCTGAAAGAATGAACAGTGGGGACTGGTCACTACTGGGGGCCAGTCCACACGCATCCCTGGCTTTTGTGATCAGGTTGAGGGGGGTACCCTTGTAAGAGGGATGAAGGCTGGTGGGTTCATCCTGATGAGACGATTTGGTCCAGGGGACAGCTTCTGAGGGAGAGACCACACCGGGGATGCAGCTCAAGGCTCCTCCCTCTTACAGAGTGCTCCCCGCCCATCCTGGCAAGGCCCAGGGGACAGCAGCTGCATACCTGTCCTGCTGGCTGGCCCCACCCAAGTCCTCTCTCTGGGCTCCCGTTCATGGGCCTGAAGTCTGCAGAGATCGGCTGGCCCACCAGCCCAGACATGTGTCCAGGAGGGAAGTTTCCGCCTCTGGCTCCTTGGGGCAGCCTCAGGCCCTGCTTGTCGCCTGTTTCTGTATTGAGTGAGGAGCCCACTCAGTGGCTGTCCCTTTTATTAGTCAGGCTGGGCAAGTTGTGCTGGTGAAACAAATAGTCCCAAATCCTAAAGCCACAGAGGAGGATTTCCTGCTCGCACTGAATGCCACAGCACTTGGCAGATGGACCCATCTACCAGTTGGGAATGTTGTTTCGGGCTTCTGGGCAGAGGGAGAGAATGTGTCGGCCTTTAACCAGCCTGGACAGGCCTCCCCCACTCCTGCCCACAGTCCACTGGCCAGGACTGGCCACTTGCCACCAGGCTTGAAGGGCTGGGCTACTGAGGTGGGAAGGCGCCCCCGGAGAACCCTTGGGGAGCAGTGGCAGGAGCTTCCACTCCCAGCCCCCACTTCCCCGAGGGCCACACAGCGTACCCCGCCCACCATGACAGTGCCAGGAGGCCCTGGCCGTCCTGCAGTGGCCAACGAGCACTGACAGGAGCTTCCAACAAAGCTGGGCCCAGGGTCCTACATGGAAACCCCTGCCCACGGGAACCTGGAGCTTCTGGCTCCTGTCATCATCCGGGGCAAACCCCAGGGAGGCCTGAGGCCTCGACCCTGTTTTTCACTCATTCACAACCACCTTAGAGGCACCGCTCCAGCCCCACCTCCGGGGCAGGCACCTTGGGTTCACACTGGGCAGGCGGGTCTCCGGGGGTCAGAGGACTTGGATCCCATAGGTCACCTCACTTGGCCAAGGGGCCTGGGGGCCCAGAGGAGCCTCGATGAGTGGGTGGGGGGCAGGGGGTCTCCAGGACTAGGGCTGCCTGTGGAATTAGCCGTGCCCTCAGGCAGCAGTGCAGGGGGACCGAGCAGGGGCCTCCTGAAGCTCTGTCAGCCCCCGGAGCTGGGGAGAGGGCGGGGGCTGCCGGGAAAGGGCTGCGCGGCTCCGTCCTGGTCGGCGAGGCGATCCCTGCTCTGGCGGTCCCCCTGTTCCAGGCAGGCAGGGGCTCGGTGCCTGTGACCCTGCTGCCCGGAGGAGAGGACCCGGCCCCAGGGTTCATGAGCCAGATGCCTCCCAAGGGAAGATGGCCCTGAGGTGGCCTGGCCCCGGGATGGCCTGGCTGGGCTCACAGAGGCATGTGGGGAGCTGGCCTGGTCGCCTTGGCCTGCTTTCAGCCTGCGAGCGGGTGAGGGTGGGCAGTCTGGCTCAGTCCCCCTACCAGCCTCGCCCCCACCAACAGGTCTGACCTCGCTGGAAATATTGCTCAGCTCAGTATGGATTTCCTGTCTTCGCCAAGGCTGCTGGCAGCCGGTGAAGTTGCTGAGCGGATGCTGGCCTGGGGATGTTTCTCTGGTGTGTAGGGGAGGGCCGAGTGGGCCTGAGCCGCCCAGAACTCCGGCTTCTCCTCCTGCCTGTGGCTTGGGGGTTCCTCACTTGGTCCCCTGCCCAGGCGTCTCCCCAGCCAGAACCCTCTGCCCATCGCCCAGAGCACCGCCTCAAAACCCTTTCTACAGCTGGAGTGACTGGGACAAAATCCCAGAGCTCTGCACACATTTGACCTCATGTGGGGGACAGTGGGGCGGCAACGGGTCCAGAGAGGGGTCATCAGTCAGTCGCATCACGCAGCCGGGCTCCTGGAGAAGTGCACACTCTGGTCCTGATCCCCTCCCCCCACTGTGCCAGGTGGGGTGTTGGGGCCAGGGAGGCTGGCCTGGGGACCTCTGGGTGGGGAAGGGGAAGGCGCCAGGTAGAGACAAGGGTAGGGGTAGGAGCACAGGACAGACGCTGTGACCCCACAGGCAGACACACATGTCCACTCACGTGGACACACACACAGACACACATATCCACAGGCACACGTGCCCCTGCCCCCACCCTCCCACCCCTGCCGCACGTTCAGAGTTGTTCAGCCTGTGGTGAGGGCAGGGGCCCCAGGCAGGCAGGGAGGCAGGGCCAGCTGCTGCAGTGATAATTGGTCCCGGGTAGTCGTGCCTGGCTCACCCTCCCCAGAGCTAACCGGTGGCTGCAGCCCATCTCCAGGAGGCGGCTCTGACACCCCCACCCTCACCCTGTAGCGGTGCAGGAGCTGTCGGTCGTCCCCACCTCAGGAGCCGTGGGACATGGGGCTGTGGCATGTGGTCCCTGACGCTGGGCCTCAGGTTCCTGGATTCCCCAGTATAGCAGTGCTCGGGGTACAGGGGTGAAGATGCATGAGGGGGCAGTGAGAGGTGTAGGCCAGGAGCCACGTCCTGGGTGGAGGATGGGGAGTCAGACCTGAGGCCCAGCTCGGGGTCCGCTCTGGGGCAGGATCCCTCACTTGCTGGACAGGCTTACCCTGCCCCAAGGCCCTCTGGGCTGTCCATGGTGAGGGCCAACTAGCAGGACACGAAACTTCCGAGGCCCTCAGCCCCAGGCCGCATGGGGAAGAGTAACTGCTCTGCCATCAACACAATTTATTTTGCTCTCCAAGAAACTAACAGCTGTTTACAGTCAGCGTGTCTGAGCCACTCCCCAGGGTGGTGATTCTGTTGGATCCAGCTTCCCGTTGGCTTCCTGTACAAGGACGGGCCATGCCAGGCCTACGGTCAGAATGGCAGGGGATGCCGTCGAGGGCTGGCCACGTTTTCCTGGCCATGTCCATGGCCCTGACATGTTTCTGACCCCTGGCAGCTGTCACAGGTCATCATTTAGGCCTCTGGACGCTGGCCTGGGGGAGTGCAGACAAAGCAGCACTCCGTGAGGCTGATCCTAGCTGCACATGGTGAACTCGAGGGGGCCAGGGGAACCCCGGGCGGGGGGGCTGTGGGGTAGGTTTGGGCAGTCCAGGAGGCCCTGCTTAGAAGGTGGGCCGGAACCCCGGGCCCAGAGCAGGCGTAAATGTGTGCCTGGAGACAGGGAGGGGGCTGCAGAGCTGGCAAGTGCAAAGGCCTAGGGGAGGCTCCTGGGACACCCACAAGCTCCTCCCGCTCTGCAGACCTGTGCTTGTCGTGAGGGCCACAGAGAGTCGCCTCCAACTGTGTGCATGCACAGCAGGTGCTCACAAGCTTGCTGAATTTGAAAACGGATCAGGGGCCTCTGGGGCACAGGACTGTGCCCGCTCAGGGTCTCCTGCTGCCTGCCTGGAGCCCGGGGCCGCTCTCTGGGTGAGCCCAGTACACAGGGGCCTGGAGCCCTCAGCCACGCCGCCAGGACAAGGAGCAGGGTGCCTACTGCCCCCTCCACTTCCCTCTTAGGCCTCTGTCCTCCTCTCACCCTGCAGACATACTGAGGCTGAGGAGTGGGCTCCTGAGCAGACAGGAGACCCACAGGGTGATTGGTGGGTCGGGGGTGCCCGCACAGTCTTTGGAGGGACACTGGGCAGGAAGGGGGGTGTCAGCGGGCCCCAGCACTGCACAGCAGGAAGACCCGGGCAAGGTGGTGACTCCGGCCTGAGGCTTGCCCTGTGGACTCTTGGGTCCAGCTCCTGTGGTGGCTGAGAAGCCAGAGGCTTCCTCTAGGTCACTAGGGCCCCTCAAAGTCCAGGCCTGACCCTGGGGTCTTGGAAAAAGAGGTTCGGGGTGGGGGGAGCTGAGTGTGAACCCGGGGGCAAGAGGGCCAGGGTTCTCGGGGGTTCCTTGTGGCCCACCTTTGAGCCAGAGGGAAGCCAGAGGTATGGGTGGGGAGCCCCGGGAGGATGGGGAGGGGTGGAAGCAGTCTGGGTGCGGCAGCCTCGGCTCTGGGGTCAGCTCTCCGCCATTCAGCCTGACTGTGTCCTCCCTGGGTGGTGGCACATGGGCACACTCGCCCCCCAAGGGGCCAGAAGGAGCACAGGACTGTCCTCTGTGAAGGTCCCTGCCAGGTGCCTGGGAAGCATATCTGGTGACTGAAGCTAGGCCTTGGACTGCGTGACCACATCACTGGACGGCTGCCAGGACACAGGCAGGCCCGGCAGCATCGGGTGCCACAGGCCCGCGGCCCCCGACAGGGTCTGAGGCTGGGTCAGGCGCTTCAGTGTCTCTTTTGCAGGGGGCCAGAGCGGCCGCTGCAGCTGCTCCCCACTGCCCCCCCCAGTTCTGAAGCTCTCGGGAAGCTCCCGGCTGGCTCTCGCCTTGGTGTAGACGCTCGTGGCTAGGTGCCTGCTCGGGTCAAGCCAGCCGCTCCTGCCCTGTTCTACTGCTCATTGAAGCAACTGCCCTTGGGGCCAGAATTTGCTGGAGTTTCAGCAGTAGTTTCTGGTTTTGATGTTAAGCGAGTTGTAAACAACACACGGTGCAAACAATGAAGACTGTGCGAACACACAGAGCAGGGCTGGGGCTTTGGGGGCCTGGCTCCTGGAGCTTCCAGGGAACAGGTCCTTCCAGGCCACTTCCCTCCCTGAACCGGGCCCAGGGACCCCACAGTCAAGGTGAGCAATGCCCGGGGCAGGAGGTCAATACTGTAGGTTGAGCACAGTTTGATGCTTGGGATCAGCCCACAGGTGACCGGGCTAAAAGATGGGCCCCCCTGCTGCCTCTGTGTCCCAGCGCTGAGCACCAGTGAGCGCCTGCAGGTGACAGCACACCAGTACAGGCACGAGTGGTGCTGCCCAGGCCTGGCTGCTCAAGAGACACCCACCCTGGGCTCCCTGGGGCCAGAGCTCAAGGCCTAGGAGCTGGAGCGCCCCAGGGGGACCTCTGGGGAGACCCCTGGCACCCTGGCAAGGTCCCCTGGGCTGACCAAGTGTCTGCTGCCAGCCGCTGCTGTGGCAGGAGGCCTTAGGTGAAGGGGACGCAGGCTGGACGGGAGCCGCAGACGCAGGAACCCCAGAAGAGAAGGAGTCCTCCGAGACCCCAGCCTGAGCGCGGAGCGAGGCTGGACAAGGGCCTTTGGTGATTCTCTGGAGGCACTGCTGCGAGTCTCATCATGACCATTTCACAGACCTGGAAACTGAGGCCTGAGGAGATGTGGCCCCTGGGCCGCCCCCGGCCCCCACCCCTAGCCCCAGGAGGCAGCAGGGGCCAGCTGACGGCCCCCTCCATCTCCTCCCTGGCCCCCCCTGCTCCTCTTGGCGTCTTTATCTGTAGTTTCCCTGGTTACAAAATCACAGTGTTTATTCCTGCCTCTTCTTGCTTTCGTCTCTCCATGTGGAGGGCAGCATTTTGGGGCCCGTGTCCCAAATGTGCCCAGTCACGGGAATCGCCCAGGGCACTTGCATGGCTCCGGACCCTCCCCGACTCGCCGACCCATGCTCCAGGGAGGGGACCGACCCGCACGTGAAACAAGGCCCAGAGGGGGTTCTGAGTCGGCAGGTGGGGGGGGCAGGTGTTCGGTGAAGGAAGAAGGCTGAGGGCCGCATGGGCCCCACACCGGCCCCCCGGGAAGGAGCAGGATGGCAGTTGATCCTGGGGCTTCTTGCTTCGGGCTGCCCAGGCTGGGTGCCCCACCCGACGCTGGCTGAGCGCGTTGCCTTGGCCCAGTGCCCCCGGGGCCCTAGCTGGGTGCAGAACCTGCTGGGGTCCCTCGAGGTGCCTGGGCCCCGGACCAAGCCGCGGCCAGAGGAGGGGAGTCCCAGGCAGCCTGCATGGACTGGCCTGCGCCCCTACCCTCGGGCCCAGCCCCTCCCCGCTCCTGCTGCGCGGCTCCCAGGGGCCTGGAGCTATTTCTGCTGCACCGGCCTCTGGCTCCGCCAGGCTTCAGCGAGCAGAGATTGTGCCGACGTTGACAGAACAGGCCTCTGCATGGCACTGTGTCAGGGAGAAGGCCCAATTAAAAGGGGAAGTGTGGGGGCGTGCAGCAGGCCAGGCTGAGTGCGGGGGCCCCGGGTCCAGTGTGCCCCGGGGCGGCCATACACCGCCTCTGGGCGCCGGTGGCAGCAGGTGGACGGTACAGGTGCTGGGCTCCCGAGAGGGAGCTGAGCTTGGTGCCTCACCTGCCAGCCCCCTGGGATGGGGCACACAGGCTCCAGCCCAGTGCAGGGGGCAGTGGAGGGTGGGCACAGAGTCCTTGGCAGGGTCCTGGGTGCCAGGGACCCCTCCCATCCACTCGGCCGTTGCTGGGAAAATGCCACAAGGCTGCAAACCTGTGTCGGGTGCAGGAGCCAGGTGCCTCCGGCCCCGCTCCTGGGCTGTGGCCACACCGGCCAGCCCTCCAGCCGGCCTCTGCGGGGGAGCTGTAACTGGGGAATTGCCTGGCTAACTGGCCATGGCATGCAGCCCGGGCTGTGTCCTCCTCAGCACCGAGGGCTGGCCCGCAACTCAGTGTGGCCAGGGTTGTGATGGGGACATGTGGAGAAGTGGAAGGAGAACGCATTGCTGGGACCCTGGGGCTCAGTGGGTCCCGGGCTGGCCCCTCATCCACTCCCTCCAACTCCCTCCCGGAGGCCCCACGTGCTAGAGGGTCTGTGGAGGAACTCCTCATGGTCTGTGGCCCCCCGACTCAGACCAGGCCTGTCGTGGCCTGCACACGGCCCAGGGAGGGGTTGAGGACCCCAGCCATGTGCCTGTGTCCCGTGGGGACACCCACCTCGATGCAGCATCTTTCCCCACATGCCACCTCAGGCCACCCTGTCTGTGTGCTGAGCTCAGCCCTGCAGAGGGTACACGGTTCCGTGGCCTTGCCTGGCCCACCCTGCCAGCCCCTGAGTCCCTGTGGGGGACCAGGAGGAGGGGGTGAGCTGCAGCAGGATTGGTGTGTGAGGCCCCCAGATCTGAGACTATGTGAGGGAGAGGTCAGGTAAGACACCGCTCCCCTCCACCTGGCCGCCCAGCCCTTCCCCACAAGGGAAGGAAACGTTGCCACACGCTGTGGACTACAGCCCCCCACCCCACACCACGCAGTGGCTTTGCCTACTTAAGGCTGTGGGACAGGCCAGGGTCCCCTGAGGCTGGGGGTGTTCCCTCAGGGCCTGGATTTCAGGTCCCTATCCCCACTCGGACATGAGCCTGTCCTCTTATTTGCACTGCTTTGCCAATTTTGCAAGTCAAATCCTGCGTTATTGAGCGTCCCCTCGGACCTCCAGCTTGGTATGCAGCCAGCCAAGCCAGAGGCCGGCTGGGGGCAAGGAGGGCTTTGTGTCAGGCATCGCAGTCACCCATCAGAGGGGCCTGGGGACCCCAGAGGCAGGTGGGATGAACCTTATGGCTTCTACCGGGCTCCAGGGTCACCTCCGTCTGTTCTCAGCCTCACTCCGGCCCTGTTCAGGGTTCCCTGGTGAGCCCCTGCTCCCATCCCTCATGGGCTGCTGGTAAAAGGGAGATGGGTGAGCCCATGCACACCTGGCTCAGGTCTTTGCCCCGTCCCATCCCCCACTGAGGCTCCCCAAGGTCAGGGTGAGCCATCAGCCTCTTGATCTCCACATGGGTTGCTCCTTCTGCTGGGATGGCATGGCCTTCGTGGTACCTCCTTGGCCAGGTTTGGGGGGGGGTGAGTCCCTCCTTCCGCGGGGCCGTCAGGGACCCAGCAGCTGTGACACACATGAGGGACGATGCCGGCTACCACAGGCTGGCTCTCCATGGGGCTGAGAGCCTGGTCTTTCAGTTTCTCCCATAGGGCTGAAACACCCCCCTCATCTGGAGGGTCAGCCGCCTCTTAGCTCCCTGCTGGCTCTCAGCAGTTCTTTGGTGGGAGGTGAGGGGCTGCTGGTGCAGGGTCCCTGGATGAGAGCTGTCTCCTGTCCAAGCTGCACTGGCCCCCACTGCCCTCCCCAACTTCTCCTTCTCTGTCCTTTCCAGGCCCTTCCTCCTACTGGGGACGGTGAGTCCCCAGCCCCTGAGGGCCACAGGAGGGAGACCCTGACTGAGACAGGTGACTGGTAGCATGGCGGGTGGGCACGTCTCAGCCGGCTGGAGGAGGGGCAGACTCAGGACTGGTGGACACCAAGGTCCCCCCTTAGCGGTGCCATGTGTCCTCAGTACCTGGCTCTGGCTCAGGCTGGTCCTGTGGTCCCAGGAAGGTGGATGCTGTTCTTTTTTTTTTTTTTTTTTTTTAATTTATTTTTTAACTTTTATTTATTTATGATAGTCACAGAGAGATAGAGAGAGAGGCAGAGACACAGGCAGAGGGAGAAGCAGGCTCCATGCTCCAGGAGCCCGACGTGGGATTCGATCCCGGGTCTCCAGGATCGCGCCCTGGGCCAAAGGCAGGCGCCAAACCGCTGCGCCACCCAGGGATCCCGGTGGATGCTGTTCTAAGTGTTCTACATTTGCACCTTCTCATCCCCTCTCCAGCCCCAGGAAGCCTTTCCAGGAGCATCCAGCACATGCCTGACACTTGCCTGTCACAGATAGGAGATGGGGGCACCTCGGGTTACATTTGGAGGGTTTGAGTCGATACCTAACACACTCAGGACCTTGTCAGCAGTGGGAGGAGCGCTGGGTGAGGGTTCAGGCTTCAGGGCTGAGTGGGTGCAAGTCAGGCCTGGCTTCCAGGAGGAGGTAGCCTTAGAGCCTGGTCTTAGAGCAACTGTAGGACTCACTGGGTGGAGAATGTTGGATGCCAGACTCTGTGCTCACTGTCTAGAATGCCCGCGTCAGCTGGTGAGGACACTGAGGCTCTCCTGAGATGCTACCGTGGTGACGGTGGATGCCGGGCGCCCCCTCACTGCGCCTGCACCACCGTTCTCACCCCAGCGCATGTCCTATTTCTAGAATGCGGCGCTGGGTGCTTCTATTTGGTGTGTTAATTGGGGTTGGTTTTTACAGAATGAGCCTAATGGGGTGGGGAAGTCTGCAAGTCTTTGTGCTCCAGTTAACCTACAGATTTGGGAGGTGTTTGCCCCTTGGCCACGTCAGGGCTGAAGTCATTCACACCCTCCTGGCCTAGGCCCTCGAACGGACCAGACCCTGCAGTAGGGGTGTGGGGGGCACAGGCTTCCCTGGGCAAGGCAGGAATGGGGGCAATAGCACCACTGGCCTGGCTTGGGTGGTCTCTCCAGGTCTGCTTGGCCCGGGACGTGGCCTTGTGGCCAGTTTGTCCCTCTGCAGGTCCGGAGGGGTCTGTGGTTGGAGTAGGGGAGAGTGTCCTGGATGGTATTGACCCTGGGGGCAGGAAAACCCTAGTCCCCCAACCAGGATCTGATGGACAGAGTGGGACATATGGAGCAGAGCAGGGAAGGCGTTATCGAGGGACCACGTGGTGGGCAGCAAGGCAGACGGGAGGATGGGATGCATGGCCAGGGCATTTGGCACCCAGGGAGAGTCAGATCCCGGCTTTGTCCCTGGACAGGGGTCCTGGGACGGAGGGGCTGGGATGGAGAGCCAGACAGAGAGCGCTGCCAGGTGGGCGCCTCGAGGGGGGCAGGTGTGGCTGTGGCTGCTCCTGGCAGCCAAGGGACCCTGCTCCGTCCTCAAGGGCCCTGGTAGTCCTGAGATTGAGAGATTCCCCCGTCCGCCCAACATAGCAACTGCCTCCCAGACGTCTCTGGAACCCTGGAGGCTGCTGCAGCCCCCCACCCCTCCAATTCTGCTCTCTCTCTGTTCCATCATTTTTCAAAAATAATTGTGTGGCATCAGGCTGTCACTGAGCCGGTCCCTGTCGGGCTGCCCCCACCCCCACCCCGCTGTGGCTGGCTCTACATCCCTAAGACCCTTCCCCAAGACCCTCCCCGGCCGCGAGGTGCGTGTCAAGGTGTTTTCTCTGCAAGGTCTTCATCATCCCTTAATTGTTCGCATTACTTTTTCTCCCTCCTTGGTGAGCATCCCTTGAAGCCTCGGCCCCCACCTCTCCTTTGCCGGCATCACAACGCGGCTGTCTGCCTGCTCCTTGGGAGGGGGCCGCCTCCCCACACCCAGCCCTGCCCCGCTGCCGCTCCTCTGACTGCCCCGAGATGGATGTTCCTTTATTGCCTATAAATCTCTGCACAGCCCTTTGTGAAGACAGATCGGAGGCCTCCAGTTCCCTGGTGTTTGTCGGCGGCGGGTTTAATTAGCCCTCCCCGCAGAGGAGCGGGCTGGGCTGGGGCCAGGGAAGGAGCCTTTCCTGTCCCTGTGCTTTGTCTAGGGGGACCAAGGCTGGGGCGCGTGCAGGGACAACAGAAGGCTCCTCCCTCATGCATCCATCTGTGTGATTCAACATGCCAGACCATGTAGCTGGCTTTCCCATACCCAGTCCCAGGCTGGCCCCGTGTGCCCTGGTGGCCCGGGGGATGGATGGCAGAAGCCCCAGCACTACCCCTGCTGGCCTCCAGGAAGGAGTCCCACTAGTTCTACCCAGCACACAGTAGGTACCTCATAAATGTAAGATGAACTGGCAGGTTTCTGGCTGAATGGGCTCCACCCGCCCCCAGCCTGGGCCAGAGCATAAAGACCCCCTTCCACTGAGCGCAGCCCAGCAAGGAGGCCAGGTCACCCCCTCCCATGGTCTGCAGGTCCACAGCCAGCCTCCCTTCCCGCCAGTCGGCTGCAGGAAGGAGGGAAATGCTGTGTGTGTGATGCTCAGGACAGCAGGCAGGCTGGGCACCAGCTGACAGCGGGGTGAGAGGGCCCTGAGGCCAGCTCCAGGAGTCCCAAAGGGTGAATTGTGCTCAGGTGGTCCAGCCCGGCCCCACCACCGGCTGCATGGCCTCAGGGGACTCCCTGGACTTGCCTGGGCCTGGGAGTCCAGGTGTGTGTTCTGCACAGAGTCTGAGGGACAAGAAGACAAGCCTGCTGTGTGTGCGGGTCAGCTGGAGGGAGGGACAGCCTTGGGATGGTGTAGTAGGAGCACCCCAAGCAGCCCCTCTGCATGGGACCTCGGCCCTCCTGGCAGTCTTCGGGCCTCTCTGGTGCTGGTTCGGAACTGGGCCTCTCTCACCACAGCTTTGTGGGCCGCAGGGACTCCTGCCATAAGGTTCACTCATTCCTTACAGCAGGCAGGAAAACTGAGAGCTAGTGAGGTGTGGCGACGTGCCCTGGGTCAGAACCTGGTTCTGGACCTCCCTGAGTCCTGGCCTGGCGAGGCTTGGGTGATATGGATCCATTCTGTGACCGCCTGGCTGGGTGAGGGTCAGCTTGGGGGGATCATGGAGGACTTCCTGGAGGAGGGGGTTGCATCGGAGCTAAGGGTTGAAGCTAAGGGGAGGGTACTGGGAAGAGGATCCTGAGGCATCTGTAGCAGCGGGAGATGAGCAGGACCCCCGGATTCCCTCGGGGTCCCAGCTTGGGCACATGGGGAGGGCTGCATGCAGAATGCCACTGTCCCCCTGGGGCTGCCCGTACCTCACGTGGGGAGCCTTGCCACTGCCCCCCTCCCAGGCTGTGCTGCCCACAGCAATCAGGCCTGTTGTCCAGGGCCCCAGGGCAGCCTGAGCCCAGCGCAGGGTGGGAGGAGACAGACAAGGGAGGCGGGACAAGCTGGGACCAAGAACAAGGCTGGCTGGGAGAGGGACAGGTCATGCACTGGGGTCACACGTCCACCACAGCTCCAAGTGCATCTGCCTACAGGGCTGAGTGGTGGCCTCAGGCCGAGGGACACCCCCGGGCTGACACCCCCAGGCAGAGGTGTGCTGTCCCGGCACCGGGGCAGAGCTGCACTGGCAGTGGGTGCGCCTGGGTGTGTGTGCTGGCCTCCAGCAGGTGCAACACTGCCCGGGCACATCGCTTCACGCCTGTGGGCCTCCGTGTCCTCACTGGCACGCCGCAAGCGCCAGCAGCCTCTCCCTGTGAGCACACGAATGGGATGGTGTGTGCGAGCTGAGGCAGGGCCATGAGCAGGGCAGGCGCCCTGGCTGGGGTGGGGGGGCCTCCACCCCGCTGCCCCAGGCCCCAGCTCGTCCAACAAACACTCACTGCTCTGTAAACACGTCCCCGGCATGTTCTCATCTCCCTGCGCATCCGTCTACCATAAGCTGCTAAACATTCTGCAGCTTCTATTATTTCAGAATTAATTTAAGCATTAAAAAAAATAATTCTTCTGATTACTTTGCAAAACCCCAGCAGCCAGGTAAGCGAGGGCAGGGGCTTCTATCCCAGGACCTGCGCCAACCCTGCAGCCCCTGGGACAGGTGGCCACACAGGGCCACCCCAGGGACCCCGTGGCCTCCAGAGGGCCTGCAGTCGGGCCTCCCCGCCCTCCCAGGGCCCTGGAATCAGGGCTGGCAGAGAAGTGACCCAGGAGCCGCCCAACCCTGAGCCCAGCACCCTGAGACGGCTGCTCACCTGCCCCACTGACCCCCAGAGAGGCCCGGCGCCCAGGGTCACCCTCCAGCAATCGCTGTGGGCGGTGCTGACCTGTGAGCTATGAGGGATGCTCTGTCCACAGGTTGCCCTGTGGCTGGCCGGCCTGGCATCTTTGGGTGGAGGCCAGGAGCATCCGCTGTAACGCAGCAGCCGGTGTTGGGGGGAGGCTGACACTCAACACCACTTCTCATGGTTTTAATTAGCTTCCTGTGCAGATCGCGGGGCTCGAGAGACTGGGGCTGGACATCAGCCACCTGCCCACCCAGGGCCCGGGACCCCACGGTGGAGAATCAGCAGGGGGCTGCTGAGGGGCCGGGGTCGGGTGGGGGCAGGCAGGCGCTCAGCCACCACCCCAGGCTCCGCGCACCCACCGCTCCCGGCCCCTCACCAGCACCGGCCGGTGATCTCATCGCTTCCTGGGCTGTAAATATCACCCAAACGCTCACGACTCCCAAATTGTCCTCCAGCCCAGGCCCCTCTCCTGAGCTCAGCCCGCACAGCCCACGCGACACCCCCGCCCAGATGTCTCCTGGGCCTCGACAACGGTGGCCGCTCCTCCCGCACCCCCACCTCGGGGATGGGCGCCCCATGCCGGCTGCTCAGGGCAGACGCCGGGAGCCCTGCCCACCATCTCCGCCTTCCTGCCAGATCCAATGCGAAAGGCAGCCATGTCCCACCCGGTCCCCCCACCCCACCCTGCTTGGGCCTGGCCCCCCTCCCCACTGCACGAGCCTCTACCGCACACGCAGCAGCCGGAGGGACCTTCTCTGGAAATCAGATCCTCCTTTTGCCCCTCTCGGGACAAAACCTCCAAGGTCTGTGGGATGCGGCCCCCTCCACCCTCCAGGTCCCCCTGGGCTCACACAGCCACCCGCCTCGCCCTCAGAAACCTGCTTGGCCCCTTGCCCCCACTCTTTGCCACGGCCTAGGTCTCCCTCCTGGGGGAAAGGAGGGTGCAGAGTCCCGAGGGATGGGCTGCAGGCTCTGGCCGTGCCACGAGGAAAATGTGGCTGTGGAGGCAGGACCCATGGAGGGCGTCTGGGGGGTCAGAGGAGGCACATCTCAGCGTGGGGCCCTGTAGTCTCTGGAGCTGCCAGTGGGTGCCAGCCCCCACATGAGGGCCACCAGGTGGTAACAGACGCAGTTAAGCCTTAAAGGTACCTTGAGGTGTCTCTCAGTGAGGAACAGGCCCAGCATAGGTAGTGAGTGCCTTGTCCCGGGAGGCATGCAAGCTGAGGAGCTCAGGTGGGCAGTCTGCTCTTTGCAGAGCTCTTTGCAAATGGGCATCTGCCATCTCCTGGCTGCCAGGCCGGTGGTGGGAGCCCAGGGGCCACCACGCTGTGCCAAAGCCCCTCAGCCTCAGCTCGGAGCCTCGCCTCTTTTCCAGATCTTGCATTTTGGGCCTCGCAGGGTCTGCTCAGGTGAAAACCGGATAAAGAAACTCTCATCCCATGCCGCCTGTGCCCACTGAGGCCCAGGGACGAGGGGCCAGGGAGCACTGATGGCGGGCACCCAGGCATAGGGCCGAGGCAGACCCCACAGGCTGCCTGTGAGGGCTTTCAAGGGGGAGCCAGAGAGTCTCCTGGGTCCAGAGGGCCTGGGTCGGGAGCTTTGGGCCTGTAGCGTCCCTGGCCCTGTAGGGCCTGCCCGAGTTGTCCCCTCTGCGCCTGGGGGCAAGGCAGTCGGGTCTTTGAGCTTAGACGTGCACCCTTTGTGCAGAGGAATAAGCTGCGAGGGCCCACATGGGGGGCAGGCAGCGCCAGGGGGCCCAGGATCAAGAAGAGGCCCTGGACTCTGCCCTGAGCCCCAGGGTGGGGGGGGGGCCTGAGCCCACAGCGTGGGCACTAAGGAGCTGGGTAGGGGAGCCAGGAGCCTGGTTGCTGAGCGAGTCCCACCTCCTCCTCCCTCCCTTGGGCTTCTGGAGCCCTGGCCGCCCCCACCGCCATCTGGTTCCACCAGCATCGCTCCCCCCCACCCTGCTCCCTCCCCCAACTCTCTGTGCTTCCTCCCTCGCCCTGCTCCCCAAGGCCCCTGCCCCAGGGGATGGGGGAGCTTCAGTTCAGCCATGGGCCATGTGGTCTCTTTCCCTTTTGTTTCTTGAGTCCTCACAGATGCAGGCCTTGAGAGAATGTGCACGTGCATATTTTTGTCTGCTGTGTGTGCTGTGTTTGCAAGCACATGTGTGCATGCATGTGTGTGCACACATGTGGTCCTTGCCCCGCCTGTGTACGTGCTGTGTGCACATGTGTGTGCAGGGGTCCACAGACTCATGTGGCCTGTGTTCAGGGTGTGGCACGGTGTAAGCACACACATGCCTGGGCGCACACCTACGCAGGCAGGGCTGCAGGTCAGGCATGAGACACACATGAGGGTGCACACACATGAGGGTACACACCACCCCCTCCAGATCTCGGATGGGAGGAGCCTGGCCTCACCCACTCAGCTCTCCTTTAGGGCCACCTTTCGACTCACACATGGTCCTCCTGGGACCACCCCAACCCACATGGAGCTGGAGAGCAGCTGGGGGGTGCGCTGGCTCCAGAGGAAGGCTGGGAGCTTGGGGGACTGCAGAGCAGTCATCCCACAAAGGCAGCCCCCGCCCGTTCCCGTGAGCCTGGTGTGTCTGTGCCGGACACACAGCCCTCCCCGGACAGGTGCCACTACCAGCCCAGCGGGAAGGGCAGGTGGCCAAGGTGCCCTGCCGAATGACACGGGTCTCCGTGGCCGGCGAGGAGGGCGGGGGCAGGACACAGCCCACAGCCCCGGTAACCACCGGGGGTGCCACGGGGCCCGGCGGCAGGCAGCTCCCTCCCCTCGCGGGGCTTCCTGGGGCCCGCGGGCCTCTCGCTGCCCACAGCACCCAGCCTGAGAGGCCACAGCTTACGAAAAGATCTCTTTATTCCACGTCGTCCGATATTTTTACACAAGTAAAATAAAATGCATATCTCTATATACCGCGATCCGGGTGGGAGGCGGCGTTCTGGAACAAACGCTGCCGCACCCTGTAAACATGACGGGGTGGAGATGGGGCGGGCGGGCGGCGCCCGTCGGGGGGGCCCTATGTACACGCGCCTGGCCGCTCGGCGGGGTCAGCAGGGCCCCAGCACCGTCCAGAGCAGCAGCGCCAGGCCCAGCGGGGCCAGGCCGCGGGCCAGGCGGGGCAGGGTGCCCGAGCCCTCGGCGTCACCCGCCCCGCCGCCCGCCCCACTGGCCTGGCCCAGGCGGCAGTGGCTGCGGGTGCGGTTCTTGCGGGAGCAGCCGGGCTTCCGGCGGGGGCCAGTGGGGGGCGGCCCGGGGGGCTCGGAGCCCTCGGGCCGAAGCCCAGTCAGCGGGGGCTCCGCCGAGCCGGGCAGGGTCCCGAAGGGGGAGTCGTTGATGTGCCGGGGGCCAGAGCCGTTGCCCGGGGGACTGTCGCCGGGCGGCGCGCGTCCCTTGAGCGCATTTCCAGCCGAGGCCGGCCTCCCGGCCTCCAGCACCGAGGCCTTGTCTGCGGCGTCTGGCTGGCAGCACTTGGGGAGGCCCGGGCTCTCGTCGTCGGCCGGCCCGCCCGTCCGGATGGGACGTGAGGGCCCGGCGGCTGCGGCGCAGCCTTCTAGGTCGGTGGCCGCCAGGCGCTTGAGGTCGCGGCCGGCCAGGCGCGGGGGCAGGCTGCAGGGCAGCTCGGAGGAGGAGCCGCGGAACTGCCGCAGCCAGGCCCAGAGCGGCCGAGCCCGGCAGTCGCACACCCAGGGGTTGTCGTTGAGCCGCAGGTACTGCAGGGCACGCAGGGGCGCCAGCACCTCCGCAGGCAGCGCCGACAGGTTGTTGGCGAACAGGTAGAGCGTCATGAGGCGGCCGAGGTCACGGAAGGCATGCGGGTGCACACGGGCCACGCGGTTCTGGTGCAGAAGGAGGCGGTCGAGGCTGTGCAGGCCGCGGAAGGCGCGCTCGGGCACGCTGGGGATGCGGTTGCCGTGCAGGAAGAGGTGCGTGAGGTTGCCCAGGTCGCGGAAGGCATCGTCGGGCAGCGCCTGCAGCCCGTTGTCCTGTAGGTAGAGGTACTGCAGGGCGGCCAGGCCTCGGAACAGGCCCGGGCCCAGCTCCCGCAGGCCGCAGCGGTCCAGGTGCAGCGTGTGCAGGCGGCTCAGACCCCGGAACGTGGCGGGGTCCACGGCACGCAGCTGCGCATTGTCGCTGAGGTCCAGCTGCTCGAGGAGGGCCAGGCCGGTGAAGGCAGCAGCGTCGATGCGGGCCAGCGCGTTCGAATGCAGCCACAGGATGGTGAGGTTGCGGCAGGCCCGGAAGCCGGCGGCCGGCACGTGCACGATGCGGTTGCCGTGCAGAAAGACGCGCTGGCTGGAGGCCGGGATGTCAGTGGGCACGGCTTGGAGGCCCTGCTGCGGACAGCTCGTCGTCACCTTGGGCTCATTGTAGCAGACGCAGGCGCCTGGGCATGGTGCTGCCACCCGCCACGCCTGCAGCCACAGCACCCAGGCCAGCAGCTGGCTCCCTGTGGGCAGAAGAGAAGGTGGTTAACAGGCAGAGGGCCCTGCGAGGCTGCGGCTCGTGCTGGAGCCAGGCTGGCCCTTGCGATTAGTCCTCGGGAGGGCCCTGCGCTGGGCCTAGGACACGTTGTCATTTCTGAAAACTCAGGTGCTGTGATCCCTGCTGCATCTGCCACATGGAGACGACTGCAGTAAAACCTGCCGGGGGAGTTATGTGCTCCACACTGAGAAAGCTCCCCTGCAGATGCCCAGGCCACCCTGCCCAGCGCTCAGACGTCCAAGCTGACATGCCCACACCAGCCGCTCGAGGTTAGCTGGGTGACCAAGGCCCACCTGAAGCCCTCCCGAGATGGACACTCATGCCTGCAGATACCTTCTTAGTACTCTAGCGAGCCCCCCGCCCCCACCACAGGCCTGCCCACCATCCCTGTCAGTCCCAGCACTGTCCCTGGCCTGTCCCCTGCCCCACCAGCCCACAGGCCAGGCTGGGAGAGAGGCTGGCTGAGCTCACACAGGCCTGCTGGGCAGCCAGATGCTGGGCTCCAGCAGTTTCTGCAGCGGCTCTTCCGAGGGCCCTCCCAGGCTGCAGGAAGGGAGGCACTATGGCTCAGACCCCGTGCCCTGCACAGGCCCCCCTGCCCAGGCTCCCAGAGCCCCTGAGGCCCCAGGCCTGCCCAGAGTCTGAGGAGGCCTCACCACTGCAGAAAGCTGTGCTTTAATGGGGAAACCACAGGGCCTTAGAGCGGGGAGCCACAAGCCCCGCAGCCCTCCCGTAGTGGGGGGCCTGCGTCCCACCAACAGGGCACACGCAACTGCTACCGGCACCACAGGCTCCCGAGTAACTCTGCTCTCACGGGATCAGGAGCCGGATGCCTGAGGGCAGGGGCAGCAGGGCAGGCAGGTGAGCCCTGCGAGCCCCCTCCAGACAGGCTGCTCCCTCCTCCACACATCCTGACTTGGCATGGAACTCCTCCTGCAGCCTCCTCCCCTCGGCCTCATTCTCTGCTTGATCTCCTCCCCGGGTGAGGAGCTTACTCCTTTGCAGGCAATCGATGTCTGCGCAATTCCTCATACTCATACTCCACCCCCAGCCCCCGCCATCTCCGGGCCAGACACGCACAGGGCCTCACCAAAGACCTACACTCCTGGGGCACTGCACCCACCCTGGTCTCACCAGCAGAGCCACACACCCCAGTATGAAGCTCACCGCCTATCATCCCACCATTCGAGCCCCTTCTTTGAATGCCAAAGGTTCTTTCCTCCTTCAAGAGTGAGTCTATTAAAATGTGAATCCCCCTGGGAGGGTTATGGCTTATCAGCTAACACTGGAGTTATCAGCTAGCACCTTCGTTGACAGCTAACACCTGCATTGACAGCTAACACCTTTCTTGGCAGTTAGCTAAGAGCAGGATCCTGCAGACATGAGGCCGGCTGAGTGCTGGGGCTGGAGCCAGGTGGGAGGAAGGAGAGGACCATGGGTAGCGTCCCCTACCCAGAGCTGTGACCTTGACCTCCCCCACCCCACCGCCCCCGACTCACGCTGGGGTCCTCACCCCACTGGATCCTCTGTCTGGGCCGGTGCTGATGCACACCCCAAGTCCAGAGTCCTAGCGAGGCCAGCATGTGCAGTGGTCGTAAGGAGTGTGCCCTCCTGGACTCTGGTCCCCAGGATGGGCACCTGTACCCTGGGGGCTCATGTGGCCCTTTTGTTCTGTCAACCTCCAAGGCTGGGCCCTGGGCCATGGATGGGAGTCCAGAGAGGCCGGCCTGGCCCAGAACTCTGGGAGCCCAGGGCGCCCTTCCCTGGTGGCCACGCACAGGAGGCTGTGAGGGGGTCCCCTCAGCCTGCTGTTCCATTTAAACTGCTGACATCCTCTCCAGGCTCTCTCCTTATGGGGCTTCTTAGGAAAGTTGGGCCTGATTATGCCAGCTGTCACCAGCGCTCACCTGTCACGGGATGTAACTATGCTATGAACACAGCACTTCCTGTCCCCAAGGACTCATGGGAGAGGAAGACATGGGGCAGGGTGGGATGGGGGCCCCGGGTACTCACCGGGCCGGGCTCTGGACCTCACCACCACGGATGGGCCACGTCACCAATCATGCTGCGTCACAACCGTGCCAAAGTCATCAAACTGGGCCACCCCGCCAGCCAGGCGATGCCAGCAGCCACCCACCATGACCATGCCTGCCACGTCACCGGCCAAGTAGTCCAGTGGCGGCCAGGCCTGCCGCCGTGGTCCGTGAGCTGGGCTGGTGTCAGGTTCAGCCGACTTCACTAGAACCAGCGGCTCCTCCGGCCTCCAGCCCTCCCCAGCCGGAGCCCCCAGGAGGCCGTAAGCCACGTGCTTGGGGCTACACCCACTGCAAGGATGGCCCAAGCCGGACTCTGGGCTGAGCCAAGCCAGGGGGCTGAGTGACGGAGCAGCCGTGTAGCTCGGCCCTGCCGGGAATGGGGCATCAGGCACAGACATAGCTCCGTTCCCGCTGAGCCAGCTGCTTTTCAGAAACCAACTTGTGAGGGTCGGTCCCTCTGCACAGGCCTGCTGCCAGAGCAGCGGCCAGCGGTGGGCTCTCTCCTCGCTGCAGCCACGGTAATTGGCTCCAGCCTGGCCCCCCTTGGGGCCTGCCTGCTGGTCTCCATGGCAACCCCTCCGCTGAGCAAGCAGAGGGGGCATCTTTTTTATGAGATAATCAAACCCAACTTTGCAGCCTGTGTTCATATTCACAGCAGGGGCCCTAGGGACACAGGAGGCTCTGCCAGGTTGCAGAATGGCCATCCCTGACCCCACCCTGGGGCTGGACCCAGTCACTCATCTGACCCCTCTGAACCCTAAAAAGCACCCTTCCCCACCTGGTCCCCATTTGGCCCCATCCCCCAATCTGTCCTCCTAGCCCCTCCCCTCAGCCCCACCTCCCACTTGTGCCCAGCCTCAGTGGTTCCTGCTCTCAGCGAGCACTCCAAACACGAGGTTGTGAGCCCCGCGCAGCCCTGGCTCACACAGCAAGGCATGCCCCCCGACCAGGCCGCCTGGCCACCTGAACTTCGACAAACCCAAACCAGTCCCTCTCCTGCCATCCCTGGGGCAGATTCTTGCCCTTTCTTTCCTTAGGCCTCAGCACAGAATGGCCCTGGCAGAGGGGTCTTCTCCAGCGCCCCGCCCATGGAGAGGTCCATGGGGTCACGGGAGGAGCGCCCTCCTCAGCTCAGGTCGACCTCAGGAGCAGTGGAGATGGCCCAAGGGCCACCGTTGGGGGAGGACAGGCCACTCCTGCCTGGGAGGCTCTGGAGGGAGCAGTGACTGGATTCCACTCAGGGCCTCTCCTACTAAGGCAGCCAAATGGGGCAGGAATGACAGCTGATGAGGCCTTGGAGCCCAAATCCCATCGGGCCTGGGAGTGGCCCCAAACAGCACCTGTACTGCTTGCCCTGCCCCACCGACTGGGCAGCAAAGGGCCCGGGTTCTCCTTCGTGGTCACTGCAGGGTGTGGGGGAGGAAGGGGAGGCAGGAGGAACAGGGAGGAGAAGGGAGAGAGGCTTCTGGGGACTCACGAGCAGCCGCAGGAGCCAGTGGGCGGGCAGGCAGCTGCTGAGGTCAGCAGCTCGGGAGCAGGGATTGCCAGAGGCTGTAGGCACCCGGGAGGCCTTTGGTGTGCTCCCTGGCCTCTACTTCTTTCGGGGTCCCCTAGCCTGGGCTGAGGGATGTAGGTGTGCAGCCCCCGAGTCCTATGGGGCACTTCCGCCCCCCTCTCCCACTGCTGTGAGGCCACAGATACAGCGCAGGGCTGGCATCTTGCTTGCCCAGAGCCCCGGTCAGTGCCCTTGGGCCTCCCCGCTGCCATAGGGCGCTACGAGGTTCTACTCGTTGGCATAGAAGGCGTGAATCAGAGCAGCCTAAGAATCAATTTTCTTGGGATCCCTGGGTGGCGCAGCGGTTTGGCGCCTGCCTTTGGCCCAGGGTGCGATCCTGGAGACCTGGGATGGAATCCCACATTGGGCTCCCGGTGCATGGAGCCTGCTTCTCCCTCTGCCTATGTCTCTGCCTCTCTCTCTCTGTGACTATCATAAATGAATTAAAAAAAAATTAAGAATCAATTTTCTTTACAATATCACAAACCCATTTTACAGATTAGGAAACTGAGGTAGAGGGGAGCCTGGGTGGCTCAGTGGTTGAGGATCTGCCTTCGGCTCAGGTCGTGATCCTGGGGTCCTGGGATCGAGTCCCCCATCGGGCTCCCTGCAGAGAGCCTGCTTCTCCCTCTGCCTGGGTCTCTGCCTCTCTGTGTGTGACTCCTCTCTTGAATAAATAAATAAAATCTTAAAAAAAAAAAAAAAAAAGGAAACTGAGATAGAGAGCAGTTAATCCCTGGCCTGCTCCCATCCGAAATGGTCCAGGGGGCATGTCAAGCCCAAGCCTGAAGGGCAGCCACTGTGTGTGAGCGCGCAGGCGGCACCAGGGGCACCTGGCTCCCTCCTGTGCCATCTGTGGTTGGGGGGGCATCTCCAGGGAGGCTCTGAGTGGCTGTCTGCCCCCCTCGCCCCCAGGAGACTGGGGTGAGTAGGCTGGGGACGGGGGCTGGGCAGCTGTAGTACAGCCAGGACATTGGTCAGCTCAGGACCCTCTCGATCACCTAGAACGTCCCCAGAAGGGTCACATCACAGACCACAGTTAAACAGCAGAACAAGAGGCCACAGCTCAGCACACCAAGGCCAGAAATAGCCTTGGGGGGGGGGGTAGGGGGCTGGTGGCATCCACACACCGCACAGGGTCAGGGCACCCCGGCAGTGCCGCACTCACCCTTTCCTGTTCCCCTGCCAGCCCGCCCCCCTCCACCTGCCACCGCCTTCCCACACCCCCTTCCGTCTGTCCTCCACCCCACAGGCATACGCAGGAGGCAGTGTGCACGCCCTTGGAGTTTCCCAGCCCCTTCCTTGGTGCCCCGGGGTGGGGGCAGCGGTGGGGGAGGGCGGCAGCAGCTCCGGGGGCAGCCCACCCCAAGAGGGCCTGCACCTCCTGCTGCCAGCCATGCCCCTCGAGGCCCCACTCCTCATTGATCTTCTCAGCTGCAGGGGCAGGCCAGGTCGATAGCAGGCAAGGTCACCTGCCGGGGAGGGAGAGCACTGGACCCGGGGCGGAGCACTTCCAGCAGGCCAAGCTGCCTGCAGCGGGGGAAACTGAGGCCCAGCGCAGGCGGAGCGAGCAGCAGCAGCCTCCTGAATGCACTCAGTGCGCAGCGGACTCAGTGCCAAGAGTAGATGCTGAATCCTCCTAGAGGCCTATTTTATTTTCCTATTTTACAGGGAGGAAATGATGTTTAGGAGGGAGGCCATTTGCTCACAGTCCCGGGACTTGTAGGATTCCAAACCCCACAGCGAGCAATTGCTAAAAGGCTTTGCTTGGCAGTGGAGTTAAAGCTCCCCATCCCCACTTTACCATTCCCCCCACCCCCGAACCTAAGCTATGGTCCCCCCTTGAATTTCTCAGCTAACACAGCATTTGGGAGGGCGCTGGGTCCCTTTCAAATCAAAGAAACCAAGGCTGCTGGAGGAGGGGCTGGCCCACCTGAGGGCCAGAGGCCCTGGATGCACAGCTCACACTAAGGGTGTGCTCCTGAGGGGATACCCCACAATAGGGGCCGCGCTGGACACTGTGAGCACTGTGAACAGACGGGTCCCCGGCGTCTAACACTTATGGTTAAGAAGCAGGCTGGCTAGGTGGTCACCCTGCTGCATGGCATGTGCCATATGTCGGAGGGGGGAGATTTAGGGGGCCATGGAATCCCCACCTGGCCCCAGACATCAGGAGCTGCCAGGGGAGGAGCACCAGAGCCCACTCTGGTGTTAGGGTGAGTGTCCCAGCAGACCTTCTGATGGGGGGGATCCTCAGTCCTGTGACCACGCCTTGGGAATCCATCCTTGGTCCAGGCTGAGCGGCTGGACCACAGGGCTCTGGAACCTCACCCTGCCCAGCCCATGTTTCTGCCTGACGCTCATCTCCCTTGCTGCCCCCCCTCCCCCTCCAAGGAGTCCCACACGGAGGGCTGATGATGCCAGCATCTGGAAGCTCTGTTTGGCTGAAAACCTGCCCAGGGTGCAGGACACCCCCCTGACTCCAGGGATTCAGCTAGCATCCCCCACCCCCCTCCACCAGACCCCTAACAAACATCCACTGCCTAATTACCTGGAGAATCTGTCTCCACAACTGCTCATCAGTTGGTCCCTCAACTAATTCAATCTGGCGGCCAGCATGGGCTCAAGTCCCCAGAGGATGTTAAGGAGGAATCAGCTGATGGCCAAATGACCTGCCCTGCCCCAAGGGGACAGCTCAGAAGTGGGGCCCTCCCAGCGCTGGGGCCTGGGGCCTGGGGCCTGCACTGCCACACACCCACCACCATGCCCATCTAGCCTCCCTGACCCTTTCCCACTGCCAGCTCCTATCCAGGACTGGGCGCCTAGCCGGCAGGACCAACAGTGCTGGGTCCTGCCCACCCCAACACATCCCACCTCCTCCCAGGACCCTGCACCTGATACCTGCCAGAAGCTGACCATCCCTGCGAGCCCAGAGCATCAGCCTCCAATAGGGCAGACACAGTGCAGAAGTGCACTCTTCAGCGCACACCTGGGGTGCACGCTATAGTAACACCCACTGAGGGTGCGTGTGATAGGAACACCCACTTGGGGCGCACACTGTAGGAAACATGCACCCCTTGGGGTGCGTGCTATGGGAACACACACTCAGGGTGCATGCTGTAGTAGCACACAGGTGCATGTTATAGGAACACACGGTGCGCACTCTAGGTGTACACTTTTGGGCCTTCAGCTGCCAGAGCCTGGGTGGGTCAGGGCACAGTGGGTGAACCGGCCACACAGCACAGGGCTGCTGTGATGCAGCTGGACAGACATGGAGAGCTCTTGCCAGGAAGCAGGGCTGCAGAGGATCTGCTCTTTGCGATGGGAGAAGACAGGAAGGCGTGTCCCCACGTGCTCTGGAGACCTGGGCACTTGTCAAACATCACCAACAAGGCAGGCAGGTGGCTTCTGTAGGAGTAGGATTTATTCTACTATGAAAAGACAAGTGCAGGTCTCGGGAGGCCCACGTCCCCTTGCCCTCTGGGCTCAGCTAGTCCTGCCTCTCGGCGGTCTGACTCAGATCAGCCCTAGTCCTGCGGGAGCAGCTGGATTGCAGCTACCTCATCTGTCCTAGGGCAGCTACCTCATCTGTCCTAGGGCAGCTGAGCTCTCGCGAACACTCCTGACCAGGGCAGTCAAGCCTCGGGAAGGGTGTAAAGAATGAAGAGTGTTCAGGGGCTTTGTAACTCAGCTGGGGTGGGGAGGGAGGGGCAGCACCTGCTCAGACCATGGAGAAGCCCAGTGAGGGCTGGTGAGTGTCCCTGGACAGAGACAAGTGGGCAGGGCCATGAGGTCTGGCCCTTTCCAGGGGATGAGGGTTTCCAGAGGCAGTGATGAGATGCTCCCATTTCGGCCACCACTGGCCAGGGCACCATGTCCAGGTGACCAGAGTGAAACCCTCGTCTGAACCAATGGGTCCTCACGGCTCCTGTTCCATTGGCATCCGACAAACCAGCCCACCAGCCACCACCTGTCTTTGTAAATAACGGGTTATCAGCATATGGCCACACCTGGGTGTCTATTGTGCTGCTTAGCACTACAATGGCTGCGTAGAGGAGTTGCCACACACGGTGTGGCCCACAGAGCTGAAACTGTTCAGGATCTGGCCCTTTAAAGAAATACAAGCTCGGCTTGTGATCAGAGCACACAGGCCACCTACTGCATGTGACTATTGCCATCCTTATCCTCACAGTGGCCCTGCAGAGGTCACCTGAACCCCCACCTAATGAAAAGGAAACCAAGGGTCAGAGAAGGCCACTGTCCTGCTGAAAGCACACTGCCAGAATGGACAGAGTGTGGCTGTCCTTTGGAAGGCTGGAGGGAAGGTGACCCCCAAATGGTGTGTAGGTCAAAAGAAAAATGATGATTTTGCTAAAGAGGCTGTTGGGGGGCCGGTGGTCAAACACTGAGTAGGCTGCCCCCTAGACCACCCTGTGGACCTCTGGCCAGGATCTTGAATGGAAAGTGGGTTGTGGAAGCCCAGATCGTTGTCACCAACACCATCATCATCATCATCACATAGGCCATGTGCGAGGCTCTCAGATCACAGGCAGCTGAGAACCAGCCTGGGACCAACCTAAGGCCAATCTGAAGTGCAGCCAGCCTCACACAAAGGTGGGGTGCCCCAGAAGTGGGTGAGCAGAGGGCCAGGGCAGGGTAGACACCAGACATCCCTGAGCAGGGTCGTGGCCCAAGGATGCCCATTTCAGCATTGGTGTCTTGAGGCTGTGCGGGGCTTCTTGGCCAAGCATGTCTCCCACCAAGGCCCTGTCAGTCCATGTTGGGCCTGTACCAGGGAACAGGGAGGGAGAGGGGAGAGATAGGGCCCTTGGCCTCCCGGGACTTCTCTAGGCACAAGACTTCCTGAGATCTCATGACATCCAACAGCACAGCAAGGGAATGACCATCAGCCTCACTCCTCAGACAAGGGCACTGGGTGGGCCTAGTGAGAGGAGGTGAGCATGACCACCAGCTGAGGCCAGAGGACAGGGCCTAAAAACCCCTGCTACTGCCCCAGGTGACCAGAGCAGGTCCCGAGCCTGAGACAGATACAGCTGAGGGGCAGCTGTTCTCCCCACAGCTGGCCAGCTATTGAGCACACACCCCCATGCCCTGGGCTCCCTGAACCCCCTGCACTTCATCCTAGGCCCAAGCCTATTGTTCCCTGGGCTAGTAGGCCCTGGGGTCTGGTAGTCCTAGGATCAGATGTGGGCCCAATACCACTTTGGCTGGGGAAGCTGCTGGCCAGCTCTGGGTCTGTCTCCACATTCACGACGTAAGGATGACCACAGGATAGCACCAGCCTCCCTGGAACCCTGAGATGCCTCCGGCTCTGGGGTTGGTATCCTGCCTCCCCAGAAGACCTTAGGTCAGCCCCATCTCAGCTGATGAGCCCAGGGAGGTGAGGCCTACAACTCAGAGGTGGCATCCTGGAGCCATACCGATTGCTCTGCTTCCAGCAGTCATGAGCCCATTCCTGCCTGGCCTGATGGCCCTGCTTTGTCCAGAGAGGTTGTGTTCAGGCAGGAGGAGGGTATGGGAGGAGGGCCCGGCAGCCAGGCTGCACCATAAGCATGCCTAGAGCCACTTCCCCCACTCCCGCCGTCAGGCTCAGCCTCAGCCTCAGTGGAGCGAGGAGATGCACAGACAGGCCTGGAGCCCAGTGCAGCCCAGCTTGAGTCATGAGAGATCCTTGCCTGTGCTACAGCATGGCCTCAAGCTGTTGCTGCTTCTCACAGAACAGTGGCACACTTGGTAGTTCTCCTCCCTGACCACCTACTCCCCTGTGTTAGAGACTCGTGGTCATCCTTCCTCCCTGAGAGCCAACGTGATGATGATGGAGTATGTGTTAAGAAAGGCAAGGACCAGGGAGATGGACCTGCTCCCCTGGAGAAGCACCCGGGGAAAGGGTCTTCACCATAGGCTTCTGGGGGTGCTCAGGGTAGCTCCTTCCTGATCACCCCAAACCTGCCAGTTGATAAGCCCCACTCTCAACAGTGCTTCCCTAGGACCACGTGACCAGAAAGCTAGGCATCTAGAAAAGACTCTAATGCAGACAAGAGGGAGAACAACTCTAGAGGAAACAGAGACAGTACAGGGAATCAATAAAAATTAGGAAAAAATCTAATGAGTGTCCTCTCAGGGATAGAAGAAGATTTAAAACAAGAACAGGGTACTATGAACAAGGAGCCATCAGAAAACAAAAAGAGTACCTGGCAGTTAAAAATAGAATTACTAAAATTACCAAAAAAATCGATAGGAGTGTTGGAAAACAAGGTCAAGGAAGTCTTCCAGAAAGAAAAACAAAAAGAGAAAGAAAGAAAAAAAATTGATGAGATTCAGAAGACAAATATAGGTCAAATATCTGAGAAAACGAAGAAAATAGAGGAGAAAAAAGTTATTAAGGAAATAATACCAGAAAATCTCCCAGAGCTGAAGACCCAGACCTCCACTGGGCAAGTGCCTAACATAAGAGATGATATTCACAATGTGACTTCAGGCCCCTGGGGCTCAAAAGAGGCCTGAAGCTCCCAAGGGAAAAGCAATGTGGCATCAGGCCTCTCTACAGCACACTGGATGTCAAGAAGATAACAAAATCGCAATGGCTTCAAAACTCTGAGGGACATTATGTTCAACGTGGAATTCCAGATCAGGCCAATCCAGCCTGAATAGGTTTGCTAACATATGAAGGATTCTTTAGTGTGCATTCTTTAGAGAGTTAGTTAAGGATGTGCTTCAGCTAGAGCTAGTATATAAACCCAGAAAGAGGAAGAGGTGGGGCCCAGGAAATATTGGGTGATGACAGAAGTCCTGGCAGTTATGAGGGGGCCACAGCATACCGGAGCCAGACCTCCCTGGGGTCAAATGAGACACCCAGTAGAACATCTGAGGTGGAGAAGAGAAAGCATAGGAAGATAGTAGATGGGATGAAAGAGAAAAGACAAAATCAACTGTAAACTCCAGGAAAACCAAAGGCCACACAAGAGCAGAAAGGTCACCAAAGTACCCTCCCCCTACACACATTCTTCCAACCTGGGGAGGGCATTCATGTGACCTGGGTTGGGAAACACTGGTTACGAATTTAAGGGATGGTAGTGAGACAACCACACTGGGAAGAATGCTGGGGAAGAGGGGGCTGGGGTAGGAGCCATGGTAATGTGAAGGCAACCACTTGGAAAAACAGGGACCAAGGCAACAGTGGTGGCCTTCAAGGAGGAATGGGGGCTGGGGCAGAGCAAGCCAATTCTCCAGACTAGCTCTAAAGGACTGGGTGCAGGTTTTAACTTTGAGCAAGATATGGTTGACTATTTTATCTTTCCAAATGACTGTATATTTGGCACTGAAATCTCAGAAATAGAAATAGAGATAAATAAAAAAGAAAATAAAGTGTATCTGCTAGAAGGTGGAGATGAATGTGGTTTCGAAGCAGGCATCTCCAGGGTGCAGGAGGAGAAAGTGGGCCTGTGATTGCTGGAGCAGCATTTCCATGGCCCTGAACAAAGCTCTTTGGCATCATGCTCAGCCAAGGGTCACCGAGGTTGTTCCCCATCTCTAGGGACACTCCGGGCTCTTGGCTCCAGAGGCCTCTACAGTTCAGACACTTGATGGGAGGACAGCTTCTGGCCTGAAAATTCAGCTGTGCGCTCAGACCTTCCACAGCTGGACAAAGTCCCATCCCAGCTCCTCCTCATCTCTGCCCAGTTCACAGACCTGAGATTCCCAGTCCAGACTGAGGATCCCCAAGAGCAGGGGGCCCAGCAGGTAAACCTGGCAGGGGGTTGGGTGCACATGAGGCCTCCAGAGTGGGGGGGTCTGTGGCCCCTGGGGAGGGTTTGCCTTGACCTTGGCAGAACACAAACAGGCTTGGCTTCAGTGAGAGCCCCAAATGCGTTTCCACTACTGAACTTGCGGCACTCAGGCAGGGGCGACGTGAATAAGTAATTGCTCTTTTATTAACGAGTGATAAATTATTCCTATATGATTGTGTGTGATAACTCTTCCTTATTTGAAATCAATTTGGGATGGAAATTGTTGGCGGCTTCTCACCAGTGAGGGTGGGAGGACCAGGCGCCGCTGCCTCTTGGAAAAGCAGGTCAGTGTATTTCGGCTACTTCCTGAGGCTGCTATGCCAGGAGCTGGCATGTGGGAGGGGGTTGGCTGCCTTGGGGGCAGGGGCTAGGGAGGGCCGCCTTATTCTTCAGCACTTGCCCCTGGGTCCCCAAGACCGGCCAGTGCAGGTGCTCCAGCATGGCCTCTCCCCACCTCCAACAGCTGCTGGAAGCTCCCAAGAGACTCAGCCTGCCCCACTAGACCCAAGACACACATGCACCCTGGGCCAAGGAAGGGTGGGGCCCGGGGAGGAGCCCCTGAAAGCCGAAGCCCTTGCTGGGGATCACCGCAGGCACGTGGCTGGACCATCAGGGTCAGGGGGCCATCTGCAGGCCACGTTCCACCCTTCTCCCCCACCCCACGTAACCCTCAGGCTGGGGGCAGCCAGACCTGTCGCCCCACAGAGGACGTGCCGGGTGCCCAGCTGGACTCCCCCCACCTCCCTGCCCAGGCCAAGGATGGCTCAACTTTATTAAGCCTAGAAAGGCATTTTTCTTTTTCCTAAACATTTTCCTAGTGATTTCACACACACCCCGCCCCCATCCTCATTCCCTCCTCCCCCAGCATACGCCCAGGCCCAGATCAGACAGACTTGGTCCCCCCACCCCCGCAGTGCCCCCAGGTGGCCCCCAACTCCCAGGGGCTCAGCCTGCTTCCCCGTTGGTCCGTGTGAGGGGCAGCACAAGCAGGCACTCAGTAACTGCTCAGCAAAGGTGAGGAAGCCTGCACTCCCAGAGGCCCCCCTCCCACTGGCCCTGCAGCCTCGGGGGCCCCCCAGGGCCGGGGGAGCCCCATGAAGAGAAGGGAGCAGATGATCAGGGAACGGGGTGCCTTTGGCCCGTGTACCCGAGCAGCACCTCTTGCGGGAAGTGGACACTTAAAACCCTGCAATCCCCTGGGTAGGTAGTCACAGCCTCCCTCCCAGACCAGGCTGCAGGAAACCAGGCTGTGCCCACCTCGCCCCACTCCTGACCACCCCCCCCCAGCTGCCTCTCTGTCTCCCCTCATGGCTGTCATAGGCCTGAGAGGCTGGGGCACCAGCTCGGCTCAGGCACCACTGGTGACTTCACCGCTCAGGTCTGGGTTGGTCGTCTGTGGAAGGGACAAGTTGGGTCTGAGAACCTGACAAATCCCAGGGCCAGGGGAAGCTCGAGGGACCCAGGGTCCCTGACACCCTCCTCCTCCGTCCAGGGTGCCCACGTCACCACACACCTTGCTGGTCAACTTAGCTGGTCTCCGTGTCGCTTGCTTCTGTCGGTTGCCCCCTGGGCTGTGGGCTCCACAGGGACAGGACACTGGTGACCAGCACACACCATAAATGTCTGTCACGCACGAATGTGAGAAACGCCCACCACTACAGGCAGCTTGCAGACTCTGCGCTCCCTGAGGACCTGCAGGCCCAGGAGTCCACAGGGTACTCACATCCCCATGAGGGTGTGGCAGCAGCACCCCGAGGCCAAAGGCAACATCACTCCCATTACAGAAACGTCTGTGTCTCCCCCAGATTCCTATGTTGAAGCCCTAACCCCCAGTGTGATGGAATTTGGAAGAGGAGCCTTGGGAGATGGGGACCTAGAGGAGGTCACATGGGTGGGGCCCCCATGACGGAATTAGGGCCCTTCTAGGAAGAGGTCCTGGAGGGCTTGTTTTCATGGTCTCCACGTGGGGACACGGCGAGAAGGTGGCCATCTGCAAGCCAGGAAGAAAGCTCTCACCAGAACCGGACCATGCTGGCACCCTGATCCCAGACTTCCAGCCTCCAGAACTGTGAAAAAATAAATTTCTGTTGTTTAAGCCGCTCAGTCTGTTATTTGTTATGACAGCCTGAGCTGACTAATACAACTTCTCTCTTACATCTCCGAATACATTTTCCCAGATTTTTTTTTACAACACGTACGAACCGGTAAATCGGAAACGTTTTCAGTTTGATCTGTTTGGTCTCATGTGCCAACACTGGATGGGGCGGGGGGGGGGGGGGGGAGTCCTGCCCCGAGAAGGGTTGAGTGAGGCAGTCCTCTGGCAGGGAGACCTCCTCCAAGACCCCCAGGCCGTGGGGTCCCTGCCCACCGCAGCCGGGCCTGCAGGAGGACAGGAGAAGGCCCGGGCCTTGGCGCTGCATCTGCCTCTCTGGGGCCTCACACAGGCCTCCCAACCTCGTGGGCCCTGTTCCGTCAGCTGGAGGATGAGGATAATGAAACCGACCTCGCAGGGCAGGGAGAGACCACGCGGCCCGCACAGGGCTGGTCCGCCATGAGCACGCAGGACATGCCTGGCTCACGTGTGGGATCGTCTCAGGAGTGCCTCCCGTCACCCCAGCAGGGACCCACCACCCCCACCTGACGGAAGGGAGGTCAGGTCACAGATAGAAGGGGCATCCTGGTGCCTGACCCAGCCTCACTCCACCTCCGCCCGGGCACGTGCCCTGGACCCTGTGGCTGGCTCCCATGAGCCTTTGCTTGGCCAGTTCCCCTTTCCAGAATGCCTACCTGATTCCCAACACATCTCCTTGGAAGGGCTCTTCTCCTCAGAGCCCCACTGGGCCAGCCTCTGGAGGCCAGGCCCTTCCCGACCCGTCCCCCCCACCCCACCCCACACCTCGCCTGCGGTGTCCATCCTCACTCCTGCCCCCAGCGCCAGACTCCCACGGGGCCACTGAAGGGAGCAGGTGAACAAGCAGAGCCCTGGAGCCTGGCCAGGGTCACAGCCCGGGGACTCCCGCTCAGGGGCCCTGGGCAGGGAGAAAGCATCGGCTGGAGGGAGTGACATGCCAAGCAGGTCTTGACCCCCCGGGCCTCGGAGTGGGGGGTCTAGGGAACTTACCGGTGCTGGTGCTGGCCACCTGGCAGGGCCTGAGGGTGAAGGTCTGTCTAAATTCTAGGAACACACCGCACCCCCCCCGCCCAGGTCCCTTTGTCACTGATGAGGAGGGTCACGCCTATGTCAGGCTCCCCGTGATCGGGAGTGGGGAGACAGCCAGCCGTGGCCTTGGGAGGGCTCCGTAGGGGCACTGATGTACGTGCGTGCACACACTACACACGCACACACACCCACACATGCACGCACACAGACACTTGCACGCACTCACACACACACACTGCCACCACTCGCCTCGGGCCACCCTGGGGACTGGGCCGTGGCTCCAGCAGCAGGTAAAGAATGGAGTCCATTAGGGCCACCATCTGTCTCGGCCGTGACGGGTCCTCTCCGTGACATCCAGGAGGTATGTAGATGGAATATCTTTATGGGGAGAGTTTTTCTTTTGCCAATTTTCAAACAGGAAGCCAGACACTTGTCACACCTGTCCCCGTGTCAGCCTCTGCCTGACATAAATTGGGCTGTGAGGCCGGGGGATGAAAGACAGCTTGGACACGGCCGGTGTGCGGGGCCACGTGTCCCACGGCCGGGAGCACACAGAGCAGCGGGCTGGCCTCGCGCTGGGGCTGGCCGGGGGCGGGGGGAGGGCATACCACCGTCCACTCCACCCTGTCCTCCCTGCCCGAGATCCCCCGGCCCCCCTGGGTCCCCTTCTGGCCCTCACAAGCTCCTCACCCAAATCTCATCTCCCCCACCTCCCCAGCGGCAGCCCCAGCGTCTCTTGGCTTCTGCTGCCCCCCCACCCCGGGAGCCCCCACCAGGCCAAGAGCTCCAGTGCCTCTTTAAGACCCAGGGGCTACTGTGACCTCAGGGTGGGGGCCCGGGCCTCAGGGGCCTCACCACACCCCTACTAGCACTTCTTTCTCCTGGGGCTCTCATGGGCTTTGGGGCATGTCCCTGGGACCTGGGGGGCCTTGGGGGCAGCACGTGTCAAAGAACCCAGGAGTCCCTGCTGCCTAACACAGGTGGCCTGACACTTAACCAAGAGAATGGAGGGAGACACAAGTGACCCTCAGGGACCTGCCCAGGCTCCCCTCCCAGACCCCACCCCCAGTGTACATCTCGGTGCCTGGCTAATGGTTCTGCCCAGGGGATGCTGGGGGGCTGCCTGCCAGGCCATACTCCGGAACCACACCCCAGGGCCCCCCTCAGCTCCCCCATCAGCCCCTGTCATATGGGGGCCCCCATGCCCTGGGGTGAGGAGTGCTCACTGCAGGGAGACAGTGATGGTCCTGCATCTTCCTCAGATGGCCCCCCCAGGGGGTAGTCTTGGGGCTTAGCCCGCAAGAAAACCTGGGAGCCCAGTTCCCACCAGGCTCCTAGGCCACTGGCTCACACGGCGTCATCCGGCCAAATGTGTCCTGGGAGAGCAGGAGCCTCAGTCAGGGTGGCTGAGGGCCGTGGACAGTGGAGGGCCATGGGAGGTAGGTGGCGGGGCTCTGGGAAGGGCGCAGGCAGGGCAGAGCTCCAGGGCCCCACCCCCAGTTCCCGGCTGGGGTGTGCTGCGGAGGCAGGTAAAGGCCTATGGAAGGAGGTGGGAGCTGGGTGTGAGCATCCTGGGGGACCTTGGGCCCCCCAGGCCTCCCGACACTGCTATGGCGGTGGCTGGCCCTTCCCTGTAATCCCGCTTCTAGCCCCGTCTCTGGGGGTGGGCGGTGCTGGGCTGGAAGCCTGGGGGGGGGGGCGGCAGACGGCCCACCCTCCGAATGCATGCCCGCACCCTGCCCGAAGACCACGCGGTACCCCTTCCACAGCCCCACAAAGCTGCTGCAAAGTGAATTGTGGGGCAGAAGTCTCCACATGGTGAAGGCAGGGGGGCCTTGAATTCCCCTTCTGAGGCAGCAGGGGGTGACCAGGCCCAATGTCCGCCTGGCCCAGACTCCTGCTGGGATTCGGGGATTCGTTGCCATATGGGGGTCCCAGAGGCCCCTCCAGACCCCCCTGCTGCTGGCCCTGCCTGCGCTCGGCGCCTCCCACCTCCAGCCCCCCTGGCCTCCCAGCCCCACTCCTCACTTGGCTCCCCTTGGCAGGAACTGGTAAGTCAAGACTCCCCATGGGGCAGGTAGCAAGGACCCTCATGGCAGGAGGATCAGTGGGCAGGGGCAGGTGCACACAGGGGCTCCTCCTCCATGCTCCCATGGCTCAACAGAGGCTCCGGCTCCGGGGAGGCACGGGCGCCCACACACCCTTCTCTACCCTGCTGCTTGGGTTGCACCGCAGACCCCTCAGGACAGGGCAGCTGTGAAGGAACCCAAGGGGTCCCTGGAAAGTGGGGGCCCCATGACCCACTGAGGGCCCTTGGAAGCCCCATCACCAGCCTCTATCTCCACAGGAAGCTCCAGCCTAGGGCAGGGGATCCCACAGGCTGGGCTCTGTGGGCGACATTTAACACTGACTCCCCTTTGGAGTGTCCCATGTGACAGGAAGACTCAGAAAGTGAGTGACATGCCCAGGTGCTCAGCTGGCTCTGGGCTAAAGCCAGGAGGGTCCCGATGCAGATATTAACTGCCCAGCCTTGGGCATCCACCATAGGATGGCATCTGGCTCTCTCTAGACCTGTGCCTTTGCTCCTCAGGGTCCGAGGGGTCCGCCCTCTCGCAGCTACCTCGGGCAACTGGCCTGCACCGGACAATCAGCAGCCGTCCCCAAGGGCCAACGCTGTCAGCCCCTATGTCTCCTGGGAGCTGAGCAGGGGACCACCCCACCATTCAGGGAGCCCCGGTGCCAGGCTTGGGGACATGGAGAGGGGGAACAGGCACAGGTGTGCATGTCAGGTGCTGAGACCAAGGAGCTGGAAGGGTGGAAGAGGAAGTGCCCAGGCCCTGAAAACAATGGGGGTCACCCAGGGGTAGACTTGAGAGAGTTTAGGCAGAGGGGCCTGGCTGGGGTGACATGTTTTAGGAAAGCATCTCAGAGCCCGAACGGAGGATGGGATGGCAGGCAGGCAGCTGAGGGCATCTGTGGCCGTGGACTTGGAAGGGGGCCGGCCCTCGCTGAGGGGTAAAAGGGGACAGACTTCCCCGGAGCCCAACTTGTCACTGGACTCGCCTTCGAGGATGGAAGGCAGCCAGGACTGTGGCCCTTGGGTGGAGATGTTGGGGGCAGAGGGGCAGGTGGTTCCGGGGTAACCAGCACCGGACAGCCTGGAGCCAGGGGACCTATGACACCAGAGAGCAGAGCTGCACGTGCAGGGGAAAGATTCAGAACTGCTGGGTGGGGGCAGCTAGGGCCCGAGACCCCTACTCAACTGCATAGGCCTCGCGTACAGCAGGGGGGTAATAAATGCCTGCTAAGCGATGGCCGGGACCTGAGGGCCACAGCAGAACCCGGTGACAGGCCAAGCTGGGCCTCAGGGCTGGCCCTGCTGCGGTGGGTGGGCCGGCATGTGAGTCTGGGGCTCTGGGTCCCCAGCTGGCCTTGTGCCCCCCGCCTCCCCACCTTCCACGTGTACTCACTGTCCCTTGCCCCTGATGGAGCGCCTACTGTGTGCTTGGAGCTGCCACACGATGCTGGGTCCAGCCCCCCAGCACCCATGGCTCTCCCCCAGAGCCCAGCACCCTACACACCTCAGACTTGAGCGCTTTCCCACCCACAAAGGCTCTGAACTGGAATCACCACTTCTGGTCAACAGGATTACAGATGAGGCCTCTGGTGACCAGGAGAGGGCGGGTGCTGCCCAAGGTCACACATGAGCCGGCGCTGCACAGGCTAATCCAACGCCTGCCCAGACTTCGGGATGGGGAAGCTTCTGGCAGGCCTCTGAGCCCGCCCCATCTGGGCCCTGGCAGGAGGTGAATAAAGGCAACATCTCAACAAGGTCACAATAGCTGGGACAGATGGAGGACACGGCGCTGGGCCCAGGCAAGCGAAGGGCAATCCGAGAAGGCTCCCTGGAGGAGGTGAGGGGCCCGGAGCCCCGCCTTGGCCTGAGCCCCTCGGCACTCCACCCCCTTCCTCGATGGGCCCTTCACCAGCTTCAGCCTCAGCCTGACATTTCCCGTGACATTTGCTGCAAAGAAATAGAGTCATAAACCCAAAGGTTAAATTTGCACATTGCCTCACACTGCCAGGAGGAGCGTGGTCCCCCCGCCCACCAGGTGCCGAGGCTGCATGGTTTGGGTGTAGGACGGCCCACCCATCACGGGGGCCCTTCCCCCTTCCTGGGGCCCAAAGGTCTCCCTCAGGCTCTCGGAGGCATCTCAGCCAGTTGCCCAAAACCGTTTCTGGGCTCACCAGTCCCTGCAGTGGGCCGCGTGGGGGTGCCCGTCAGAGGCCCTGCCCGACCTGCTTGCAAACCCAAGGCCCAGAGACACCCTGCTGTGTGTGAGACCCGTCAGCGCCGCTTAACCCAGCCGGTCCCAAATTTGCTTGACTGCGAAATCCTCGTTCAATCCCACCAACGTTCTCTGGAACTTCACTGACGCGGAGTGTGACCGTGATGGCCAGTTAGGGACGCCGAAGCGCTGACCGGGGAGCAGAGGAGCGCCCCCGCGTGCTGGGAGGGCTGCCTCAACAAAGCCCTGCGGCTCCTGACACCCGGGGCCCTCCACCTGGGCTCCCCGCATCACGGGCGGCCCAGCCCCACGTGCCAGGGCCCCGACAGGGCTCACAGCCTGCCGCGCCCAACCCAGGCGACCCAAGTCCCCGGCCTCTGCCCACACAGGCCCCTCCAGGAGGCCTGCCCGTGGCCCTGCCTTTCAGCTGTCCCTCCTGGGCCCGGCGACCCTGTCCTGGGGATACAGGCGGTCAAAGCTGTAGGATGGTGCCCCGTGGGCCATCCTCATCCTCTCTCAGCAGGGCTCACGAGGAGACAGGGCTGTCAGGACGCTGCAGGGTGAGGGCAGCGGCGGGAGGGGGGCAGCCCGAAGCCCGGCTGCATAAGGGCCATCCCCCCTGCTGGGTCAGGACTGGTCAGAGTCCTGACCCAGCAGCAGATTGCACCACTACCTGGGAGAAACTGGACCCCAGGTGAGCGAGAGGCCCGGGGAGCCCACCCACAAAACGTTGGGAGGAGCTGGGAGGGGGGCCCGTGGCCACGCCCTTGGGGACCTGCAGGGCCTGCCCTGGGGACACTCCCTGGGGGCCAGCTACAGGACCCTGGATGGTGTGAGAGGCCGAGGCAAGTTCGGACAAATTATGGCGAACCCTCAGGAAGGCATTCCACACACACCAGTAAACCCATGATGCACAAGAATAGTTCCCGACGTGCAAAATGTTTAAAATACAGCGACAAAAGAAGAAACGGCAGCACACAACACCCGGCCGGGCCCACACGCTCCAGTGACGGTTCGGGGAGATGCAGCGGGTGTGGACGGCGTGCCCACCCTCTGCCTGGGCTTCTGTTTTTGGCTCTTTGACCACCTGTCCTTTAAAGCATTTAGTCCTATAAACTCGGGAGGGCAAGGACCACATCCCTTTATTTGCCCGCCTCCAAATAGGGTCTGACAGGCTAGGGACAAATGAATGAGCGAACGAACGGTGTCTCAGGAGCAAACACGATGTCTGGGATGGGGCAGCTGGGCCGCAGAGTGGGGGACACGGAGGGGCGCCGAGGGGTTACCCTGAGAGGGGAAATGGGGCATGGGGGCCAGTGCCGCAGCACCGCTGGAGGGACGGGGTGGGGGTGGGCAGCCAGCCTGGCTCCCATGGATCTCGAGACCCAGGCCCAGGGTGGCCACCAAGGGACAGGCAACCCTGCCCGGGTGTCAGAGGTCAGGGCCCACCAGGCCGAGGGCGGGGCACAGCCAGGAGCCCTCAGGAGCCCCGCAGCAGGGACCAGGGCAAGAGTGTCACAGTCACACACACTCCCCTGACACACTCACACATGCCTTTGCACATACCCATTCACTCATTCGATGCGATTCACTCGCTCACCGTGGAACCCCTTCCTGCTGCCCCTGTTCTGACCCCTTCTGGCTGCACAGACTGAGGCTCTGTGGAGTCCCTCTGGCCTCCGGCCCGGGGGGGGGGGGGGGGCAGGAAAGGCAGCCCCGGGGGAGGGGTTCCTTCTGCCTCCGCCAGCCGGGCCCCTCCAGGTGCTGCACCAGCTGTCACAGGCATCCGTGAATTCAGGCCTGGGGCAGGGAACAAGGGGGCGGGGTGCAGCCCAGAGGCAGCACCGGCCATGGGGGAGCACAGGTCCCTGGGCCTGGAGCAGCAGGCGGGGAGGCTGTGGCCCCGAGAGCACGGGGGACCAGGGCCACACACGGCCAGCCCTGCGTGGTCTGTCACTGACGATGAGTAATGGCACACGAGTCCTTGGCCCCGGGACAGGTCTCCAGCCAGCCCTGGGGTTCCCCAGACAGCAAGACTTCCCCTTCCACCCCCAGAACCCAGCACGCGGGCGGTGGGGAGTCCTCCACAGGCACCCCACAAGCCCTTGTGCCTCCTGAGACGCCCTGGCCCTCTCCCCTACCTTTCATCCATGACCACAGGAGAGGGCCCGTCCCAACTGCAGGACCCCCAGCTGGCTGTGAATCTCCACATAGAGAAACTGAGGCAGGCTCTCTGCTGCTGAGCAGCAGAGCAGCTCGGGAAGCAGATTGCTGGCCACCTCCCACCTTCTGCGGGGCTCTCACCTCCTGCTCCCCAGCTGCCCATCACCCTTTCCAACTCCCCTGTGACCTCTGTGTGCCTTTGTTTCCCTATCTGCAAACAGGTAGAAAAGAGGTCCAGCAGCAATGCGAGGGTGCTGGGAGGACTTCCATCTGTGGGAACCACTGACTGGGGTGGTGTGTGGGGGGTGATGTTTTGCGTATTTTGAAGGCAAAAGTGCCGGCATCAGAACCCCATGGGGACCTGACCTGGAAGTGCCCCCGACTACCCACAAGGCGGACCCGCTTGCTGGCCCAAATGACGGGTGAGAAGGCTGAGGCACACAGAGGCGAACTGTCACGCCCAAGGTCGTTCCACCGACGGCTGGCTGCGCGGGGACCCAGATCCAGGCTGTTCTGCCGTCCTACACCCAGCAACCAGGGCTTTCGAGCAGCCCTCTGCCCGGTGGTAGGGTGCAGACCACTCCCCCAGCTCGGTTCGTCCTCTGGAGCTTGCTTCTCCCTCCCTCGACCCGCTTAGAGAAGAGAAGTGGCCAGCCCTTGCGCCTGCCCCAACCTCCGGCCCGCCCCTGTTTCACCCCCGCACGCTCTATAAGGATGACCCACTTGTCCCCATTCTACAGACAAGGACACGGATGGGCACCAGGCAGTAGGGCCCCGCCTCTCCAAGCCCCGGCCCAACGTCCTCCTTACCACCGCGAGAGTGGGACACCAGCACCCCTACCTCAGTGCCCCCCCGCCCCCCACCTGAGGCAGGTGACACACCACAGAACATCTTACCAATAAGGCTCCTACTGTGCTGGGACTGAGGCCCGAGGGCAGGGCCTTCCTGAGGTCGCCCCGGGTCAGCCTCAGTGTGGGCACATACCTGTACCCCATTTGGGCTCGAGGACAGCGACTAGAAAGCAAGGAGGAAGGGTCTAGTTTGTTTGTCACCGTGTTGACCTCGAGGTTGGAAATGGGCCTTCCCTGCCCAGGTGAGTCCCAGTCCTCACCCGGCACTGTCGCTCCAACATGGGGGGAGGGGCAATAGCGGCGGGGGGGGGGGGGGGGGGGGGCTTTGGCCTCACACCCTAGGCTGGGCTTGTTGAATTTGCTCCTCAACACACACCCTCAGTGCCTCTGCTGAAGATCTGGGTAAAGCCTGGTCACAGCCCGTCTGGGCACACAGACAGGTAAAACCTGGTCACCCACACTGGAGGCAAAGAGACACATGCCGATGTGGCCACAGGCGCATACGCTCACGCGTGCGGAGACACACACGTGCAGAAGCATACTGAGTCACACACACACACACACACACACACACACACACACACACACAAAGACCCAGCGGGCTGTGGAAGGGAGACTCCCAGGACACAGGGGCAGGCAGAGGTGGGGCCGTGCTCCTGCAGCCCATTTCTCGCCCCTCCATCTGTGAGCTCTGGCTGCCCAGAGCCTCCCCCTCAACACATGTGCATGTAGGCAAGGCAGCAGGTCCCACTAAGGGGCCCCAGCATGTGCCAAGCGTGGAGACCACAGCAGGCATGCTATGTGCATGCATGTGTGGCCGTGGGCGTGCAGGCGGGGGCGAGGACATGGATGTGCATCCACGGCGTGTGTGTGCGTGCACACTGGGGCAGCCTGGCATGCATGGGCACACGCGGTGTACAAGTGTGCAGCCCTTGTAGACACGTGCACATGCAAGGAAACGTGTATGCAGCCTGCGGCACCACGGACATCAGCAGGGCAGCCCGGGTGGGCGCCAAGGGAGCACCCTCCAGGCAGGGCGTGCCCGACTTGCCTCGCCCGAGGTCACCCCCCCAGACCCCTCTCTCAGGACCTCGCCCAGGGCAGCCAAGGGTCCCACGAGGGCTGCCAGCATCCGCTCGGACGCTGTGAGCCCACCACTTCTGGGGCCTCTTAGCTGAGCACCCCCAGCCCCCCACCCCCGCCCAGGGCCTTCAGGCTGCGGGGGTGGGGGGGTCTGAGCCTGCCTTCTCCCCTTGTCAGCCCCCTGGGGCAGCTCTGGGCCAGCCCCGCCCCCCACGCCCTCCACGGCCGCCAACGCCCCCGTTCGTCCCGCTGCGGCCTGACCCCCGGGACACCGGGGCGCCCTGAGCCGAGTCCTGGGGCAAGGGTGGAGGCGCCCCGGCCCCCTCGCCCCTGCTCCCCTGCTCGCTGCCCGCAGCCCTGCTCGTTAACCCCTTCGGGGCCGGGGCGCTCCGAGGCCGGGCCGCGCCCTTCCGGCCGGCAGACCCCACCCGGGCCCCGGCCCCGCCGCCCCCGGGCCCGCCGCCGCCGCCAACTTTCCCGGGAAGCGGCAACTTTTCCTGCTGCCGCGGGCTCCGCCCTCCCGGGGCCGGGGCGCCCCCCCCGCCCCCCGGCGCGGCACTGCGGCGCCCCCCGCCCGCCCCGGCCCGCCCGGCCCGCCCGGCCCGCCCGGCCGCACTCACCTCCCGCGGGCGCCCTCTTCATCGTCGGGGTCGGGCGGGGCGCGACGAGGACCGAAAGTCGCTGGGGGGCCGGCGCCCGTGTCCCCGCGGCCGGGTCCGCATCCAGGCGCCGCCGCTCCGGCCCGGCCCCGGCCCGGCCGCGGGACGAGGCTGGGCGCGCTCGGGGCGCTGCGCCGGGCGGGGGGGCGCGGGCGCGGGCGCGGGGCGCGGGCGGGGGGCGCGGGCGCGGGCGCGGGCGCGGGCGGCGGGCGGCGGGGCGCTCGCGGCGCGGGCCGGAGCCGATGAATGTTTTATGGGATCATGTGGTTCGCCGCGCGAGGAATCCGCCCGGTCCCCCCGCCGGCCGGGCCGGGGCGGGGCGGGGGCGGGGCGGGGCGGGGCCTGGCGGCGGGCGGGGCGCTCACCTGCGCGGGCCGGGCGGGCGGGGCGGGGCGCGGGGCGCGGGGCCGGCGCAGGAGGGAGCAGCCGGCGGGTGCGGCGGCGCCGCGCGGCCCGGACAAAGGCGGCGCGTTGCTGGGGCGGCGGCGGCCCCTGCAGGCGGCGGCGGGGACGGCGGCGCGCACGGGCGGCGGCGGGGGGCGCGGGCCCCAGGGCGTGGCGGCCGGGGCTGGCCCGGCCTGGGGGGGTCCCCGAAGGGTCCAGCCGCCCGGGAGACCCCGCGCGGAGCCCCAGGAGGGGGGCGCTTCCGCCCGGCCCACTCGACCCCCTAAATCCTCTGCTGGGGTGGGACTGCCCCGTCTGCCAGTTAGAAAACCGAGGCTCCAAGCCCGACAGGTTCCTGACGCCCCCAGACCGTCCTCGTGGCCCCCTCTGCACCAGCGCCCTGCCCCGACCCACGGGTGCACCCACCGGTTCCCTCCTTTGGAACGGGAGGGAGGCCCAGGAGGTTCCCTGCCCAGTGCCCCATCTCTCCCTCCGCAAAGCCAGCCTAGGCTCAAGGGCGGGAGAAGCCACTGACCCTGCCCCTTCCCACACACAGCTGCACAGACGGCCCTCTGTCCCTCTCCTGGGGGGAAGGGGGGTCTATCTGGCCCCCCAGATTAGCTCCTGGGGCATCCTGGAGTCCTCAGCCAGCAGCCAGGCCAGCATCCCTGCCGATGTCCTGCACACAGAGGGGTGCTGGACGCTGATCAGCCTGGCCTGGGCCTCCTGAGCCCACCCTGCAGGTAACAGGATCAGAGGGATGAGAGCCTGGCTGGCCAAGTTGGTTCCAATCTGTAGGACCCTGTGCCCAGGGCAGGCTCTGGACCCTTCCTTGTGACTACATCGTCATTCTGGCCAAGGGCTCAGTGGTCCCCCTGGGAGCCCTAGCTGGTGTCACCTGGTGATACGAATCTGAGGGACCTGGTCACTAGAAAGCCTGGTGCACTCTGCATCCTCCCCCCCAGACCACGCCTCCCAACCACAGAGGGGGCTCTGGGAGAGGTCAGCAGAGCACAGGGTTTGTGGCCCGCCAGCCTCACCAAGGGAAAGCAAGGAGCTCTCTGAGCCCGGCTGCAGGCAGCCTCAGGGGGTGGAAACCAACGGTGGCGCCCATGGGGGGGCTGGCCCTCCGGCCGGGTGTAGGGACTGCAATGCTCGATCCCTTAGGCTGCACTGTGGCCCTGACCACAACTTGGCCCGCTCTGTCCCTGTTGCTTTCATCCCAGCCTTGTGTTACCAGGTCACAGCGGAGTACATTTCATTCCCAGACACACAGAGGTGAGGTGGAGCCCAGAGCACTCCGGTACCTGTGCACTTGCTCCTGCCCCTAGCCACGTGCCTGCAGGCACCTCTCCAGTGGGTGCTGCTTGCTGAGTGCCACCGGTGAATCCTTGCCACAGTGACACAGGAGGTGTGTCCTCCATTGTACAAGTGGGGAACCTGAGGCCAGACAGAGCCAGCAGGGGCTGAGGCTCGTCACCATGCTCGCACCCTTCCTCCAGAGTCCTTGCATGCAGCAGCTCCCAGACCAGGAAGAGTTCCCTCCACAGGGCCACCTCACATCAAACGGCGAGTCATGTGGCACTGGCCATTGGTCTGAGGTCTGAGCTAGGATCTCATGCTCCTGGGTGGCTATAATGATCCGGGACAGCAGGCTGACCAACCTGCTGACGATTGTGACCCCATTTTCCTGTAGGATCAAAGTCCCCTCCTGAGGGCAGTTGGGGACAGTCATTCTGGGGCACAAATGCACATAGGAGGGAACAGGGAGCCGGTATTGCCATGTGGAGGATTCTGGCGCCAGGATCCTCTCCAGCTGCCAGCTCGGATGTTTCTGGCTGCTCTGGGCTGGCACCTGGGCCTCCCACCTGCACACAGGTTTGGGCGTTGAAAGCTCCCCGCCCCCCCGCCCGCTCTGGGCCACAGGCAGGATATCTGCACTCCCAGTCAGTACCTGGGCCAGCACCCTCCTCGTAGGCCACCCAGCCTGTGGGACGGCTCCGGGTGTTGGCTGGGGTGGGGCGGGGCGGGGTGGGCCAGGGCTGAGGGGGCTCAGGACAGGCGGAGACTGGGGCTAGGCGGCAGGCGGGTCCGCCCAGCAGGATGCGGCTCACTCAGGCTGGAGGCAGGGGGTTTGGTGAGGCACATTTATCAGGATGTGGGCAGGTGCAGGACAGTGTGCGGGACAGTGCATCTCCCAGGAGGGCAGGTATGAGCCATTTCCACCCAGGGCCCAAAGGGTGAGATAGGGAGGGCTCATGACAGTTGGTGAGGGGTCAGTGGGGAGGGCAGCCAGCCCTGGGGGCCGACCTCTGGGGGAGAAGCCAGAGACCGTGTGGGAAGAGCTTGGTCACACTCTGTCCTCTTCTCATGCTCTCCACCAGCCAGGTCCGGGAGGCCCAGCAGGCGTGCAGACAGTATAGGCCATTTGAGCCCCACTGATCTGAGCTCCCTCAGGCTTTCTGGAGATTGAGAGTAGGCATGGTCTGCTCTTGAGGCTAAACAGATCTGTCACCCCCCTCCACCGCACCCCTGGGCTGGCTTCTGCTTGCATCGCCCTCCTCGGACACACCACTCATAGGATATGGCCTTCTTCGAGCTCAGGCAGCCCACCACGCTCCTCCAGGGATGGCACCGCTGCGGGGCTGCCTCACCCCCACCCCCACCCCCACCCTGGGGACCAGCCTTCACAGCATGTCAGGCATGAGAATGCTCTCCCAGCTGCGTGACCTTGGCCCAGCCCCTTGGCCTCTCTGGGCTCAGTGCAGCCTGTAGACAAGCCAGATGCTGATGATTCCTGGGCTAGGTCAGCTGGTCACTGTTTCTCCTTTGTCCACCTCTCCTATCCCTTGAGAGGGCCAGTTGGGGCCCTCACGGGCAGGGTGGAATTTTCACTCAAACCTCCACGTTTAGGGGAATCCCTGGGTGGCTCAGCGGTTAGCGCCTGCCTTTGGCCCAGGGCGTTATCCTGGAGTCCCGGGATTAAGTCCCGCGTAGGGCTCCTGGCGTGGAGCCTGCTTCTCCCTCCTCCTATGTCTCTGCCTCTCTCTCTCTCTCTCTCTGTGTGTGTGTGTCTATCATGAATAAATAAATTAATTAATTAAAAAAAAAAAAAAAACCTCCACGTTTAACCAAGGGGACCCTTCTGCTGTGGCTGGTCCTGGGCTGATAGGGACACAGTTCAACCTCCTTAGAAAGCTGCTGCTTGCGCAGGCTCCTGTCCTGGAGAGACAGGCTTGTGGTGACTTTGCTTGGGCAGCCCAGAGAGGTACCCACAGGCATGCAGTAGCCCCAGGGCCTTCCCAGGGAGGTGTGGGGAAGCAAGAGAATGGTCTCTGTTACATACATTCTGGGCCCTCAGTGCAAGGAGATGTGGAAGGAAGCTCAAAGTTCCTGCGGCAAACCTTTGCCTGCCACCCAGGCGCTGCTCCAATGTGACCCTTCCCCAGCCCTCTGAGTGGGTGGCAGGGAATGTGGTCCTAGTGCCAGGGAGCTGGGGGGCGCCGGCCTGCCATCTGCCCACACCGCAGAGGGTGGCTGCCTGCCCGAGGTCTGCGACGACTCTGTGCCAGGCGTGCTGAGTGCGTCGTTCCATTCTGTCCTGTGGTGTAGACACTGCCACCACTACCCATTTTACAGACGGGAAAACAGAAGTGGACCCACCCACCTCTTAGAAGCCCATCCAAGGGCCACTTCTGCCCACAGCCACTGCTTCCCCTACAAGCCCCTCATCATCCCCGATCTCATGACTTCGGAGGGCGTCTTGGTCTTGCGTCATCAGCCTTACACCCCCCCCCCAGGAGCCCCTCTGCCCAACGTTGGTGCATATTAAGCCATAATTCATCAGCTTCCTCATCTCTTATTTATTAAAGCCACACACAGCAGCAACTGGAACCATTACAGGGAAGGCTGACCCCTGGCTGCATCCTGAGGAATCCCGCCAGTCTGCTCATCTCCAAATGCCTCCGACCTCTGCACTGAACAGGGGCCTCCTCCCACAGGACAGAGCCCCGGATCCTGGAATGCTAGATGTGCCCTCCAGGCCATGTGCACCTTCCACCTCCAAGAGGCTGCTGAGGACTGTGGATGAAGCATATCCATTGTACAGCGGTGGCTCTCACCACACCGCCTTTCCCTTCTCCCCAGCCCCCTTGCTGCTGACCTGGAGCCCCTGTGAGAAGGCCCCAGGATGACAGCCTGAGCCTGGAGAGGGGAGGAGACGTAGGCTGAGTGGGACATGCATTGCTGGCACCTGGTCCCCGAGGCCTGATCTGCCCCTTCTTCAGGTTTCCAAAGAAAGGCATGAGACCCCGGGGCTCCCTGGTGGTCACCCAGGGGGAAGCTCAGAGTCTTCTAGTAGGTGCAGTAGGTTGGTGGTCTCTCAGCTAGGGATGAGTAAGATACTTCTGGTCTCTGAGGGCCCAAAATCTGGTACAGGGGCAGAGCTCTGGAAGGTGGGGTCCCCAGGCTGTGCCCAAGGCATCAGCGCTTGATTCATGCCCCTCCTCCACCCCTGCAAAGAATGTGCATCCTTCTAGAGCCACCCACCCAGCAGTGACAGCTAAATTGGGATGCGCTGTTCACACTAGGAGCCCAGAGGGCAGTCAAAACCGGGTCGGGGAGGCACCTGGTGAGGGGACCTGGGAGCACCCAATGGGTTAGGGAAGGCAGGAGTAGGCATGGCCACAGCTGCTGGAGTGGACATGAGTGGAGGGCAGGGCAGAAATCACAGGCCCATTCTGGGGCCACAGTGAGGGGTCCTCCACTGGGCTCCGATTCAGTGTCCAGTCTTGCTCTACCTACGGCTCCCTGGGCCCCTGAGCCCCTCCTCTGGGCTGCCATGACCACAGGGATGCAAATGTGCTCCATTTCCCAGAGGGAGAGGTTGAGGGCAGAGAAGGACCAGCCCCCTACCCTGCTTGGAGCTCAGAGCTCCCACCCAAAGGACACTGTGGAAGACCCCTTTGCCTTCTTCCCTTCAGTGCCTTCATCTGCTCTCTTGCTCAGTCATTTTAGTCATTGAGCAAACATGCCGGGAGGCCAATCCCAGATACCTTCATAGCTCAGCTAGATTCCTATTCCTCCCACTGTATCTCACCGTATCCAGTGAGGGAAACTGAGCCCCAGGGGGCACAGCTTTGTCCTGGATCACTCAGCTAGTAAGCTCAAAATAAACGGTATATCTATGCTGCTTGGTCACCCAGAAGCCCACAGGGACTGATGCACCAATGGAGTAGGCAATTGGGACAGAGTGTCCCTGGCACCCCACATTCTGCTGGGTGACTCAGCTCAAGCTCTCTGGGCTTTGGCCCCCATCAAGTGGCTCTGCACCTCAAGAGCCACAGGACAGAGAGTTGTTCTGGGTAAGGATAGCAGAGCTTTCACCCCATGCCCTGGCCTATTTTTGACTGAGCTTTGCCCTGACCTCTGCCCAGGGTCACAGGCAAGGAGAAGGGTAGTGGCTAAGACATGGTCTTGAGGTGAGACAGAGTTCTCTCTGGCTGGTCTTGGAGACTGGGGCCCCAGGCTGGGACTCCCTGTGCACAGGGAGAGAAAACCCAAGTTTTCTCATCTGTTCAATGGGCTGTCACCCAGTGCCTTGCACGGGGGTTGAAGGGCACGTTTTTGGTGCCTGGTGTGAGGAGGGGCTCTGAGACAGTGGCAGCAGGCGGGCCTCTGAGAGTGGGGTATTTTTAGCCAGGATTCCTGCTGACGGTCCAGACTGGCCGAGGTTTGTTGCCAGCCGCAGAGGCGCTTCTCCCAGCCTGCATCAGGACATCTGGGGTCTGCCCACCTCAGCCTGGCCCCTGCTCAGTGCCCTTGCCTTACCAGCCCACCCAAGTGGCTGGTTTCTCCAGGTAAAGCTCTCTCGGGTCAGCCACTGTGGAAGCTGAGCCTGGGCCCCGGGGGTGCCACCGGGCAAGGAAGGCCTGGGTGCAGAACCATGGGCAGCCCATATCCTGGGTGCGAGTCTCTCAGCCACCACTCTTGGGCAGCCTGGGGCGGGGGGTCAGGTTTCTGGAAGGCTCCAATCAGCTCCCAGGCCCCAGGCCCCAGGCTCTGGGCTGAGCACGCACAGGTTCAGCCGGAAGGTCTACTGGCTGCTGCCTTCCTCCTGCCTGTAGGCTGTTTCTGGAATGCGCACCCGGCACAGTGACCACAGCCGCTTTTCCAGGGCCTGGATCCTCTGCCGGACATCCCTGCCCAGTGCTGCTCTGGCCACTGGGCCAGGCTCGCTCTGCTCAGGGGCATGTGATAGAACGACCCACATTTGGGGCCAAAGAACCCCATGGCTGCCTCCCTTTCCCTTTCCGCAGGCAAGTGAGGACACCCAGATTGTAGGTCCTCTCCCTCCTCCACTCCCTGGAGACACTGTCCTTCCAAGACCAGGGCCAGGCCCCAGTCCAGCACCCTGGACAGCACCGCGCCTGCACACTCCTCTGGGGTTGGGGGCGGGGGTGGGGGGTGCCCAGGGTAACTAGAAGAACCCAACCCCGCCCCGGGTGCTGCGTCTTCTCTGGCCCTGCTGAAATTCTAACTGCTTGTTCTCTGAATAAATCAAGAGGCCCTGCCAAAGCAATTCTGAAGTTCACATGAAAGAATATGTGAGCAAAGAAACCCAGGAAAAAATTTTAAAAATAAGCTAACCGAGGTAGACCAGCCATGTGGGATCCTAAAATATGTTCTAGAACCACAATAATTAACACAGCCCATGGACAGTCAGATGACGGGAAGGAAAATCCAGCAAAAGACTCCAGTGCAAGTAGAAGCGAGCAGGTGAAGTCCAGGAGGGATAAATGGATTTTTCAATAAGTAATTCAAAATATGGAATAAATATACAGTCTTGGGACAACTAAACAGACATTTGGAGGAAACGTTTGGATACCTACCTCACTCCTTGACACCAAAATAAGTTCCAAATGGATCAAAGCTTTAAAAAGGGAAGACGAAACTGTAAAACTACTAGGAAGGATTAAAAAAAAAATCTGTAATTTTGAATCATTCTAAGAATTACACAAAACCTAGAAGCCATAAAACAAAGGGTGGAGGGATCCCTGGGTGGCGCAGCGGTTTGGCGCCTGCCTTTGGCCCAGGGCGCGATCCTGGAGACCCGGGATCGAATCCCACATCAGGCTCCCAGTGCATGGAGCCTGCTTCTCCCTCTGCCTGTGTCTCTGCCTCTCTCTCTCTCTCTGAGACTATCATAAATAAATAAAAATTAAAAAAAAAAAAAAAAAAAAAAAAAAAAAAAAAAAAAAACAAAGGGTGGATATATTCACTCTCATGAAAATAAAAGGCAGATGCATGGTGGGGGGCACAGAGTAAAAAGATAAATAAGAAACCAGGAATATAGGTGACTCATTTCACAGAGGGCCGCTGCTTGTTATAACGTAAGTAATTCTTACAAAGAATAGACCTAAGAAAAAGACCTACAACCCAAGAGAAAAATGGACCAAGACCTGAAGTGAACCCATAAAAACAGGTTCAACTTTGCTTGAAATGAGAAAGATGCAAATTTAAATTACAGTGAAATGCAGCTCCCCCAGCCCCCCACCCCCCATGAGGCAGCAGAGCTCATCAAGGTAGGGGACTCGCTCTGGTGAGAGAGGGGGCGCCTACAGTTACTGGGGGGGGGGGAGAGGAGACAACCGTATGTGCGTCTGGGAGGTGAGGGCAGGGGACAGCCCCAGGTATGGCTGTGGGGAGTGAGGGAGGGGACATCTGCAGGTAGGGCTTGGGGAGTGATGAGGGGGACACCCACATGTATTGCTGGGGGGGAGGGAGGGGATACCTGAAGATAGTCTGAGGGTGTCAAGTGGCTGGAGATGGGGAGGGAGGGAGATGATTCTTCGTGTCCTTTTTATTCCACATTGCAGGCTGGGAGATCCAAAATAGGAAATAAAGCATTATTTTAAAATAAAGCAAATGACACCGTCTCATCCAGCCTGCCACCACAGACAAGGCGGCAGGTGGGGGCTCGCCGGGCTGTCCCACCTGTGTGGAGCTGCAGAAGAGCACCTGTAAGCACCTGCTCCCCCTTTGTCTTCATTTGGTGCCCTGCTGGCCGAGGCCTGCTTTCTTTAGCCTCTCCTTTTGCATCTGGGGAGCCGTGCCAGATGCAAGCAGGACTGCCCTGGCGGGCTCCCAGCCCTCCGTGCCCCTCATTGTGTCTAGTCAGCTTCACCCATGTCACATTATTAGCCCCAGCCGTCCCCACGTGTCACAGGTGGCCAGCAAATCCCAGGTTTCCCACATACTGGAACTCCCAGCCTCAGTTTGCCTGATGGCAAAATGGGGTGAGATCTACTGCACAGGAGGGAGAATTAACAGGAACAGAGAGGACAAGAGGAGTGGAATGTAGGGGGAACAGCACCCCTGAGGGGGATCCCAGGACAGGTCAAGGATCCCTGAGTTTGCAGGGCCTACCTAGGGACATCCATCTTGGAGGTGCGGAGATGCCGGTCAGTTGGGAGAAGGGAACAGTGATCCAGGAGGGCTGCCTGGAGGAGCCAGATTGCTGCTTCCTAGGTGCTGAGCCAGGGTGGCCAAAGCTGAGTGCCCTTTGTGCAGGGACTCACCTGCCTACCTCTGCCTGCCCGGCCCTCATCTACTCATGTCCGAGGAGGGGATGCCTGACAAGTTGGTGCTCTGGGCAGCCCTCGGGCTGAGCTTCAGGGACCAGACTGATTTGAGAGCAGCTCTCACCGAAGCAGAGCATGTGGCTCTCCCCTGCCCCATAACTCACCAGCTTGTCTTGTCCTGGCAGAGCTTTCTGGGGAAAAGGTCACCTTTTCAGTGGAGGCGGAGCTGGAGGTGGGAGGATGGCAGCAACAGTTGTGGGGAGTAAGAACCCGGGAGGCATGTCCACGAGTGACTCCACTTGCCAGGTCAGGAAACCACAGGCTGTGTGCTCCCTCCTTCCCCCAGGCCCCAGGACAGGGACACTCTGTCTGGGGGGGCCAGACTTCTGGGAGCAGGGAGTCCGGCCCCCAAAAGCATCTGGCCACAACTGAAATCAGGAGGAAGGCTCGGCTGCATGCCCGAGCAGGGTTGTGGATGAGGCAGCAGCCTGGGCCCATGTCTCAGATGAAGAAACTGAGGCCCAGGAAGGTCTCCCTAGGAGCAAGGAGTGGGGAAGGGCAAGAAGCCAGATGTGTGGTGGGTCCCTTTGTCTCCTCTGCCCAGGCCTGCCTCCTGAGGAAGCCCCTGAGATGCCTGAGCCCGGGCCCTCACAGTGCCGGGGGACGCAGCCGCTGGAGGCCCAGCCAGCCAACCACTCTTCTATGTTCCTTTGTGCTTGGGGGGTTTCAGTGACTAAAAATCAGATCCTGGTGCAGAAAAAGGACATCAGGTAAGAGCTAAGGAAATAGGAATAAAGTGTGGGCTTTGGCTGATAATCATATATGAACATGGGTCCATCAGTTGCAGATCCTAACGTGAGATGTGAACTGGGTGTGTGATATATGGGAACTCCCGTACGATCGTCTCGATTTTTCTATAAATATAAAGCTGTTCTAAAATAAAAAGTTTATAAAAAAAAATAAAAAGATAGGTCTGTTAGCGAAAATCTGGGATATACAGAATTGAGCGCTGGGATCACACTCCCTCCAGTGGTGACCCAGACTCTGGCTCAGGCGGTTTGCATGTGCCCAGTTTTCACCCTCTGGGGCCTAATCCCACAGCACCCTCCTCTGCTCCCCTCACTGACACCTGCCCCGCCTGGAACATGCTCTGGACTTCTCTTCCTGGCAGTGGAGACCCCTGGGTACAATCCATCCATCCATCCATCCATCCATCCATCCATCGCACACTGGTGGACGTGGGGCTGAGTTCTGAGTTAGTCTTTTAGTCTGGCTCTTACTCTGCAGAGGGTATCTCTGTACCTAGGACCCTGCCAAGGCCCCTTTTCTGGTGGGCTGAGGTGAGCCCCTCTTCTGTGAGTGACCCCATGTGCAGATGGCAGAAGGAGGGGGTGGCCCCATCTGAGCTCCCAGGAGGTGGGGGCAGTGGGCTCAGACCCAGCAGGCTCTTCCCTGCGAGGCTGTGTGGTGTCTCGCAGCCTGTCCGGCCTCCTTCCATTTCTTCTATGGAAAGTAGCATGTGCAGGGGGACCCCCAGGCCTGAGGGTCAGACAGGCTGCCTTCAAAATTCCACACTAGAGCCTTACCCGTTCTTGGCTGAGTGACCTTGGCAGAACAGGCACCATTTAGCTCTCTTGAAGCATTAGGGGAGGAGGCTCATGGTGCCCAGCCAACTGTGCCTACCCAAGGAGGGGCCAGGAAGGGTTCTGCTCATTGGGCCCAGGAGCCCACATTAGCCCTGGTGATGTGTGAGCTCATATATTGGGGCGCCTGAGCAATCAGGGCTGGGCCTGGGGAAGGGCCCAGCTCTCTTAGTGATCTGCTCTGTTCCAGGCCTGAGGAAAGACCACGCTGGAGAGGCCCCTGAGTCAGGCCAAGCCTCCTCCCTTCCAGGCACATCCTGGGGCCCGGGTCAGGCCCACTGGAGGCTCATGCGGTGTCTCAGTTTGTCTGGGCTCCTATAACAAGATACCACCAGCTGGGTGGTTTATAAACAGCATAAAGTTATTGATCCCAGTTCTGGAGGCTGGAGTCCCCAGTCAGGTGCTAGCATTGTCCGGTGAGGGCCCTCTTCTGGGTCATAGGCTTCTTGTGTCCTCAGAGGGCAGAAGGCACAAGAGCCCTCTCTGGAGTTTCTTTTATAAGGTCACTAATCCCAACCATGGGGGCTCCACCCTCTGCTTAAGCACCCCCAGGGGCCCCACCTCCTGGTACCATCGTCTTTGGGGTTAAGATTTCAATATATGTGGACGCCTGGGTGGCTCAGCAGTTTAGCACCTGCCTTTGACCCAAGGCATGATCCTGGAGTCCTGGGATTGAGTCCTACATCAGGCTCCCTTCATGGAGCCTGCTTCTCCTTCTGCCTATGTCTCTGCCTCTCTCTCTCTCTCTCTCTCAATGTGTCTCTCATGAATAAATAAATAAAATCTTTTTAAAAAAAGATCTCAACATATGAATCTGGGGGGTACACATCCAGGCTGCAGCAGAGCCTGATGGGCAGGGGGTCCAAGCAGCAGAGCCCAGCTGACTCAGCCTCAGGTCGAGAAGTGGGGCCACTGACACGTTCTTTCTCTTTATGAAGCCTGGAGGCCTCAGCTGGGGCACGCCTGCCCTGAGGCACACGTGTCCACTCAAACGCCGATGTTTGGACCCGAGACACTAGCAGGCAGTGCTTGGAGGTGCCTGTGGTCCTCTGTCTGCTAGGATTGGGCCCAGCGGTGTCATTGGACACCTTGAGCTTGAGTTTTGGACACTGGTCATGAGGGAACTCTGTACTGACAGTGGACATCTGACTATCCCCAGTTCCTTCTAGAACTGAGAACCTGCTCCCAGGAGGTTAAGGTAAACCATGGAGGGTCACCTGGCTGCTGTGCTGGGACAGCACCCAGCAAAGCTGCCTGGCTTCTGCTGTCTCCTGTTACAAACCCGCACAACCAGGTTTCTTGGTGTCCACACCCTTTGTCAAGGAAGGTGGGTGCAAAGCCCAGGCCTGGAGGCCCTAGCCCAGGGTGCAGCCAGCTCTCCTGCTTTTCTCTGGCTTCCTTCTCTCTATCTGTGAACTCCCAGGGAAGGGCCAGCTTGGTCCGGTCTGCCTGGGGATGGGGGCAAGGGGAGGGTCTGTGACTGGCCACCCTCGCCAGAGTTCCAGGATTGGAGCAAAGGGCCAGAGTCTCCCCAAATAAATGGGGCATCCTGTTCCTGGCCCCGCACATCTGTGGATATTTGTTAAAGGTTAGATGGCCACTTCCATCTGCAGGAGAGGAAACTGAGGCTTGAAGTGGTCCCAGACGTGCCTGAATGCTGCACCGAGTGGCACTGAATCCCGAATGGCCGCCTCTCTGTCTGCCACACCAGAGTGGGTGGGAGGGAGTGGCTGCAACCAGCAAATTCTGCTGTAGATTTTTCTAGTTGCAGGAGTCAGAGGAGATGATTAAAGGTGGATTGAGGGGAGATAAAAAGTGTGAGTGATGCACAGGACGAGGAGAAAGTGAGAGAGCCTCAAAGACCCTGCTGTGCTCTCGATGGGGTGACTCAGAGACAGGCTTCACACAGGGAATGTGGAGGTGCAGAGGGGCGGCCTTGGTCCTGGATCAGGGGCCCCGTGGGGCTAGCCCCCCTGCTGGCCCCAGGCCTGTGCTGGGGGCAGGGAGGGAAGGCCAGCCTCTCCCCCTGTCTGTGTCCCACAGCCTCGGGGACTCTTCAGGAGTCCAGGCAGACAGATGGTAAATTGGGCTGGGGTGGGGGGTGGCGGGGCGCATCCAGATCCCACGCCGCCATCCCCTCTTGCGCCAAGCACCAGGCCGAGCCGCAGAGAGACGGAGGGGAGCAAGGTCTCACCAGGGCTCAGCATGCTTCAGGGGCCCCATTACAGCCAACTTTGAACAAGGTGCCTATAAGAGCACAGCGGTTCTGGGGGGGCCGGTCCCCACGGTCCCCACGGCACTAGAGTGAGAGGTGGTGGGGCCTGGATGGTCAGGACCGCGCCTCTAGGCAGCGAGAGGGCAGCAGCCTGTGCACCAGCCCAGCTACCCCAGCCCACCCGCCCGGAGAGGAGGGGAGCCTTGAAGTGCCAGGCCTTTGAATCGCTGTCTCCATGGCAACGCGTGGGCACAAAGGGCTGGGCCAACAAGCAGGCAGCGGCTGCGCAAAGCAGGAGGAAGGGAATCTTTTATTTATGGGGAGGGAGCGTCGGGGAGCCGGGCTGCGCCCACACCCGTAGCCAGGCCCAGATCTTGAGGCTGTGCTTTCGGCCCCATAGCCAGGCCCCTGTCCCGACGCCCTCCTGGCACCGAGATGCCCGGCCTGGTAGGAGAGGATGGAACATGGATGGAAGGCAGAGCCGGAGCAAGAGTCCAGTGTGCGCCCAACCTGAGAAATGACCCCAGAGGGTCCCCCGGGGGGGCATGGGAGCCCCGTTCTCCACTGCACCCCGGTCTCCTTAGGGCACACGTGCCAGGGCGGGTGCAGGCAGTGAGGAGGTACAACACAATGAGGTGCTGCAGAAACAGAACTTGGGGTGGGGCCAGGGGCTGCCTTACTAGGTCCTGAAGAAGGGTGTCTCAGAAGAGGAGATCAGAAGGAACCAGACAAGAGCAAAAGAACCAGTAGTGCAAGGGTCCTGCCTCAGGACAGCTGCGGGTAGATGAGGACCGGCAGGAAAGCCAGGGGTGAGAAGGGCAGATCCGCCCCCCGAGCCGTCCTTCCCCCACACCGGGCCGCAGGCTCCACGCCTCCGGCAGTAGAGGCCCTGGGCGCTGGGTGCCTTGGGTCCTGACTACTTCGTGTGCACCTGCCACCCACTCCCAGTGTCGAGGTCCCAGCCCCACCTTCTCCACAGTTCTTCCGAGCCCCCCAAGTGCAGGAAACTGCGCATGGGGTGCCACGAGGGGGAATTCTGACCCCAGAGGCCCCGGGGCCGCAGTGCAGGAGCCACCACCATGGAGCAGAGATTTTCACTTAAAAAAATATCGGAGCCAGATTGAAGACAGAGAGAGAAAGCGAGTGAGCAAGAGGGAGAGGGAGAGGAAGAGCGATGAGTGTCCGTGGTTGCTCCCCCATACCCACCCACAATAGCCCCACCTCCTTTCCTTGTAGATGTCTAGACTGGGGCAGTATTTTGTGAAACTGGAGGAACCACACTGGAAATTCAGAACCAACCGTACAGGGAGCCAGCGCACGTTTTCTGGTTTGAGCCGAGCGAGGGAGGTAGCAGGGCGCCCACCCTCGTGGTCTTCAGAGTTGCCTGAGAAGCCAAATCCTGCGGCTTATGAGGGGCTTGTAGGAAAGGCTGCGTCCCTTCCAGCTGGGACCTGGCCTCAGGGCTCTTAGGAAGCTGCAAGGTCTTTGGGGAGCCCAGAGCGTGGCCCTGCGGGCCCCAGGGCTGGTTGGGGCACTCAGAGCTGGTTTCTTCTGTCACCTCTGCAGACAGCAGCTCCCACTCCCACCTCTGCCCTGAGCGAGGTGCCTCCCTTCCTGTGGGTCGGTTTGGTCTCTCATGCGCTGGACTTTTGGGATCTGAACAATGAAGCTGGGGAGGGAGAGCTCCAGGGGACCAGCCAGGATGGGGAGGGAGGGGACAAGCTAGCAGACAGGCCAGGGGACACGGGCTTGGCGAGCACACAGTAGGGGGAAGGTGGCCAAGGTGGGGTGGGCAGCCAGCCCAGAGCCCGTTCTCCCCACGGGCGCTGTGTCTGGAAGAGCCCCCCCCAGCCCCTCCGTTCCAAAGATGGGACCCTCCCGCCCCAGGAGCCTGGAGGACGTTCCCCAAACCACACTGGCAGCAACTATTGTCTCTGAGCTCTAGCCACAGCCCACCACTGCAGGGCTCCAGGCCAGACAAACCCGACTCTGCTGGATGCTCAGAAAAAAAAAGAAAGGCTTGCGGCTACCAAGTGCTTGCCCCCAGTTCCCCTCCACCCTTCTCTGATCCCCACTGAGGGCCTCCTCTTGCCCAGCCTGCGATGTGCCTGGGACCCTGCCCATCCCCAGGTATGGTGGGAAGCGTCACTGCCACACCCTGGCTGGCTCTTTGTGGCCGGACTCCCCCTCGGACTGCCACAGGCCGCCACAAACCTCCTCTCCCTGGGTTGCTGCTCACGGCCACCAGGGTGGCCGGTCCTGCCTTCTCCCCAGCCACCTGAAGCCACCTGCCTGGAGACACTGTCAGCTGCTGGGAGACTGTGGCCACCGCCCTGCACCTCAATGGGAAGAGGCGCGAGGCTGCACCAGCTAGAGTCCTTGGCAGGGGTGAAGTGAGGGACCTGGTGAGGGCCACTGCTGGGGCCAGGGATGGGATAAGAGGCCCAAGGCTGGCACCAGGGGCAGAGGGGACAGCAGGGTGACCTTCCCCCTCTCGGGAGCAGAGCCAGGTAGGAGGCCTCCGTTTGCATGCAGAGCCTGTAGCAGTGGCTCTCTGCAGTTTTTTGCAAGTGGGAAGTTGTTTCTGTTACTCATCAAACCCTTTCATTACAAAATGCCCTTGTCCTTGAAAATACTGCGCTTTGGAAGGAGCCAGGGAAGCCAGGTTCGGTCCGTTCCCCGTGGAGAACGCTTGAGCGGCCGCCCGGCCGAGCCCTCACTGTACAGGGCTCACGGAAGGCCCCACGTCACCAGCATCAGGGGCCTGGGCTGGGCCCGAGCTGCCCCTCAGGGCTCACTTGCCAATTCGGGCTGCTGCTTGGTCTGCAGACTTGTGCCGAGGGGCCCCACTTGGGTGCCCTGGGTGGGTAACCGCCCCACACCCTGGGAGGGGAGGCAGGCTTCGGAGTTCGTACCTATTCCTAGAGGGAGCGCACAGGTTTTGCCAGCTTCTCAAGCTCATCAGAGACCCAGCCAAGGCCATTGCTCTGGCCACCTGCCCGGCCACAGACCCGGCGTCACACGCAGGGCACATCAGGCCTGGCCTGTCTTCCTGGTGCTCCCCATGTGGGATAGGGGGCTGCAGACGCCTGGTGTGGGTGCAGGAGGGTGGACAAAGCATGCTGTCGGGCTGCGGGCCCCTGAGGACGAGGTGTGGACCCAGGTGGGGCAATGGGCAGGGCCAGGGGGCATGGAGGAGCGGCCTTCCCTGGGGGATAGAGCAGGATTGGGGGGCGGTAGGGGTCCCTCCAGAGTCTGGGTTGAGGGCATTCTCCTCTTCTATGCAATGACTTCCAGATGGACACAGCCAGCCACTGAGTTGGTTGGTTGGCGCTGTTGGTTGGCACTGGGCCCTTGGGGGCCAAGGGGCACCTCTGGGGCTCGCTGTGGGCCAATGGGATTGTTTTTTTGGGGTGGGCATCACCCGCCTGCTTTCCCCGGAGGCGGAGGACCTCGCAAAGAGCTGCAGGGAGCCAATTATCCCCGAGGCAAGCAGGCTGCAGATAATTGGGAAGACAGGCTTTCAACGAGGAGGGCCCGCAGCACGGAGCACAGGGGTGCGTCCTCCCCAACCGGGACTCGGGGACTCAGTGGCTGGCTGTGCCTGCGGCTAATTGGGAGCCCTGGGGTACTGCTGTGGGCCTAGGGAGGTGGCATTTTCCTGGTGACTGAGGTGTGGCGGAGGAGATGCCTGGGGACCCTGGAACTGAAGTTGGTACCCCCACACTCCTTTCTACCTCCCAGAAGCCTCTGTTCTTTCTCAGAGAACCACAGCGGCCCTTGAACCAGAGCTCACCGTGGCCTAGAACAGCCTCTCATCTGTGGAAAGGATATTTGCATTTCATCCTGCAGACCGTGGGGCCACCAGCCACTCTCCTCCTAGGCTGCCTCACTCCTAACTGGGAAGCAGAAAGGGAAAAACCAAAACACGAGTTTCTTACTACAACAGGTGGAACCTTCATCCCCTGCCCCTGACGTGACTCCCCTAGATTGTCACAACATCCCCCTGCCCCCAAGAAGAGAGACCAGCATGGTGAACCCCAGCATGGGTAGGGCAACTACCTCTGACTGCAAACCCCCGGGGCTTTAGGCTGGGGGTGCAGGGCCTCGCTTCGCTCTACCTCCTAGGGGGCATGGCTCTCCCAGGGCAAATCCAGTCCCCTCGAACTTGAGACGGGTGTCAGAGGTAAGTAATGAGTGACCAGCGCTCAGCAAAGACCTGGTCGGAGTAGGGGGGAGAGGGGGCATGGAGCCTGTCGGGTCTTTGGCCCCAGTCCAGATGGAGGCAATAAGGGTAATGATATTGCTGTTGGAGCTCACGTGGCACGCCGCAGAGGGAAGAAGCTTTGGCCAGGGGTGGGGTGAGGTGGAGGTGGATGGGGGTGACACACCCACGGTGAGCCTTGGCTCCAAGGAACAGATAACTCACTGCAAACTGAGTGGGATGGTGAAAGGAACTTGTGGGCTTATGTAACTGGGAGGATTTGCAGCAGGGTAGGCTTCAGGTGATGCTTGATCAGGGCTCAGCTCTGCTCCTTGGGGTTCCCTCAGCAGTGTGGCTCTGCGGGCCCAACTTGCCATCTCAGTAGCTCACGGTCTGTTCACCTCAGCTAGCCATCCAGTAACCACCTGGGCCCCACTGCCATCACCAACCTGGACCGTCACCATATCCCAGGCAGGACACAGTGACTGGGCTAGCCTGGGACCAGCCTAGGCTGATTCGGACCAGCCGCTGTGGCAGGGACAAGCCTGTTCTGATGAGCTGAGCCAGCCAGGCCCTCGTCCTCACAGCAGGAAAGGGTCAGTCCCAGTCATGTCCCAACTGCCGTAGGCAGGGTAGGAGAGGTGCTGATGTGGCTGGGATGGGGCAGCCGAGGTTCAGTCTAAGCGCAGGAGGTTGCCCTGGATGGTTTCTCAGGCATCGGTGGGGCAGGAGGGCAGTTAGAAGCTTCTGTCCAGAACAGAGGCCAAGCAAGGACAGAGGGGGAGGGGGTAGGAGAGGGGGCGATTGGAGGAGAATAGGGGCAGTATCTCTAGGGCCAGGAGTGCTGTGTAGTGTCTGGAGAGGACAGGGCCAGGGCATGTGCGAGAAGAGTCAGGTGTGGGGCCGACTGGGCCCAGGGCTGGGCCCTTCGAGCGGCCAGACTAGGGATAGGACCATGGAGGCTGTCTTGCTCCGTGAAGTTGTTCCCCTGCCTGTGGAGCAGGCCTCTGGGGTCAGAATTCCCCCTCGTGGCACCCCATGCACAGTTTCCTGCACTTGGGGGGCTCGGAAGAACTGTGGAGAAGGTGGGGCTGGGACCTCGACACTGGGAGTGGGTGGCAGGTGCCCCCGGCCCACCTGCCAAGCAGAGGTCTCTGTGCTGCCAGAAGTTACCGTCTCCAGGAGGTGTGGTGCAGTGGCGACATCGGTGTGCTGTAGGGGCCCTGGGGTGTGTTCATCATGAGCACAACCTGGAACACTCTAGAGCCTCACCCCAGCCTCTGGGGGCTCAGGAGTGCAGGAAGGAGACCCTGAGTGAGACTCCAGGTTTGGCCAGGACAGTGTCAAGGAGGGTGATGTGTGTGTGTGTGTGCGTGTGTGTGTGATGGGGAGGGATGCCAGGGGCCCTGTGTTGGGGCCCGCAAAAGGGCCTAAAGGGCAGGTACTCCTCAGGCTAGCAGCTCTTGCGGGGTGGGGAGAGGGAAGGGTGAGCCTTGACATTCCCCTGCAGCCATGGGTCAGGGTCTCAGGGTTCTGGAGGAGGGACAAGGTCCCAGGGGGGCGGGGGCAGGGGCGGGGGCAGGGGCGGGGCTCCATCAGGGAGGCTCGGTAGCCCTCTGCTGCCCTCTGCTGGCCAGCTCTGTCGCCGTGGGCCCTCATCCTGGGATCCCAGACCAGGGCCCGGCGGTGCGGGTGCCCACCCGTGAGGTCTGAGGGGCTGGGAGCCCGTGCTAAGCTCTGCACCCAGCCCTCCCCAACCCCCCCCAAAACCTCCTGCTGGATTCTCTCTGGCGGACAGCAGGGGTCAGCCTGACACGTGGCCTCCGAAGAGGGGCAGTGGCAGCAGGGCCTCTTTGGGGCCACAGCCCAGGTGGTGGGGCCGATGACAGGAAACATCACCTCGTGTGCCCTGCACTACTGCTCCCCATTCTTGGCCCTCGAGCTGGGGGGTCTAAGGGAGGCTAAGGTCAGGGCCTTCTACCTTCTGCCCCCAGTTTGCACCCTGGACTGGGGCCCAGCCCCTCCAGCCCCCTCCGACCGCAGGGGTCACCAGCCAGACCCACTGTGTGAAGCGCAGGATATCGAGGGGGGGTGTGTACCTGTATGATGGCCCTCCCTCTACGTGCCCGGAGCTCTACGTATGACACAAGGAGTCCTGTCAATCTTAATGGTGGCTGGTTCATGGTTTTAAAAGGCCTGCAGGCTGTTCCAGATGTGCAGTGGCTTCGATGCTGACACCCGTGCCCAGATCTAGTGCACACTCAGTAGGTGGAAGCTGCTGTCCCAAGGTAGCCGCCTCTGTTGTCCATCTGTGTCTGTGGGGCCTGCTGGCTCTCAGCGGCCGGGGCGGAGCTGAGGCTGGGTGCACGGTGCTGGGCTCATGATGGGCTCCGGGTGAAAGCTCTGTGACTCAGAACCCATTTGTTGAGAAGCTCTTGGTGCCTCAGGACGCCCCCCCCCCCAAAACCTCCCTTGGTGCCCCCAAGGCTCCTGCTCTTCTAGGACATCACCCTGTGCTTTGAGAGGTGGTATGCCACAGGTCCCCCATTGCCACTCCTCCCGATCCCATCCACCCTTGTTGGGTGCAGACCACTTCCCTAGGAGGCTGCGGAAGAGGGCACTGCCGAAAGGGTCTCTCAGGTCTCCTGGGGCCTCTGCACCCACCAAGCTACCATGAGCTGGCACAGTTCGTCTGAGAACTCACCCTGAGGCAGCCCTCCCATATGGCTCGTCCTGGACAGCAGACAGGCCCCCATGAGGACAAGGATGCTGTGAAAGCTCCAGGAGCACAGGAGCTGGGACCCAGGAGGGGCAGGAAGTCCCAGAAAAGAAGGTGTGCGTGCACACACAAACTCATGCATGGTATGGGGCGAGCATGCTGAGTGGGCACATGCGGGTGTGCGTGGATCTATCCGTGTGTGCACACATGCGTGTCACACCTGCAAAGAAAAGAGCCTGGCGAGAGCTATACCTGAATTTCAGCTCTGGCTTCCCAGCCTGGGTCCTGGGATCTCAGATGATGCTGTGGTGTCCACCGCCTTTCCGTGTATTTATCAAGATGTCTACAAAGAGCTACCTGCCAGCTCTATAATCAGAAAGGAAATGAGCTTTTCCAAAACATCAGGCGGTGTTCAAAGCAAGCCAAGGCCTCTGAGAGTCTGAGAGTGAGGCCTGGGTGACCCAGAGCCAGGTTCCTGGAAACTGGGATGGAGATTCAGGCAGAAGCGGGGTGGCACAGAGGGTGGGGGGACCCTGCAGGGCTCTGACTTCCAACCCCGAGTTCGTGTGTTTCATTTCTCTACCAGCTACCCCAGCACCTCTGGGCTGCCAGTCCCTGCCAGGGCTGCTCCTGGCTGACCTCCTATGGCCCAGAGGTGGGACTTCCCACCATGCCTCACAGCCCCACTCTGCCAGAGGCATCTGCCCCCAGCCCCTGGGGCTTCCTTGGGGTGGGACCGTCACCCCCCAGGCTCAGCCTCTCAAGAGGACACAGGACCCCCGTGTCCGTGGTTTCCTACTTCCCCTCGGCCTCACCAGCTGGCAGCCTCTGGGCTGGCAGGGGACACAATCCCCTCCGCCCCCCCCCCCCCGCCCTGCTGCCTCCCCCCCACCCCCCCATGTGTGTTTAAACATTAATCAGAGGAGGGGGAGGCCCATCTGCACTGCTTTCTGTGATAACAGAATCTAACACAGACGGCCAGCGGCCTTGGTGCTGGTTGCAGCCCCTTTAGGAGAGTGGCAGGATGCACAGGTGGACGTCAGCCGTGTGCTCTGCCGAGGCCAAGGAGGCCAAGGTCAGCATCATCCCCCCACACCTGGAGGCACAGTGTGTACCAACATCAAAGGGTGGCCGGAGTGAAAATCAATGTTGGGCTGAGACTCCCAAGCCTTCAGAGGCCTGGTGCAGGGGCGGGAGCCGGGAGGGAGGTGGGGAGGCGGAGGGGCAGGGGGAGGGGCCTGTAGACCACGCCGGCTCCACGTGCCCTGAGAAGCTTTCCACTTACCCTGGCACCTGCAGAAGGGCAGCTAGGGAACAGCCTGGTGGGGGGCCAGGCTCCTGGGCCACATGGAGCAGAAGTGCTGACCGTGCACTGGGGCGTTTCCCAGACAGGAGCCAGAGGCCTTGAACAGCGCCCACGGACACCCTGGACGGTGTCAGCCCATCAATCTTTGGTAAGTTCCGGAGAGCCTGGGTTGAAGGGCACCGGCTAGGGGTCAGCCTGGTGGCTCACATCTCCAACCTGTCCAAATGATCACACATTAAAAACCAAGCTGCAGGGTTATTTTATGGTGTTATTACTTTTGTAAAACATGTCATTCTTTTTTAAAAAGCAATCAGGGCAGCCCCGGTGGCACAGGGGTTTAGCGCCGCCTGCAGTCTGGGGCGTGATCCTGGAGACCCGGGATCGGGTCCCATGTCGGGCTCCCTGCATGGAGCCTGCTTCTCCCTCTGCCTATGTCTCTGCCTCTCTCTCTCTCTCTATGAACAGATAAATAAAATCTTAAAAAAAAAAAAAAAAAAGCAATCAATACAAACATTATCATAGAAAACAGGGGTCATCCCTAGCCTTGCCTGCCCTTGTTCGTGGGTTCTTGCCCTCCTTCCCCCTGCCCTTGTGGGCACACGGCTTCACCTACAAGGGGGTTCCCTTCCTTGTGTATCAGTGATTCACACCCACGTGGCTAACGCTTAAACAGAGGCTCACGTTATCATCATGAGGATGCCCACGGTACTCCCAGCCCGTCAGCCCCAGTGGTGACATTTAAGGATGTCCTGAACCATCTTTATCAGGGGGTACAGGGAGAGATCACAGTCCAAGACCCCCCTGCCCCCTGGAACCAGTGGGCCAGACCGGCTCTGCCCCTGCCTCTGAGTGACCCTCAGACCCTCAGAAGATCTGGGCTGAAATGCCTCCCATGCAGCCCAAGGCGGCATGAGGCCCCTGGGAGGCACTCAGCAATGCTGGGTGCAGCTCCTTTCCATCCCTGCTCTAGCCGGGGGGCCCACATCAGTGACTCTGGTGAAAGTTCTGATGTGTTTACTGGGGAGAGGCAGAGTAGAGAGCCCCCAACCTCTCCCCATGCCCGAAGCACCGTGAGCGGCTGCGGTTTGGGAGCCGGGACCAGTGATGACTGCTGGGGGTGGGTTCATCCCTGCCTGGCTGGAGGGAATTGAAGGCATGGGGTCCCACGGCAAAGGGTCAGAAATCAGAAGCAGAGACTGTGAGCCACCCCCAGGGCGCTCTGCTGGCTAGAGGGGCAGCTCAAGTTGAGTTTGGCTGATGGAGGAGGGGCACCAGCTTCTCCATCTCTGAGTTTCACTGTGACCCCCTGAGGCCCCAGCTCTTCTTCACCAAGCCTGAGTCCTCCTTGTCATAATTCAGCTGTCACTTCCTCTGGGAAGCCCTCCAGTCCCTGCATGGGTACCCAAGAAACACAGCCAGGCCTGAGGCCCTTGCTGCCAGCCAGTTTGGCACACACAGCCAGACTGAGCCCTGGGGACACTGGACAAGCGTATCCCCTGTACACCAGGGCCACCTGCCTTGGGAGTACAGACTGCCAAGGACAGGGGGCAGGAGGGTCTACTTATGCAAGGCAGCTGGCTGGGCGAGGGCCGTTTCCACTAGTGTCCAAAGCTATGAAAGGCTGGTCACAAGTGTCTAGGACTTGAACCAGAAGCCACTGCTTTGTCTTTTCTATGGCTGTTATTTAAGCACTTAAAATGTATATATATAATATATGTATTTTATCACAAAAGTCACATTTGCTTGTTGGGATAAAAAAGCTCAAAGTAGACAGAGTTGGGCAGCCCTGGTGGTGCAGTGGTTTAGCGCTGCTTGCAGCCCGGGGTGCAACCCTGGAGTCCCAGGATCGAGTCCCATGTTGGGCTCCCTGCATGGAGCCTGCTTCTCTCTCTGCCTGTTTCTTTCTTTCTGTGTGTGTCTTTCATGAATAAATAAATAAATAAATAAATAAATAAATAAATAAATAAAATCTAAAAAATATTTTTTTTAAATTTTTATTTATTTATGATAGTCACACACACACACAGAGAGAGAGAGGCAGAGACACAGGCAGAGGGAGAAGCAGGCTCCATGCACCGGGAGCCTGACGTGGGATTCGATCCCCGGTCTCTAGGATTGCGCCCTGGGCCAAAGGCAGGCGCCAAACCGCTGCGCCACCCAGGGATCCCTAAAAAATATTTTATTTTTTTTTTATTTTTTTTTAACTTTTATTTGATTATGATAGTCACAGAGAGAGAGAGAGAGAGAGAGAGAGAGGCAGAGACACAGGCAGAGGGAGAAGCAGGCTCCATGCACCGGGAGCCCAATGTGGGATTCGATCCCGGGTCTCCAGGATCGCGCCCTGGGCCAAAGGCAGGCGCCAAACTGCTGCGCCACCCAGGGATCCCCCTAAAAAATATTTTAAAAAATAGAGTCGTGTAAAGTCACAAGTGGCTGTTTCTGCCCTCCCACACTCTACCCAGGAGACCCTATGGGGCCTGCGGCACGTGCTGAGGCCATCAGAGCAGCTTGTCACAGGCCTCTTCCTGTGTCCTTCCCCATAGCTCTGGGGAGAGGCCTGAATCCCCTGGTGAGTCCCCTGGACTCTGCTCTCCGGGGACGTCCCCACTCGAGCTGGGGTCACCATCACCAGGCTGGAGCAGAGAGGGTGTGGCTGGCCCAGCATCACCAAACATCCTGGTTCCTGGTCAACCCTGCAGTCCCCAGGTGCATGTCTGTGACATCCTGCCCAGATCTGACGTTTCTCTCTCTGTGTGGGGCCCCTCAGAAAGGGCTGTGGGGAGGCCAAAGTCAAGCTTCTCGGGATGGCTTTGTCTCCAAGACTTGGCCCAGCACCTGTCAGCCCTGCAAAGGTCTACATCCTTGGTGGCCTACCAGCACCCCTCAGGCCACCAGCCACCATACAGAAAAGCTGTGGGGGCACTGCCACATCTGTATCCTCAGGACTATCCTTCCATGCGGGGCCCCCAGTCTGTGGCCTGCTCATCTTCAAGCCCTGCCTTGACCTCTCCAAGACAGCAGCCAGCCTTCTCCTGAGCTCTGCCCAGCTTCTAGGGGACTCGGTCTCCTGAGGCCTCCCTGTACCTCTCGGGCACCCCACACAGCTGGCAAAAGCACAGCTCTGCTTCATCAGGGGCTTGGTGGGTGCCAGGCCTGTGTTAAACCCCTCTGGGGCCGGTTGAACCTTGGCAATGACCCCATGGGATGGGTATTGTTACCCTTCTCGCTTCTCCATAGAAGTCCCAGACTCTCTCTGGTCCTACACGGCTGTCTGCGGCCTGGCTCTGCCTTCCACGTGCTCCTGGTACAGGGCCGTGCCCAATACATGATGGGAAGGGGGGTGGCCACTGGTGTAATTGCGTTATCCCAGTCTTCACTGGCACCCCCCCTCTCGATCCTGTTAAAGGCATCTTGAGCCCCGAGCGTCCCATCCTCTTCACCGTATGGAAGTCCAATTCACTCACCACGAAGATGCACACGTTTATCCAGTTTAACCCTGTCGTCTTTCCTTCCTTTCTGTTGCCAGGGGCTGAAGGTCCCTCCAACCTGGCTGCCTTCCTAGGCCTGTGCCTGTGCTGGGCTCCTGCGTTTCTGCTTCCCCAAGCCACCCCTGGCCAGGGATCTGGTGGGAGGAGGCGGGCTCTGTGGGCCTAGCGCACACCTGACAGCTGGAAAAGGTGGAAGAAGGCTCTGGGGACAGCCACCGTAGCTTCCAGTCCAGCTGTGGGCCCTAGGGCAGGTGGCCTCTGCTCTGTGAACCTCGGTTTGCCCCTCATAAAACGGGGCAGTCATTGTAGCTCCTGTAGGGGAAGGTGGTGATTGCCACACTAGTCAGCATAGGGAGTGCACCCTGATTTTAGGAGGAACCTGGTGGGGGGACGGGTCTGAGCGCCTTTTCTCACACATGAGTGGAACGTGACCATACAGAGTGGCTGGTGTGGCACAGTGTGACTGTACCCACGTAAACATGGTACAAAGGATCTAGTGGACAATCTTAACTTCAGGAAACACAATCATGTTTTACCAGCTCTGGAAACAATGAATAACATCCCTTAGCTAAATAGAGCTCGAGCGGAATCTGTGAATGCTGGCGTGGCGTGGCTAAGGGGATGATGTGCCCATGCGGGAATTTACATGACAGGGGAGCAAATACTGGCTGGTGTTTGGTGCAGGCCGATAACGGAAAACAAGCCTCAAATTAAACAAATGTGAATGGATTCCTCTGCAAGCAGCCAGAACAAATATATCAGTAAAAATGGGTACAGAGCAAGTGGCAAAAATGCAATAAATCAGAATGAATCCTCGTGTGGGGGGTGGGGGGCAGGAGTGGTGGCGGCTATGATTCAGGTAGACAGATATTTCGGGAAATATGGGTAAGAGACGCACAGCAAAATAATAACTTTGACCGAGTTCCAATGTCAAGTTCGTGGCTGGAGTGAAAACAAATATTTCACCGAGTGTCCGTATGAGACAGGACACAGGAGGGACTCGGAGGGAGGGCCGTCTGGGAAGAGCCGGGGCATGTGACCATAGCGAGAGGGGTCTCTCGGGGCCCTGAGATGGCAGGGCAGGCTGCCTGCTGAGGCCTGTCCCCTGGCTGCTTCTCTTGGGAACGCCTGGCCCTGCTGACCGGCCCGACCTTGTGGGGCCGGGGTGACCAGCAGGTGACTGCCGCATGACCGAACCCATTGAGGTGTGGTCCCCTTGGGTCGACCTCAGTCTTCTGAGCTGGAGGACAGGGGCCCAGCCCTCTGCCCCCTGCGCTCACCTCCTGGGGACCCCCGCCCCTCCACAAACTCCTACCATGATCTCTGGCCCCGGGCCCGTCCTTCTTTCAAAATGTGCCAGCAGCCATTCCCAGCAGAACCGGCTTCGTAGCATTGACCGAGCACCGGTGAAAAAGTCACTTGTTTTATTTATGTTCCTATTCAGCAGACATCTTGCAGGCCGGCCTGGTCTCTGCGGGGACACTCCCAGGTAGATCATGGTCACTGGGGACCTGGTGGCCTGTGACGCTGCCTCAGTCTGGAGGTGAGCGGACCATCTCAGCGAACACTGTGTGGCCCTGTTTCTCTGCCCCCCCCCCCCAGGTCATACGCTGCCCTGACTGTGAACCCTTTGCTTTGATAACATGACAGCTTATTGGGATACAATTCGCACACTATACGACTCACCCATTTCGAGGGCACAACTGAATGGTTTATTAATATAATATGCAAGGTTGAGCAAACATCCCCACTATTTGGTGGGGACTAAATGGACTAAAATGGACTGGAGTTTCTTCATCCAGCTTCCCCTGGAGACTGCATGGTCTACTAGGCTCCAGGGTCCTGGAATAGTTGCCTAACACAGTTCAGTTGTTCATTCCATGGTGAGATGACTTCCTGCAGCTTCCTACTCCACTGTTTTCACTGCCACCATCCTCGAATCCTTTGCCTTTGAGCCACAGGCTACAGTGAATGTTTTGCTGTAAGACGTGCAGTGGTAAACCCAAAGTGACCTTCCACCTGCATGAGGCTGGACTGAGTAGCTCCAGGGACTGTCCCGGGTGCCTGGGTGCTGGTGCCAAGCCGTGTCCCATCACTGACCACTGTGTGACCACCTCCTCCGTGAGCTTTACCTGGACCTAGCCTTGACCTTGTCAGCTGTGTTTTGGCTTAGACCATACTCTGATATTCCTGAGTTAGAGCAGGAATGGAGGTGCCTGGCATGTTGGGGGAGAGGTGCACGAGACTGTTGGACTATGGGCTGACCTGGCATTTCATGTGCTCCATCATTTTGCCAAAAGTCTATGTGATATGGATAGCTAAGAACCTTCTCCATTTTCAGAGTGGTGACAGGTGACACAGCCAGTGGTGCCAAGGGACTTCCCTCTCCCTGCCTCTTGTATGACTGTATTAGAGGGAGGTCACCGGGCAGCAGCATATAAAATCAACAGGATTATCCCCCAGCTGAGCACAGTATGGGCTCCCGGTGGGGAGGGTTAGGGTTAGGGTTTCTAGCCCCGTGTTTGCTGGTGTTGATGGTGGGTGCACCTGCCCAGGAGGTGAGACTGTTTCTCCTGACGCACAATGCCTGGGGAGGCTGAGTGCTGGGAACCTAGGTCCAATCGTGGTATCTGGCACAGATGCCCTTGGGGGACACTGCAACCTGGGCAGTTGGTGTGCACAACAGAGGACAGGATGTGGCATCAAAGGGGCATCTGCACAGAAAGCAGGATCCAGGATGCTAGGCAAGGGCTGGGTGTGATCCAAGGTGACTCAGGGGTCAGGGCAGGGCCCAGAAGGCAAGTCTTAAAGCCACAGCCTGCAGCCTAGAGCCTGGGGTCAAAGTTCCCACATCACACATGCTCGTTTCCTCCTTCATTTAATAAAGACACAGTAAGGGGGCAGTGGGGGGGAACACGGTGGGTGGCTGGGACTCTGCACAGAGTGAAAATTCATAAAAAGGGAAGTGGTTTAACGTGGAGTCAGGGAGCGAGCCGGCAGGGGGAGCGCTCTCGCCCAACAGGAAGAGCAGCTCACAGCAAGTCCATCCTGCTGCTGCCTTACTACCCAGGCAGGAGAAAGTTTTTTCTCCTCCTCCAGCAACGGCCCAGCTAATGAGACCGTCACAACGCAGCCAATGAAAAGCTACTATACTTCAGATTCCCTGTTTACTCCAATGGACTTTTTCGTTTATAATCATTCCTTCCAAATCCCCCCTCACCTCTGTAACAGAGCATTCCCTTTCCTTCGCTCCCCAGACTTGCCCTATGGTTTTGCTACATCTCCCCTGTCCCGAATTGCAGTTCTCTATTTCCGAATAAACCCATTTTTTGTTGGTGAAATAACTGAAAGCTTTATGTATTTATTTATTTTAAGATCGTATTTATTCATGAGAGACATGTAGAGAGAGGCCGAGACACAGGCAGAGGGAGAAGCAGGCTCCCTGTGGGGAGCTCGATGCGGGACTTGATCCCAGGACCCCGGGATCACCACCTGAGCCAAAGGTAGATGCTCAACCACCGAACCACCCAGGTGCCCCTGAAACCTTTATTTTTGAGGCTCAAAGCAAAGCCAGCAACAAGTGGAAGAAGGAGTTGTGGCCAAGTTGGTGCCCAGCCAGGGACATGTCTGCCCAGCTGACCCTGAGGAGTAGAAGGAAGGGGTGTGGGGTGCAGGGGGATGGACAGGTACTGGAGGGATGGTAGCGGCGGGCTGGAGGGCAGAGCGAGGGCTGGCAAATGAGCGGCACGGGTGAGGGAGGTAGGGTGGCTGTGGGCAGGGGCTGATGGTGGATGAGCCAGACTGAGCCATGCAGCTTTGTCATGATGGCAGCAGGGAGCCCTGAAGGATTTTCAGGAGGAGGAGGGAAGATCATTCATGGAAGGGAAAGGGGGGAGTCTGGTGGCCATGGCCAACTGCCAAGGCCGACCTGCCCTTGGTGAGCTAAGTTTCAAGCCGCTGAAGGGACCCCTGAGTTCCTGGCTCTAGGCCTTGACTCACCTGTCTCTTTTGTTTCTTTTTTCTCTTCAACCCCAACAAGAGCAAAAGCAGACAGAAAAACGTGACTGCTTCGGGAAGCCTCCCTCGATGCAAGGCAGCGGTGATGGCGTCCCGGGGGGAACATGAGTAAGGTCTGGGGGAAGGATGCTACAGGCATGGGGTGGGCAGAGGTCAAGGAGGCTGGGAAACATCTTCCAATGCACAGATCTGCCCCACGACAAAGAATTTATTCAGCCCCTAGTGTCAACAGTGCCCAACGGGTCTGGAACTGGGCCTCCAAAGCTCCAACACCCGAAGCACATTAGTGAGCCAGGCCAGCCAGGTGAGTGAGGCTGAGCGAGGCTGCCACCCGCAGGGGTGCCTGAAGGTCCCCACGAGGTGGAGGAGGGGCCGCGGGGTGAGTGATGGGGAAGAGGGTGCCCTGGTGGGCAGTCAAGGCAGGTCCCTCCCAGGGGAGGATACCTGGGGCTCCCCCGGCAGGCCAGGAAGGGCCTCAGGGGCAGAGGGGCAGAGGGTGGGAAGGGAGGCCCGAGGGAGGTGGCAAAGGGCAGCGCCTGAGGTCCGTGCCTGTCCGCTGGGTGGGCGGTGGGACCGGGAAGACGGAGCAGAATTGGGCAAAAGCCCCTCGGGAGTCTCCCTCCCAGGCTCGCGCCATAGGCCTAGGGACGAGGAGGGACCGCGGTACCCACGGGGCCAGCCTGGGGCCTGGGAGACCGGGGGGCATGCACGGGGGGGGGGGGGGGGGGTGCTGCCGATCCGGCTCCGGGAGGGAAGGTGGGCCTGGGGCCAGGCAGCCTCGGCCGCACGGTCTCTCCGGGGATGTGCACAGGCTCGGGAGTTCGCGGCAGAAGCGCTCCCTTCAGGGACTCGCAGGGGTCGGGCCTCCTGGGGGGGGGGCGCGGCGGGGCGGGGCCTCGGGGGAGGGAGGGAGGGGGCCGCTGGGGGCGCGTGTCCTGGGGCGGGGGGGGGGGGGGGCTCCCGAGGAGGGGGCGGGGCGGGGCTTCGGGGGGGCGGGGGGCCCCCGGGGGCGCGTGTCCTGGGGCGGGGGGGGGGGCTCCCGAGGAGGGGGCGGGGCGGGGCTTCGGGGGGGCGGGGGGGCCCCCGGGGGCGCGTGTCCTGGGGCGGGGCGCGGCGGGGCGGGGCCTGGGGGGCGGGAGCCGTTGGGGGCGCGTCCCGGGGCGGGGGCGGGGGCGGGGGGGCTGCGAGGAGGGGGCGGGGCGCGGCGGGGCGGGGCCTGGGGGGCGGAGCGCTGGGGGCGCGTCCCGGGGCGGGGCGGGGCGGGGCGGGGCGGGCGGCTGGTCCTTGGGCGGCGGCGGAGCGGCGTCCGGCCCGCCATGGCTGCGAGGCGCCTGGTGTCCGCGCTGCGCTCCGGCCCCGCCCGCGTCGCCCCGCTGTCCACCGCGCCCGCCGCCCGGGAGCAGCCTGCCGCGGGCCGGGGGGCGGCGCCGGGCTGCGGGGCGGCGGAGGCCGCGCGGCCGCCGTGGCCGGTCGTGGACTTCGGGAGCCCCCGGGAGGCGTACCGCAGCCGGCGCAGCGGGGAGCTGGTGCGCGGCTGGCTGGTGCTGCGCCTGTGCGCCTCGCCCTGGCTGCTGGCGCACCACGAGCAGGTGTGCGGCGGCCGGGGGGCAGGGGCGCGGCGGGGCGGGGCGGGGCGGGGCGGGGCGCGCCGGCCCCCCGTGGGCCCCTCCGCGGGCCCCTCCGCGGGCTCCGCGGGCTCCGTGGGCTCCGTGGGCTCCGGGGAGCGTTCCTGGAAAGCGGGGGCCGCTTGAGCATCGCTTGCGGCCGGGGCGTCGGGAAGGGACGGGTTTCCCGCGTCCCCTTCCGGGCCTCGTCAATTTTCCCGCGTGCCCGTGACCACCAACTAAAGACCAAGACCAGCTTCTGAATGTTTAAGCTACGGGCCGCCTGCAGTCATGCAACGTTGTCAGCTGAAACCTAAATGGAGCGCTTTCCAGTGTTGCCTAAAGGGATGTCTTGGAGGTGTTGGAGGGTCATGGCCTGGGAACCCAGAGTTCTCAGAAGTGGTGGCTTAGGAGGGAGCTCGCTAGACACGGCCACTGGATGTTGGGGAAAATGGGAAGCCACTTGAGTTACAACTTACTTGTATTAGTCCAACATAGTAACTTGTGAGAAGTCTTGAGGGCTTTGGGGAAGTAAAAAGCAGAACACTGTCTTAGCCAGTGTCAGTCTGGACGTACAGAGAAGACGGTTGTTTTGGGGTGATCCTGGGAACAGCTTGCAGGGTGCAGCTGCTGGTGCTGAGGGTCTGGAAGGCTTTTCATGCCAGAGGTGTTCATTGCTCAAGTGAGACTGTGCTGAGCGGGTGGTGCCACCTCCCTTGGGCGCTGGGGGGCTGGACCAAGGCACCTGCAGCCCTAGGTGAAGGGGAGACCACGGTGCTGGCAGCTGAGGGCCCACCAGGCCGGACTCGGTGAGTGAGGGCACTGTGAGGCCAGCGGAGTGTTGCACGGGGGCTCTCTCCACGGGTTCTACTCAGATGCACCTTAGCACTGATAGTGGCAGGAGTGGAAAGGAAATGAGGAGGAGGAGGGGCAGAGCTGGCGATGTGGAAGCTCCTGGGAAGCCATCTGTGTTTGTGGTAGACGCGGATGCCCTGTGGTAAATTTGTGGCTCTGGAGCACCCAGGCCAACTGGAGAGGACGGTGGAAAGGGACCCTCAGGGGCCGGGGCACCTGGTGGAGGGTGAAGGCTGGGAAGCACCAGTGTCTGAGGGGCAGCCTGAAAGGAGCAGCACATCCTGGAGGAGCAGGGATCAGGAGGGAGGAGCCAGCTGGGGCATGGGGATGACCTGGGAGGAAGTAGCTGCTGCGAGGTCTCTGTGGAGAACACGGAAAGGGTCCTGGCTCGGGCAGCTGGGGCCTCATGGGTCGGCTGTGTAGGACTGGGATGCCAGGGCAGGACTGGTGCAGCCATGCGGCTGGAAGGGAGGAGTGAAGGCTTGGAGCCATCCAGGCCATGTTTGTCTGGTCTCAGCCCTGAGAGCAAAGCCAGGGGAGGAGCCAGCAGAGCTGGGGACCGTGGGGTCCTGTAGGTGACCACTGCCCAATGCCAGAAAGCGCTGCAGTGCGGAGACCACCGTGGGTACCTGGAGGTGTGGGGAGGCTTGGCCCCGAGGATGCCGCCAGGAGCCCACTGACGTGTGCTCCCTGTGGGGCTTGTTAGGCCACAGCATTACTAGTGGTTACACTGGGGTCAGGGGCCTCAGTGCCTGGCCCTGGAGGAGACGGGGCGGAGGCCAGGCTGCAGGGCTGTGGGCTGCTCAGCAGGACCAGTACTTACTCACTTTGTTCTCTGGCCTGTTGTGAAAATTCCTTCTGCTCAACAGTGCGGGTCTGAGCAGCACCTGGTGGCAGCAGCCAAACCTGTTCCTAGGGAGTGTCCGCCTGAAGCAGCCCTGTTTGAGCTGCTGTACTGGTTTGGGACCCAGTGGGATCCCTTCCTTGCCAGAAGACAAGGGTTTAGGAAGCCCACGTGTTCCACGAGAAAGGCTTCTGTGCTTGGGTGTAAGCCAGTGCAGAAGGGGGTAATGAGGACGGGGACAGGATGGTGACTTTGGGGGACAGGGAGGACAGGGAACTGGCCTCACCCCTCCTTGCTCTGCACACATCTGTTTGAGTCTTTTACAGTGAAAACCAGTTTATGTGTTCCTGGTGCAAGTTTCCAAACCCACTGAGAATGCCCCCACCTGGGGCAGAGTGGGGCCTGCCCTCATTTCAGACTGTGCCACCCAGGGGTACACCTGATGCCGCGGGTGTTTTTCAAGGGGTGGCTTTGCTCTGCAGTTAGCTTCAGATCGGCCAGCCCTGCCCCATGTGCTTCCATAGCCCTCTTGATGGGCTGGCTTCCCTTTGCCAGAGTGAGAGGGTGAGTGACTGGCTCGGTGACCTGAGTGGCCTTCCCTGCCATTCCCTCCGAGCCCCGCCTCTCCTTGGGGAGGTGGTCCCTGTGAAGTGCCGGGTGTACAGGAGGTTACCAGCCCGGGATGCCCTGGGCCAAATTCCAGTGTTTGCCTTGCTCCTGCTTCTTTGATTAGCATTGGCTGTGGCTGCTTTCATGCTTCACCAGCAGGTTGAGTGGTTACGACTGCGACCATGTGGCCCACACAGCCTGCATGATTTACCATGTGGCCCTGGACAGGAAAATTTGCTGGCCTGAGAGTAGATGACAGGCATGTTTCCACATGTGGGGATTTCTGAGTTCCCAGAACTGACACGTACAACGGCAGGGGTTTTCCAGAGCCAGATACTGGTTTTCAGGAGTCTGATTCTGCTCCACCTACCACTGGGGTGAAATCTTTGATATAATCAAGATCCAGCATTTCCTCTGGCAGGGGTGCTCTGGCCCATGGGTTCCCTGACTTCTGGCCTGGGCTGCGTAGGGCCAAGGCAGCCTGTCCCCTTCTCCTGAGTTGGCCTTTTATTTTCCATTTCTCATCCTTTTTATAAAAACAGTGAGATGCCATGAAGCCAGGTGCTGCAGAGAGGCAGTGGCAAGGCAGAGGGGATGGCCCGGAGACCCGTGGCCTTGGGATGCCCCCTGGTGCCCTTAGGTGGGCTCCTGAGGCATCTCTGCCAAGCCCCAGCCTGCGATTATGGGCGGGTCTGCCTTTAGGCCAGTGTGGGGCTGCTCAGGGTTGGTTTGGGGATGCAGGTGTTTGATTTGCTCATACTTCTGCTTAGACTAGGGATTGTTCCCTGAAGGCCTGATCCCAAGAGATGTTCCTTAGAAAAGGGTTCTGTTATCCATTAGGCTTGACAGACCTCAGGCTTTTTCTGTCTTGGAGCTGAGTGCCGGGGACAGTGGACACAGGAATTCCTACACAGATGGCAGATGTGTCCCCCCAGCAGCCATCCCTTGCAGCCCCAGGGGACTCTGCTGTCCTCATTCCTTCCTGGCCTGGCTGTTCCTGCTGCAGGAGCTCTGTGCCATCCCCATGCCCTGGCAAGCCCCCCTCTCTGGATCTGAGTTAGCAAACATCTCCCACCTGTCACTCCCTCACCCTGTTCTGAACCACTCCATGGAGGTGGCTTGCTCCTTCGAGGTCTCCCCATAGGATGTGAACTCCTTCTTTTTTTTTTTTTTTTTTTTTTTTTAGATTTTATTGATTTATTGCTGAGAGACACAGAGAGAGAAAGAGAGAGAGGCAGAGACACAGGCAGAGAGAGAAGCAGGCTCCATGCAGGGACCCCGAAGTGGGACTCGATCCCGGGACCCCAGGATCACGTGCTGGGCCAAAGGCAGAAGCTAAACCACTGAGCCACCCAGGGATCCCCAGATGTGAACTCCTTCTTATCCTAGAATTGTACCAGGCCCAAAGCAGAGGCTCAGGACTTTGGGGATGAACGATGGCAGAAATTGGGTATGTGGCAGTGTGGTTGGAGGAGAAAGCTGAGTGGTTTGGGCAGCTGTCTTCCTGAGGGGCACGTCCACTTGAGCTGTAGGTCTTGCTAAGGCCCTGGATGGACTGTCCTAAATCCACTGGTCCCACGATGGGCTCTCATCTCCCAGACCTTGAAGATGGTCACCTGGCTTATTGTTAGCCTCAGGTTTACTGTAGCTGAAGTCAGACTCCATCTGAATTTCCGCGTGTGTTCATCTGCTCGGCAACCACTGGAGGGCCGGCCCCTTGCCAGGCACTGTTTTAGGGACTTGGAATAAGCAGTGAACAAAACATTGAAAAATCTGGGTGCTCGCCTGCTAGAAAGTTGTACCAAATCCTCCTCCTACCTGGCATAACCCAGCAAGTATGGATACAGAGAATGTTACGATGAACTCACCCGCTGCTGTTCCCAGAGAGACCTGCTGTTCATTTCTGTATCCACCGAGTGGTGGTCAGGCACCCGCTCTGTGCCTCTGGGGTCACCCGTGAGCATGCAGGGCAGGGAGGTGAGTGGTGTTGGGGGCAGGGGGGCACTGGGACCTCTGTGGACCTCTGCCCTACGTGAGGAATGGATTCACAGTAGCTACGAGCTGAGAAACCAGCTGCTGCCGGTGGTGCCCACTGGTAAACCAAGGCCAGAGTCGGGGTTGGCCCTGGGGACAGTGTCAAGGCTCTACGGTTGGAGCGAAGGGGGCGGGGGAGCAGGGGTGTCCTGCTGGGGACAGGGGAGCCAGGGTGGCCGGGACAACCCTTTCCGTCTGCCTTTCAGCTGCTCCATCTCACCAGGAGGCTTCTGGGGCAAAGGCTGTTTGAAAAGCTGATGAAGATGACCTTCTACGGGCAGTTTGTGGCCGGCGAGGACCAGGAGTCCATCCGGCCCGTGATCCAGCACAACAGGGCATTCGGAGTGGGCTCCATCTTGGACTATGGGGTGGAGGAGGATCTGAGCCCCGAGGAGGCCGAGCGCAAGGAGATGGAGTAAGGCCTCCCTGGGCATCTGCCCGGAACCCCAGAGCGTCCTGGGCCAGCGGGGCAGGGCTGGGAAGAGGCCCCCGGGCTGGGGGAGCTTGGTCAGCCTGCTCTCCGGGCTCTGTCTGGGGTGCTTGCACTTTTGCTCTGTGCGAAGGGCACCTCCGGGCTCCCTGTGTGCGCCAGGCTGGAGGAGGGGCCGGGATCGGGGATGGCGACTGTGGTCCACAGCCCAGTGTGGCCCGCCTGCCAGGTTTTGTGTGGTCTGCAGGCTGAGAGTGGCTGGGACTTTTTTTTAACTGGTTGAAACAAAACGAGAATGATATTGTGTGACACGGGAAAAGTACATGAAAGTCAAATCACTTTTGCTCGGGGTTGGGGGCAGGTGCGATACGGGCCACAAAGCTGGAGGCCGATGCTACCTGAGTGTCCACAAACAATGTTTGCTGAGCCTGGTGTAGGAGGTGCTCTGGCTTCCTGTTCCAAAGCATCTCATCGGAGGGATCGCTAACCTGCCCCACCTTTGCCTCGCTCCTGGGAGGTTTTCTCTTCTTTTTTTAAAAAAAACTTTATTAGAGAGAGAGAGAATGAGCAGTGGGGGGGAGGGACCGAGAGAGAGAGAGAGAGAGAGAGAGAGAGAGAGAGAGAATATGAGCAGGGTGGGGGGAGGGACCGAGAGAGAGAGAGAGAGAGAGAGAGAGAGAGAATATGAGCAGGGTGGGGGGAGGGACCGAGGGAGAGGGGGAAGCAGATGCCTGCTGAGCAGGGAGCCCGATGAGGGGCTCAATCCCAGGACCCCGGGGTCATGACCTGAGCCACAGACAGACGCCGACCCGACAGCTACCCCTTCTGGGAGGGTTTTCAAATCAGCAGGTGGGCTCTGGTGAGTCCAGGGGTCAGTGTGGCAGGCTGGCCTGGGGTCTCCTCCTGAGGTTACCAACCTTGCTGCAGGGCCTGTTCTCTGGGACAGATGGGCACCTCCCTGACTCACCCTTCTGGGCCATGGAACAGAATTAGACAACAAGGTCACCCTCTGCTTCCTGGGGAGGTAACCGCACAGGAGATCCAGGCAACACCAGCCCTTTCTGTGCAGAATGCATCGTTCTTACGCTAGTAGCTGCACCCTTGCTTGCATCTGGGACCCTTAGTGGGGACAGGCCTGCTGAGTAGCCTGCCCTGTCTGAGACTGGGGTGTTTGCTCTGGCCTGCCGACAAGAGGGGAGGGGAGGAGGAAAGGCATGACCCGAGGCTCCTGCCCTGGGAACGAGGCTCCTGCCCTGGGAACGGAATGTCCAAGCCAAGCAGCAGCAGCAGCAGCAGTGGCAGCGGATTGGCCTGCAGAGCCCAGCCCCTGCCCGGCCATTTGCTGTCTGAAAGGTGGGGTCCTCCAAGTTGGCACCCCTCTGTGTAGTCCTCGTGGGGCGGCCCTCAGTGGGGCTGCCTGTTGAATGACTAATGGGCTCTGTGTCCCTGCTGGGTTGAGGGCTGAGTGGTTTCACAATGAGATTTTCTCCCTCTGGCAGGAAGATTCCTTTCCCAGGGTGATCTGGCTGGCTTCCCGCCTATCCTGCAGGGGGAACCCTGGGAGGTGGGCTGGCCTTGCCCGGGCATGGTGCCTGGTGCCGAGGAGCTGTGCCCCAGGGCCACCCTGATGCTATGAGGAGCTCTGTTTGGTGGGCTTTGGCATGTGAGTGGTGGTCCCTCCCATCCTAACATGGGGACTCCAGCCGATGTCAGTGGCAGGTGTCAAAGCCTCGTGGCTGGCTCTGCTGCCCCGTGGCCCAGTGCCTTTGGAGAGGCCTGGGCTGAGGGGGCAGAGCCAGGCTTGCAGGTGCTGGTTGAACATCTATGCTGTCAAATTGCCTGCCCGACTTACCGGGTGTTCTTGCTCAGGGGGGGCTCCAATACGCAGCCCCCACGCACCCCACCGCCCTGCAGAGACTGCTTCTGCGTCCTGGGGGCAGGGGGCAGAAGTCTGTCTCGCTAATCTTGTCACAAGGCCCACAGACCCTGCTCTGGGGAGTGGTACAGGGGCCACTGCCCCTAACTAAGGTCACAGGAGTTGGGCAAGGGAGGGTACAGGTAGTGCCGAGCCTGCCCTGGCATAACCATATGAGGACAGAAAGGACGGAGGCGTCCGAATGCACGGGGCCGCCAGCAGGCCTCCCGAGGGTCTGAGGAGGGGGCCCAGGAAGGGTTCCCTGGGGTAGCAAGCAGGAGATGGGAGGCTATAGGTGCTGGAGGGAGAGGGCTGGGTGGGACCATGTGTCCCGCAATACCTGATAGAAGGCAGAAGCTGGGGCTTCTAGGAGAGGAGCCCAATGGGGTCTCCCCAGCAGTCTGAGAGCTGTGAGATAGGGGGCTAGGGCACCTCCCGATGGTGGGCTGTGATGAGAACACCCAGGGACAGTGCGTACGGCAGGTAGGTGTCTCAGCTATGCAGACGCAGGGACGGCTGGAGGTGGAGCCCAGGTGCTGGCAGCCGGCCCGGGACTGGCGTGTGCAGAGCGCTCAGAAGACTCAGGTGCTGCCTGGGGCGCCAGGGAGGTGGGTGTGCAGATGGGAGTGAGCTCCACTGGGCTTCCCGCATTGACCTCAGGGCAGAGCCGGCCAGGGCTCCCCTCACTTTCTGCTTTTTCCTAAAAGGCGTCCAGTCAACACATCCTCCCGAGCAGTGAGCTGAGTTTGGAGGCGGCCTAGGGGATGGTTGGGCCTTCCTGCCGCCTCGGCAGCCCTGGTGCTCATGTGCTTCTGCCCTCTGCCCCCGGGGCACACTCTCTTCACCCTTCCAGGTCCTGGGCTGTGCACGTGTGTGTGCGCGTGTGTGTGTGCACAGGGCACTCCCTTCCTTTCCCCACCGATGACATTGCTCCACTGCACCTGGCAGCTGCCGTCTTTGTCTCTTGTGACCCACCCGCCAGGCCTGGTTGAGTGTGAGCCTCGGCCCTCGTGCTGCCGTCTGCTTGGAGGCAGGCCGCTGGGCCCTGAGCACGGGGCGGTGCGGCCCACCCGGTTCCTCTGCTTAGTCCACTGCTACAGGGCTCCTGTCTGGTCTGTGCCCAGGAGGCTCAGGGATGGAAATAGCCACAGCCCCTGTGTCCTGCCGCTGGGCCTGCTGGCAGCCAGGAAGGGGTGGCCTGTGCTGCCTTCACCTGTGGAGCCTAGCTGGGGCCCGGAGGGTGGACAGGCCGGCTGTGGAAATGTTGAGCCACCTTACACCCTGCTGGGCCCCAGGGGGCCTTTTAGATAATGATTTCCCCTGTGAATGGAATGTGGCCTGCCCGGAAGGCGGGCACCTTGGAGGTGGATACTCTGTTACTCTGAGCCACGACTGTGTGGTTACAAGGCAGGCCCGAGTCCCCAGGAGCCACCCTCCTTGCCGATGTGAGGTGGGCTGCAGGTGACCAAGGGGTCACATTGGCACCTTGTTGCGGATGGTGAGGCCTGAGTGATGCTTTTGCCTGGTTGTACCTGGGCCCCAGCCTGAGGCAGCTCCTGGTTCCCAGTGGGGACGCCGTGTGTAGGGCTAACCCCTCCCAGCCCCTGTGGACTGGCCTGACTACTGGGCCGTCCAGGTCCTGACCTGGGCATCCTGGCTCAGAGTTGCCAGATACGGGCCCTGGGGTGGCACAAGAGCCAAGGCCCAAAGGAGGGACTCCTGGAGGGTGGCCTGCAGCCCCAGACTTATTGGAGGAGCCGGGGATGAAAGCCACCGGGGATGAAAGCCGGCGTGGCTCTTTGACTCGGCTTGAGGCCACCAGGGGCTTGAGGCCACCAGGTGCGGTTACCTCCCAGCAGTGTCACCGGCTTCATCTCAGCCTCAGGCGCCCTGGGGGAGGGGGTTGGGGGCATTGCTGTCCTTTTGCGAAATGTGAGTGGAGCCTCAGGAGCCCCAAGGGGCCCAAGCGTTTGGGAGCTCACTGGATAGCTGTGGGGCTTTGGCTGAGCTCTTTCTGTGGTAGCTGGGTCAGGAAGCCGCAGGGCTGCCACCCCCAGGCCCGGGGGAGTGTGGCCAGGGCCCTTCATCTGGGCAGGCTTAGCCGTGATAGGGTGCTGTCCTAGACGGCAGGCGCACTCAGAGGGGGGTGGGGGCTGCTGCGATTCTAGCAGGTCCGGGTGGTGGGGGCGGCAGGTGGCGAGGGCCCAGCCCGGGGACTGCGGGGAGGCCAGGGTGGCTGGGCTGAGCCTGAGGGCGGGGCAGAGGCCACCATGGCCTCAGGCCGCCTCACCGGCTTCTCCTGAGGCTTGGGAGGCTATTATTTGGGTGTAATGGGAGGCTTGGGAGGCTGGGGCGGCCGGGGAGGGGGAGCTTGCATTTTAAAGAAAAATGCTGGTAAATGCTGGTTGTTTCTTGGAAGATTCGCCTCTGGGGTAGGAATGGGGTAGGTGCTGGGGGCGGTGGCTAGGGGTGGAGCTAGCTGCACCTGGCAGGAGCCCAGAGCCCCGACCTGGGGCTCCTGGCGGTGGGAGGCACCTGCATGTAGGGGGCACAGAACAGAGCAGGGCCCTTGCTCCTCGACTCTGGGCATTTTGTGCGTGTGGCCGCCCGGGTCCTTGCCTTGTGGGCCCTGCCTGGCCCGGGCTCCGACTTCCCCTCGGAAGGAGCACCTGCTCTGTGCCTGGGGCTGCGGCCTGGGTGGACTCACTCCTCGCGCTCCCCCCGGGGCTGGGGGCCAGGGCCGCTGGGCCAGGTAGGGGTGTGAGGGGCGGTGACCCTGCAGGCGGGGTGGGTCCGGAGGGAGGGGGTGCAGGAGGCACCCTGGCCGGCCCTCTGGCTCAGCCCCTGGCTTCCTCTGCCCCTGACTGTGCCTCTGACTGCGAGAGGGAACCATGCCTGTCACCTGCAGGCCGTCACCCGCTCCTTCCTTCCTGCAGGTCCTGTACTTCGGCTGCTGAGAGGGAGGGCAGTGGTGAGTTAAGAGAAGGCCCCCCAGGAACGAACGCTCTCTGCGCTTGTCCCCCCACCCCTGCTCGGGGAGACCCGGGTTCGGGGGCCCAGACTTGTGCCCACATGGCTTCTCCCTGGAAGCCTCCACGCCGTTGCTCCAGGTCGGCTGACATCCGTGGGGCCCTGTCAGGGGCCTGGTTCCCTGGCCCTCGTGGGCCCGGCCTGTGATGAGGGCTCAGCCAGGGGAGGGCGCAGGGAGTGGTGGACAGCACGGAGCGGGAGCAGGCCCGCCGGCCGCCCGGGAGGCCCCGCGTTTGCCCAGCGTTGGGCGGGAGCCTGTGTGCTCAGGCCACTTGCCTGCGCCCCTAGGTACGAGTAAGAGGGAGAGGCAGTACCAGGCCCACCCGGCCTTCGGAGACCGCAGGGACGGTGTCATCAGTGCCCGCACCTACTTCTATGCCAGTGAAGCCAAGTGTGACAGCCACATGGAGACGTTCCTGCGCTGCATCGAGGCTTCAGGTGGGGCCCGGCTCCTTGCTGGCTGTACGCCTGCCGGCGGGGCTGGGGTCAGGGCTGAGCCCTGTGTGCAGACATGCTCACGGGGGAAGTGAGTCCAGGCTCTCCGGGTGGCCCAGACAGCCATGAGGTTGACCGCGAGTGACGCGGAGCCACACGTGGGCTCAGGTCATCCTGGGGTCACGCCTGAGTCCAGCCCCTGCCGAAGGAGCCGGGCGCCTCCTCCTGGACACCAGTGCCCAGACGTGAACCTCAGGAAGGCCGTCAGCAGGCTGAGTGGCCCCCCGCCAGGATCCGGGGCTCGAGCCTAGCCACACTGGGCCCTCGGCTTTGCCCGTGGCTGTGCCGCTCCAGGAGCCGGTGCCACGGAGGCCTCCCCACCCAGCTGGCCTCCGGGTGGAGTGTCCACCGAGGGAGGCGAGTCAGGTGGGCCTCTGTGCCCTCTAGTCTCCGGGGCCTCCCCAGCCACAGTGCAGCCCCCACCCCTCCCCATGGGGCCCCAGCAGCCTTCCAATAGGGAACTTTGTACCTTCTGAACCCTGGAAGGGGTGGGAGTGGGTGGTGCTCAGAAGCTGCCTTCTGAGAGCCTTGCTGGGGAGACAGCAGGTGGTCAGGGTGACACTTGGCCCTGGGGGGCCAGAGAAAGGGCTGCCTCCCCGCCTCCAGGCCTGCTGTGCCCGGAGTGAAGGTCACAGACCTGAAGACAGGTCGTGGGTTTCTAGGGGGGAGGAGAGGGGAACGGTTGGGGCCTTCTGTGCTCCACCTTCTGCTGTGTTGGGAGTCTCTGTGTTCTGTGAGCCCTATCCCCCCACCCCGCCCTCGCCTTGGGCAGCCTGGGGTGCTGGTGGCTGGCATGGGAGAGGACACGAGGCAGGGATAAAAGGGGCCGTTCTCCTCGGCTCCTCTGGCCACCTCCCTCCTGGATCCATGCTAACGAACCCCGCCAAGCTGCCTGTTCCCGCCCCTTGGGGTGTCCCAAGCCACCCTGAGTGTTTGTGCTTATGGGCTCCATAGGTAGGGATGCTGTGGTTAGCCACCGGCCGGGATATATGGTTCCTTGGTGGGCTCTCCCCTCCTGTTCAGGGCGGGCGGCGGGGGAGCTGGCAGGGGCTCCTGGGGCCACCCACCTGAGCCCGAGATTGCCGAGCTGCCACTTAGAGCTGCCTCCAGGGAGGGAGGAAGGGGCAGCACGCTGGGAGCAGAAGGCCCAAGGGGGTGGGGGTGGGAGGGTAGCATGGCTGCGGCCCCTGGGAGGGCTGGTGGGGAAGGGAGGAGATATGGCAGCAGGTGGCAGCGGGTCATTCAGGGCTCCCTGGAGGGCTCGGGCCCATCTGTAAGGAAAACCTGGGACCTTGTGTGCTATCGGCCATCGGTAGAAGAGGGTCCCTGCCAGCCCTTTGCAGTCCGTCCCACATCTGGCGAGACGTGTCTGCCTCGAGTACAGATTCTGGGCGCAGGCTCCTGGTCCTCCCCGTTCCCGTCTGGAGCCTTAATGGTTCTTCCTGTGGCTTCCGACAGGCGGAGCCAGTGATGATGGCTTCTCAGCTATCAAGCTCACTGCGCTGGGGAGACCTCAGTTTCTGGTAAGTGCCAGAACCTTCTGCCTGCAAAGAGTTTGTAAGAACTTGGCTGAGCCTCATGCAGTGAGCATGAAGTGAAAGCTCCTGTGTTGGCCCCTTGGTGTTGGGAGCTGGGTACCAGGTGGACCCAGGGGGGCCCCAGAGTCTCTGCAGGGGTGGGAAGCTGGGCATGCACCAGACGGTGGCTCAGGCCTGCACTTGCAGCTGCAGTTCTCAGACGTGCTGACCAAGTGGAGACGATTCTTTCACCAAATGGCTGCAGAGCAGGGGAAGACTGGTCTGGCTGCCATGGATACCAAGTTGGAGGTGGCTGTGCTACAGGTGGGACAGCCTTGCCCTGGTGGGTGTGAGTGGGTGGGCACTGAGGGGCTGGGGGAGGACTGGCCAGGTAGTGTTTGAGGTGGGTTCCCAGAGGCTCCCAGCACCCCGTGTGGCGGCTGGGGTCAGTTGGGAAGGACACGCTGGGAGGGGGGTTGGGGGAGGGGGAGGCTTGCCCTGCAGGTGGCAGGGTGCTGCAGAGCTCTGGGTCTGGGAAGCGGCATTAGGGACAGGAAGGAATAGACCTGTCTGTGAAGCAGAAACACAAACCCGAACTGGATCCCGTTTGCCCTAATGCTGTAATAAGGTCAAAAGAGCAACACGGACGTTCCGGGGGAACAGGGAGTGTTAGTGAACGGGACTAGGGCAGGTACCCAGGACTGGCACCTTCTCATTTCTCAAGGAAAGTGTGGCAAAGATGGGCATCGCCTCCAGGACGGAGATTGAGAACTGGTTCACTGCGGAGACCCTGGGCGTGTCTGGGTAAGCGTGGCCCCCGAGCTGGGAATTCGGGACCATCTACCCGATTCAGTTCTGGTTCCTGCAGAGCCCCCTGGCTTCTCCCAGTCCTGGGTGCCCTCCTGGAGAGCATGGGCCTGAGGTGACAGTGCCGAAGGGCCTTTTCCCTGACACACAGCCGGAGTTGACGGTGCTGGGGTCTGCACGGCCGGGGCTGCGGCTAGGCCAGGGCCAGGCAGGACTACAGCTGGGTGGGAGCGCCCCTGGGCTGGCAGCGCTGCTCACAGAATTATTTGGGTCCTGGAGTAAGTGTGCCACACTCAGCCCTTCCTGGGACCCGTGTGGCAGGCAGGCAGGAGGGTCACGGCAGCTGAGGTCCCGAGGGGACTGAGGTCACCAGGGCCCCTGGGCTGCAGAAGCTGCCCCTTCACACGTGGGGCTTCCCACGTTTGGCTTTTTCCCAGGCCTGCCATGGCCCACGCTGTTCTTGCCGTTTACCCTGGGTTTGTAACAGCCCCCGCCACCCCACTGCAAGAATGTTGTGGTTTAGGTTTCCATTTTGTAAACAGAGGACAATGTGAACATTTTATTTGTCTTTTGGAACTGAACACCGAGGCGGGCTCTGTGGGATTTGGGCTTGGGGTGCCCTTTTAAGGTGTGGGCTGGTGTGAGGACTGCCCCCCCCCCCCCATAGGCCCTGGCGCCCCTGTGCTCATGCAGCTTCTCCCGCAGCACCCTGGACCTGCTGGACTGGAACAGCCTCATCGACAGCAGGACCGAGCTCTCCAAGCATCTGGTGGTTCCTAACATGCAGGTGGCACCCCTCGCCCCTGAGCCCTGTCTCATCGGGGTGCAGGGCTGAGAAGGGAATGTTCCCTGTCCCTTACCCTGGGGCCACGGCTGGCAGGGAGCACTGTCCTTCCTGGCCCCACAGCACCCTATGGTCCGGGGGAAGAGGACAGATCCCCGAGTGCCCCACAGAGGGGCACAGAGACCCATGTCATCTACCCGTGCATGCCGGGCCATCCCAAACCTTGATGGCCTGAAATGGCAGTAATCCTATTATCGCCGGCGCGGTTCGGCAGCTCTGGTTCCTTTGCGGTTGTTCTCGGAGGGTGGTGGGGCCTAGGGTCATTGTGCAGGGGCCCTGCTCACACAGCCGGCGGGTGGTGCTGGCTGTGGGGCAGGGCTTCCTCACCATGCGGTGCCTGGGTTCCCAGGGTGAGTGTCATGCCCACCCCGCCCAAGCCAGGCGGAAGCATCTTTTCCAGCCTAGCCTCACGCATCCCATAGCGTTACCTGGGCCCAGTTGTGTGTGTGAAAAGCAAATCGCCAGGCCAGCCTGTGTTCAAAGGGAGAGGAATGAGCCCCCCTCCCTGCTGCCCCTCTTGCCTGTGGGAGGTGCCAGGACTCTGCACCCTGTTTGAAAACCCCCGTCAGGCTGGGCTGTAAAGCAGCAGCAGAAGCACCTTGGGAAAACATCCCGCCAACCGTGCCTTCCACAAGCATCTGGCCCCAGTGGACTGAGGGCCCATCCCCCAACTGAGACACAGGGCCAGCAGAGGGGAAGCTTAAGGCCCCTCCAGGAGTGCCCTGGGCAGGTGTTAGTGGGCATGTGGCGCTAGCATGGTCATGGGCATGGGGCCCGGTGCTGTACGAGCCTTCAGGGAAAGGCCACCGTCTGGGGATGGTGCCTCTGTCCCCGCTGCGAGCTGTCCCCACCTCCCTGTAGCCGCAGTTCTTCCTCCGAGCCCTCTCCTTGCTGGGAGCTGCGTCCTGGGTGATTGGATGGGTCAAGGGTTACTTCCTTACCATTGTCTGGGGGCAGGAGGGGGATGTCCTGCAAGGGTCCTGGGGAGGCTGTGGGAGCAGACACCTCGGGTGCAGGCCTGACCTGAGGCGGCTAGCCCTGTGAGTCAGAGGGTGGTGGCTGGCAGTGACGTTCTGGGGTACCATGTGGCCTCGGGGCAGGGCACTGATCTTTACTAAAAAATAGGGAAGGGGGGCCGTGGGGATGAGGTGGCCTTGCTGGTCCTGGGGACCATGCCCTGGGTGTTGGTGAGCCCTGCACACGGGGGAGGGGGCTGCCCTTTGGGCAGGTAGGGTCTTGAAGCCCGGCTGCAGCCTGACTACACGCCGCCCCAGACAGGACAGCTGGAGCCTCTGCTGTCACGGTTTACTGAGGAGGAAGAGCTGCAGCTGACGAGGATGCTGCAGAGGATGGACATCCTGGCCAAGGTCGAGGACCCTGAGCATGCCCAGAGAGGGGGGTGCCTGGCTTATCGGACCCCAGTCGAACCCCCCGTCCCCCCCTGCACCTCTTAGAAAGCTGCCGAGATGGGCGTGCGGCTGATGGTGGACGCCGAGCAGACGTACTTCCAGCCGGCCATCAGCCGCCTGACGCTGGAAATGCAGCGCAAGTTCAACGTGGAGAAGCCGCTCATATTCAACACGTACCAGTGCTACCTCAAGGTACTGGCCCTGCCTGCTGCCTGCTGCCGGCCTCTCCCGACGCCTGCTGGTGCTGGGGAGGAGGCCTTGAGCAGGAAGAAAGGCTCAGGACCCTGTCACCAGCTGTGTGCCGGCCCCTTCTGTGGGCCTCCTGTCCCAGATGGGTGTAGAAGGGGTAGGAGGGAGGCGGGGGGGCCTTTGTACAGTCCGCTTCATGTGCTGTAATCCTTGCATGCCGAAGGCCTCACAAGTCACGGGTTTTTCCTGCCACTTTTTAATTCGGGTCCCTCTGAGGATCCGATTGAATGCACTGGTACCCGCCCCCCCCCCCCAAGACTTGCTCAAAATTTGGCATGTACCTCAGGGAGCCTGGGGTCCCTTCAGGGTGGGATCGGTGAACACAGACCTGGGCTGGGCTGTTCCGGAATCAGGCAGGTATTTGGAGGACATGGCGTGGGATCCGGGCCGATGTCCCGAGCATGCAGGACCCCTGCCCCCCAGTCAGCCTGAGGAGACCCTGGAGCCTGCCGTGGCTGCTGGCACCTAGACCGGCCCCTGGCAGGTTGTCCCCAGGCCACACAGAGGAATCCTCATTTCTTAGAGACAGGTCAACAGGCCTTCCTTACCTGTGCTTGTCTCTCAGCCCCCCTAAGCCCCTGCAGGCTAGGCAGCTCCTGCTGGCCCTGCGGTCTCACGGTGACTGTACCCTGGGGGCACCTGGGTCTTAGGGAACAGACAGGCCAGGGGGGGCATCATCCTGGTCCTTGTCAACTTGCGGCCCTGGTCCCACAGGACGCCTATGACAACGTCACCCTGGACGTGGAGCTGGCTCGCCGTGAAGGCTGGTGCTTTGGGGCCAAGCTAGTGCGTGGTGCCTACATGGCCCAGGAACGTACCCGCGCCGCAGAGATCGGCTACGAGGACCCCATCAACCCTACGTACGAGGCCACCAATGCCATGTACCACAGGTGCGCCAGCCCTCCTGGGCCCTCAGGGCTTCGTGGCTTCCTGGGCAGGGCTGCTGGAACCCACCCCATGTGACCCCCATCTGAAGATGGGGCAGGCCTGCGAGTCAGAAGCCTCCGTAGGACCAACATTATGCTTGAGGCCGGAACTGATGATCTCCTCTGCTTTTGGTCTACCCTTTCCCAGAACTATGAAGGTGCATTTTTAGTACAGAAAAGTCTACTGAATAAATCTAAACTGGCCTAGGTCCCCCGCCAGCTCCCGTGCACACCCAGGACCAGGGAGATGCCCCGAGCAGCCCTCCTGCCTTTTGTGGTACAGAGTCGTCAGCTCTTGTGCACCTGCTTCTGGTCTGTTGGCCTTGCTGACACTCGTGCAGCAGGACATGCAGAGCCCGTGCTTTCTCTCCAGGAGGCCGTGGGTGTCTGCCCGCCCTGGCTCCTGCCCCCTGCCGGCAGCGCCCTGCTGCTTTCTTAGAGCTCCCCGGTGTGCCAGGGGTGTACTCACGCCAGCTCTGGCATCATGCATCCTTTGTGCCCTTGCTTCTCCATGTGACACCCATCTGGATTCTCCTGTGTCACGTGCAGGCCCGAGGCGTGAACCCAACAGCCAGCAGGGTGCCCATCTCTGTGAGCTCTGGGTGGCTCGGCACCTACCTTGCCCCCGTGCACTCACGGGCAAGGACACAGTTGTGGCACGTTCCTGGCCATGGAGTTGCTGTGTCCGAGGACATACACCGTCACTGCCAAATGGTAGCATCCTCACACCGCCCCCCAGGCCTTTCACTTCCTTGGGGACCGCTTCCCAGAAGCGAAGCCGCACCAGTCATGGGTGCCTGGGGCACTGGGACTTGCCCCAGCTAGTTCCCTGCCGCACATCTAGCCCAGGAGCTGCTGTTTGCTTTCCTGCCCAAGAGGTGCTGAGGAGTGACAGGTGTAGCCCTGGTCCCACTGCTGTGGCCATGCTTGGGAGGAATGGGCCTGCTGGATGGCCCTGGGCCTGCCTGTGGCCTCTGCAGGTGGGGGCTCATGTGGCACTCCCCTCAGGTGCCTCAACTATGTCCTGGAGGAGCTGAAGCACAACAGCAAGGCCAAAGTGATGGTGGCCTCCCACAATGAAGACACGGTTCACTTCACGCTGCGCAGGTAGGCACCCCCTCTAGCAGTCTAGTGCTCCCCAGCCGGGGAGGGGCTCGGGATGAGTGCCATGGAAGCACGTGCCGCGACCTGCCAGACGCGGTGGTACTCACAGGGTAACGTCTGTGCGGCGACCTGGAGCGGCAGCTTTGGTGTCCTGCGGGCCCCTGCCTCCCAGGCCCGAGTGGCCTTGGCGCTGCAGTAGAAAAGGCTGCCGGCAGTTACTCTGGTTTTTAAAATTAGTACCCGCTTTATTGAAGTTGTGAATTCGAAAACCAGGTCTCATTAGGTGATTTAAATAGCTTACTGCCATACCCAAGTGCAGCGTGTAACGTGGGCCACCCTCAGGAGGTGGCTGGCACATCATCTCACTCATAAAGAATTTCTTTCAATGCTTTAAACTGCATTTAGAATTTAATATAGTCTGTTTTCTCTTTAAATGCCTGCCCTGTGGAACAAAACTTTGGTAGAATCCAGACAAGTCAGATAGAGGAATAAGGTGAGGTACATTCACGAATACCCCAGTGTCATCCCCCTGTTGTGTTTTCTGTCCTAACCCAGGCAGCACCATGTGGGGGCAATTCTGTCTACCCCGGTTGCCACCTTCCTGGGCTTGAGGCCCCCAGCATAGTGGCAGCGGCCTTCCCGGCCCTTGCCTCTCCCAGGAGCAGAGCAGGGTGCTCAAGGCTTGGGGCTGAGCCAGGCTTCGGGAAGGGGCGATGAAGGAGCAGCCGGGGCAGGGTGCAGCTGGAGCGGGGCGCAGCCAGGCTGGGTGCCTTCAGGGTGCCTCCTGATGAGCTGACACTGGTCGCTCCACACTCGTTCGGGGACGCGGCACTTACTCTCCACTTGTGACCGCACAGCTTTTTCACAGCCTGAAACTACCGCTGACAAGCATGATTTCTAATGCACAGTGGCCACGGCCATCAGGGTGAGGACAGGAGCGCCGAGGCCACCAGTGCCACCCGGGCCGAATGCATACTGTGGCGAGGCTCCCTTGCAAGAGTCCCCGCTAGGGTGGTGTGGCTGTTTCCCTGGGACGGCTGGGGGGCCGAGTGGCGTCCCAGCTGGATAGGACTGTTCTGTCTTCCTCCCTCCATCCCTAGGGACTTCCCAGGTGCTCATTTCCTGCCTCGGATGCCCCGTCCTTGTCACCGGATGTCACAGGGTCAGGAGCACCTTCTATGTTCAGTGCAGAAACAAAAAAATTAGTTGTAGCCTGACTTTTAAAACAGATACCTGATTAAGTTGCAAATCATAAAAGCTGGTTTTCCTTAGACTTAAAAATACTACTCTGTGATGGAGATTTGATCAAAGCTTGAACCCCTCGGGCACCAGGGTCCTCCACTACCACTAGACGATGTACACCAAGAGCCTCCCCTGCCCCTGGCAGGGCAGCTGGGAAGCTGCGCCCCTGCACAGGGCAGGCCCCCGTGGGGGTCAGCGGTGTGGACGGTGCCCCCTTCCCGGGTCTCAGTTATGAACTCAGCAGCTTCGGTGGGCCGCCAGCGGGGATCACAGGTAGTCCACTCAGACACCAGTCACGCGGAGGGCAGTGCAACTAAGTCAGAACCTGCCCTCAGAAGGGCTTCCTTTCTCCTGTCTTCTGAACCTTCCCACCAAGAGCTGTGTATCTTCACCATCTTAGCAGGGGCGGCCCCCAGCCCTGGACACAGCTTTCCCCCGGCTTGAGTGCCAGCCGAGCGCTCTCATCGCCCCCAGGGGCCGTGCCAGGCTCCCAAGTACCACTCGCTCCACGGATGTCACGGCGAAGGCTCCCCGCACAGCTCCCTGCTCCTGCTCGGGGGGCCGGGGAGCCTGCAGCAGCTGGGGCTCGCCTTCCCCGAGGAAGCAGCACGGGTCTCTAACTCCACACCAGGGATCTCAGTCTGATAGCCTGTGTCAGCTTTGGCCGAGTGGCAAACCAACTCACAACTCAGAGACCTGAACTGCAGTATATTCTGTGGGTTTGTCTTGCATCTGTGGTCAGCTAAAGCCTGACTGGCCCTAAATGGCTTCATTCATTGGCAGGGGCGGCAAAGGGGACCGCATCACATGTCCAATTTCCGATAGGCCGGGCTTTGCCACATGGTGGTCTCGGGCTTCCAGAAGTCCTGGAGAGGGCAAGCCTCTGCCCACATCATATTTGCTCTTGTCCTCATGGCCAAATAAGTCCAGAGGCCTAGCCCAGATGGCAGGTGGAGGGCCCCATGTGCTGGACAAAGTTGCAGTCACAGGGCAGAGGGTGTGGAGAGTGGTCAGCAGCGGTCATTGTGGGAGCCACTGGAATGTCCCACCACCAGAGGTCAGGAGGGCAGCAGTAGTGTGGCAGCCCTGCTCTAATAGGGTTCGTGTTCCAGCGGGGGACAGAGATACTGGAGACCAGAACAACATGGTAGAGACTGTGGCCCGCTTTGGCCTGTGTGGCCCCCACATTGGAGCCAGACTCTGAGGGAAGGAGGGAAAGGGCCAGTGGGATGACCCTTATGCCAGGGCGAGGTGTCCTCAATGCTCTGAGAGCCAGGGGTGCACACTCCTGGGCCGGCAGCCTGCGTGGGGAGGAGGAGGACTCAGGCTGAACATGCCTGGAGGTGGAAGGACAAAGGGAGGTTTCAGAGCGCTGGTGCAGACACGTGGATACAGGAAGCTGGAGGTAAAAATATGGGAATCCTCAGCCAGTAGACATTTCAAACCCTGGGAATTTTGGTAAGATCCTGTGAGTGGGGAGGTATGAGGACAGGAAAGGACGCTCGACAGAGTTGGGTGGGCCACCCACCCCAACATCTGAGCACTATAGAAATGTTCCATTAGCCACACAAAGAACACCCAAAATATTACCTGTATTCAGTATTTCGGAAAAATGCATTCTTTTTTCCAGTTTGATGTGGAATTCAAAATTCCATGTGTGTTCAGTACCTGCAGCCCATCTCAGTGTAGATCAGCTGACTTGTAAAGAATCCATGGCCTCCAGGGGCTGGTGCTGCTCTACGGGGCGGAGCAGCCAGCAAGGGGAGGACAAGAGACCTGGTGGGAGGGAGACACTGGGGATGTGTCTCTGAAGCAGAGGGGCTCAGGAAGGGCCGGGGCGGGGGGGGGCCCTCTGAGAGCCTCCCCAGGCCACACCTTGGGGCAGGCTTGCCTTGCTGGGCAGGGCACCAGAACAGAGGTCAGGGTGGACAGGAGGCAGGGGAAGGAGGGAACTTGGTGGCCACAGGCTGAGGTGGGAACCAGCAGGGCAGGGTTTTGGGCGGCACAGAGCCTACACCTGTGCCCCAGACAGCAAGGGATAGAGGTTAAATTGTATGTTTGAGAATCTGGGAGTGGCACTGGGGCAGGGGCTCACCTGCCACCTCGTCTGTCTATAGGATGGAGGAGCTTGGCCTGTACCCTGCCGATCGCCAGGTGTACTTTGGACAGCTACTGGGCATGTGCGACCAGATCAGCTTCCCACTAGGTGAGCCAGGCCTCTGGGGAACAGGGTCGGGGTGTCCAGGGCTGGGACTCACTGCTCCTGCCTGTGTCCAGGCCAGGCCGGGTTTCCTGTGTACAAGTACGTGCCCTATGGCCCTGTGATGGATGTGCTGCCCTACCTATCTCGGCGTGCCCTGGAGAACAGCGGCGTCATGAAGGGCGCCTGGCGGGAGCGGCAGCTGCTGTGGCAGGAGCTCAAGCGGAGGATCCGCACAGGCAGCCTCTTCCACCGACCAGCCTAGCGTTTGTGGGCAACTGGCGTCACCCACCTTCAGACTTGACCTCCAGCCCTTCCCAGGGCCCCCAGCCCAATGCCATAGCCGTAGCCCAACCCCAGCCTCATGTGGATTCACCTTTTTATGCCCAAGACTGAGACCTGCTGGAAGTGGCCTCCGTGCTCTTGCTCGGGATGTGGGCATGCAGGGGCTGTCTGGTGCCTGCCAGAGCTACTGGGGACTGTCAGGAAGGAGTGCCTTTCCACACGACCCTTCTCTCTGCCTGCTCCCATGAACCTGGACCCCAAGGACCACCCTGTAAGCCAGGGTTCACCCAGCCCACACCCTAAGCCCCACAGGTGGGCAGCTGCCGGGCTAGGGAGCTGGCCTGGTCAATAAACCAGTACTGCTGCAGCCCTCAGCTTCATGCCTGCAGTGCTCTCTCACGCCTTCCCGTGGGATCAGCATCAAAGATGGAGTGGCCCTGATGGCTCTGCCCCTCTGGCACCGTGTGTCCCTGGGGCCCGGCCCACCATGGGTGGGGCAGACCCACCCATACCTCCCTTCAGGCTGTATCACAGATTAGGCTACCTGGGGTGCTGGACACTCACACCCCAGGATGACAGCAGGGTCCCTGGGCTCAGACCAGTGCAGGCAGGATGTTCCTAGGGGTGGGCCTGGTGCTTCTCCACCCCAGAGCCTTTCTGCTGCTCTGACAGGAGCAGACTCCTGGCTGCCCACGTACTTCCAGTTTCTCCGAACGACCTAGATGTGGTCCTAGTGCCTGGGGGCATCTGCTGGTTCCTCCGTAGGCCGTGGAGCTACCAGGTGAGGGCCCTGTCATGGCAGGTGCCACAGAGCTATCACACAAACCACATGCAGGCTACACTGAGATACCTTTATTTCTCTGGGCCACACAGGCCTTGGGCCTTGGACTGTCTCCCACTTACTTAGGGGGCTGCACCTGCCAAGGAAGGGGCTGACACCAGAACAAGCATGAAACCAGGGGTATGGCAGAGGTGAGGATGTGCCCAGTGGAGTGAGAAGGTGCTAGGACCTCCAGCTCCACTGTCCCCTGAGGTCTGGGGCGTACAGCCAGCAGAGCAGACCCGCTCTTCCCTTTACCACCATCCTAGCTTCAGACAAAGGTGGGTGGCAGGTACTGACCGCCAGGGTCCACTTGGCCTCTCTGCAGACGGTCGACCTCTCCTGCAGGCAGCTGGGAAGGTGGTGGCCAGGTGTCAGGAGGACAAGTTCCACTCAGCTTCCTGCCGCTTGCAGTGACAGAGGGACAAAGCTGTCTCTCAGGTGTGACGGGCAGCAGGTAACTGGCAGAGACCCCAGCTGATCACAGGGCTGTCTTGCCCGCCTGGCAGCCCCTCTGTTGCAGCTTCCTGATGAGTTCCAACAGGTTCATCTGCAGTGTCAGCTCCTGGGATGCAGAAGGGCTGCTGTGAGACCAGAATGACACCGGTCTCTCCTGTCCTGGCAGGAGCCCCGTTTCCCGAGTGCGCCAGGCAAGGAACCCGTGGGACTGACTTCGAGTGAATCCTGGCCACAGCTGGCCAGAAAGGGACAGAAGTAGGGACATCACCCCGCACCAAGGCCTGCCGCTGCCCTGGCTCAGCGCACAGGGAGGACCAGTGAGGGCCCTGTGAGCAGCAGGCCTGGATAAAGTGAACGATGCTCCCACAGCCAGCTGGCTCGCCCTCCTGTGGGCGGAGGCAGTGGGACCTGCCTTACTAATTCCTCCCCCCTGCGGCCCCCCCCATGGATAAAACCCCAAAGGGAACTGGGCCATTGGGAACCAGCATCCCCTGGGCTGTGCCAGGGCAGGACTGAGGCACTGACCTGTGGGTTGGTGGTCACATAGAAGCCAGCAACCCCTGCCTTCTCCAGTGTGCTCTGCTGGTCTGCTACCTTCCGGTCCAACTCTAGGACAATCTTCTGGTCCATTGCCCGCTGCTCCTCACGGATCCGGTGCTCCACAGCCTGCACGGGGAGGGCGGCTCAGGGCTCAGCCCCCTGCCCATCACACACTGCCTCACACACATCGGTGGGCTGCCACTTCCTCCAGCCTGTTCCCCATTCCAAGATCAGTGACGGTGCCCTTACTGCACCCTTCTCTGCCACACTGAGCCCTGCAGAAAGCCTCAGCTGCCCCACAGGGATGCTCTCCCATCTGGACCTCCAGCCAGGTGTCCTCCCTTTGCTGTCCAGGCCTTGCCCAGAAAGGACTGCTTGGGACCACACGAGCTGGCCAGATGCCAGGTCTACTTCTGTTTACTATCAAGTTGCCAACCGTCTCTGGGCCTTTGTATATATTCCCTCCCCCTGGAGCTGCCAGCTGATCCCAGCTAGGCACCTCTTCCTTGTGCACCCTGGCCCTGGGCTGCTTGGGACCCTGCAGAAGTCTTTCCATGCACCCCCCACCACCCATGGCTTCTTGGTTACATACGGGTCTCTGGTGGTCCTGAGCATCCTGGGAACAGGATGGACCTCTGCTGGCTGGTCCCCTCATCCCACCATTGCCCTGAACAGGCCCAGCCCTTTGAGGAGGAGCTACAGTCCTGGGAAGCAAGGGGGGGGGGCAGGGGGGTCACACACTCTCCACTTGGTCCTGCCACATCCCAACTCCCAGTAAAGAGCCACATTTGGGGACACTTCAGGCTTCCAATGACCCACCCAAGCGGAGGCCCAGAGAAACCAGCAGTTCCCAAAGCGCCCTAAGCCCTCTTCACCGCAGCCTAGTTAGTAGAGCCCAAGTGGTACCCACCCACCCACACCCTCACCTCCAGCTCACGCTGCTGAGCTGCCTGGAGCACGGGCAAGTTGTGGGGTCGGCAGGCCTGCTGGGCTTCCTGGTGCTTCTGTCGCAGCGCCTGCCTGAGCACTAGGAGAGGAGACCAGAGAAGTCCAGTAGGTGGTGATGGGCGAGATGGAGGGAGGCAGGGAACACTTCTTGCCTTGGCACCTATCCTGGCTGTCCCACCATGGGGCAGCCAGGCCAAGGGGCAGACACGAAGCCCTGCCTGATGACCCAGCCCACCTGAAGCCCTGCTTAGAAGCTGGGTGAGATTCTAGGGGATGTCTAGTGCCCTAGCCCACTCAGTCTTGCCCATACCCAGGGCAGAGCCTTTCTCCAGCAGCGAGGATCTAGGGGACTCTGGAGGGTACAAGGCAACATGGGAGGGTGAGACAGGACAGGCTGGCATGGGGGGTGGGGCCACAGCTGCAGCCAGTGCTCAGAAGACCAAGAAGAGTAGGAGACTGCAGTCTGGAGGCTTCTGGGCTTGGATGGCCACAGGCCAGTAGTCCTGGGTGTGAGCTGCCCATCACCCATCGGGTGTTCACTGAGATGTCCAGGACACCACCCAGGCAACCTCCAGAAACGGAGGGCAGCAAGGAGAGGAGTCATTGTGCCCAAGCATGGCATGGCCTCTGCTCATGGAGGCGTGTTAGTGTCAGTCCCTCAGTGCTGCCCTTCAGGGTGGGCAGAGCTGTCCCATTTCATTCCTAGTGCCTTGAGGGAGTAGGGCAGGTACAAACTCTGGGAGACCCAAGGATGGGATGAGCCGTTAGAGGCCCTGTGCTGGGGAATCTGTGTTGCTTGGAGAGGGGCTCACCAAGACCACTGAGGACAGCTCCCATGGTCATCGTTAAATCACACCATAAATATAAGCAAAACCGTCCACTCTATTAGGACTCGTCAGAGAAGAAAGATATCATGGAATGAAAAGAAACCAATTACAAAATAGAATAAACTACACAGCCTAGGGGCATCTGGGTGGCTCAGTCAGTTAAGCATCCAACTCTTGATTTTGGCTCAGTTCATGATCTCAGGGTCGACAGTTCGAGCCCTGGGTTGGGCTCTGCACTGGGCATAGAGCCTGCTCAAAATGCTCTCTCTCCTCTGCACCTCCCTCCCCCGCTTTTTCTCTCTCAAAACAACGGCCAAAACCAAAACCAAACCCAACAACAGAATCCAAACTACGTGGCCCAAATCCTAGACCGGTATCAAGTGGCCAGATGTCTCCTATAAGGAAACACAAATAAAACGCTATGTCTTCACCAAGGGTTTGGCACCTCCTGTGCCCAGAAACTTCCCAATCTCCTGTTTCTTGGCATCCTGTGCATCCCATCAGCATCCCATCAGGATGAACCTTCAACAACGGCATTTATCACCTTAAATGAGTTTAAAACCAAGATCCACACTTAAGACATCTCAGGGGGTCTTCTGAGACAGGGCAAGCAAGATGCTCTCTGGTTAATGTTTATAAGGAGAGAACACATCCCTGCCTTATCTGTTTCCTCCCATCCCACCTGGGATATGGCATCTCCTTTACTCCGTTTATCAAACATTGCTGCAAATCCCAAATTCCACTGGGTGGGCAACCATAGGTGAGAAGAGAGCTGTGGCCACTGCCCAGGCAGAAGGGGCCTGGCTTTAGCAATGACTAAGGAAAGCAACAGGAGCCAATCGCTACCACCTGCTCAGTCAAGGGGGAAGGAAAAGCAGAGAGCCAAAGCCACAGGGTGCTCACCCACTGCTGGTGGCATTAAAACCCGCCCGAAACTTCCAAAGAACAAGTAGCAAAGTGTCTAGAGGGTTATCAAAAACGACCCACTAAAAGGAGCCAGGATTTTGTGGAAGAATTGCTGCCCACCTTCCACTTTTATTAATCTGAGTGCTTATTCACTCTCTGAACTAGTAACCTCTGTGGAGATAAACATAGATCACCCAAAGGAGAACAGGAATTACTTACTGACAGCAAAGATTAAGCAGCCACCACTGCCTGCATTTGGCAGAGACTCAAGCACAGGCAGGAGAGGTGGGAAAGCTTTATGGTGGCCAAAGGGGAAGGTTCATCCTGATGGGAGGCTGCTGCAGAAGCTGGAGGTGAGCCGAGGCAGGGATAAGAATGAGAAAACACCTTCCTGTGCCAGAAAGCAGAGAAGTGCTCCAAGAATGATGGGGACACATCAAAAGTACAGGGGAGCCAGCCTCAGGGCTCTCCCACCGACCAAACGTGGCACAATTTGAGCATTACAAAGAATAATGAGCTACGTACCTTGGATTTGTGACCGTATGCATCTTACACCTCAACAGGGATGTTTGCAAAGACAGTCACTCCAACTATGGGGGAAAGGTAATACCAATTCCATAAAAGTTCTTCTAGAAAATGAAAGAAAACAGTGACCCATGCATTCTATGAAGCCAGCCTTACCCTAATACCCCATCCAAAGATGTTATAAGAACTACAATGTCCATTATGAACATAGAGGCAAAGATTCTTCACAAGATTTTAGCAAATCAAATCCAACACAAGCAAAAAGGGTAATACATCCTGACCAAATGGGATTTATCCCAGGAATGCAGTTTATCCCAGGAATGAAAGAAATGAGTGTAACTCACCGTAGTGAGCAAAAAGCCACGTGATCATCTCCATAGATGCAGAAAAAGGGATTCAACACAACCCCATGTCCACTCCTGAGACACACACTAGTTTTGGCCACAAAAGCTTAAGCTGCCTATCATCATGCCCAGACCTGCTGTCCAGTTTACAGGGAACACAGAGGGTGGAGAGATGGTTCCACGACAGCAGGAGGAAGCAACCCGACAGGTCCAGAAGGGGGACATCCTACAGGTAGAACCCTTCACAAAGTCAATACCAGGGTACATGGGGCTCTTTCCCAGAAGCAGAAGAGGCCAAAGTAACCAACCGCAATGCATAAACCCAGGCTGGCCTCACAAAGCCACGGTTGGCGACCGGCTGGATGATGCGACTGTGGACTGAAGCTCAGAAGACCCCCTGAGATGAGTAAGTTTCCAGGACAACTCTGCTGCGCTCACGCTGGAGCCTTCCTGCTTTGGAGCATGGTTCTCAGTCCCGAGCCGAGGCTGACCCCCAAGGATGTCTGGGGACGTTTCTGACTGTCACTGTGGGAACGTACCACCATCCTCTCGCGGGCGGAAGCCACGGATGCTGCTCAACATCTTGCAACACACAACAACATACTGTCTTACCATTAAGACTTGTTCAAGCCACAAAAGGCAGCGCTGCGCTGAAAACCCCAGGCTAGAGGGACGCTGAAGACTCTCGGTGAAGCCCTTGGTGTTGCTTATGTTCAGGGGTGTCAAGAGCTTTGGCAAAATGTTGATTCCTGAATCTAACTGGAGAAGATACCCTAACATTACCCTGTACCAAATGTTCTAACTTTTCTTTTTTCTTAATAAGTAAGCTGGGAAAAACAACAAAGGTGGGAAAACGTGATGGGGCAGAGCTGCGCAGCACACCGTGCAGGGCTCCCCGAGACCCCTCAGTGGGGGCGCCTGCGAGGGGCCGCGGCTCACGAGGCTTCGGCTAAAGTGAGGACGTTTCCGGGTCCCCAGGGTGGCAGCGGGCATCCTGCAGGGGGCTCTACGCGCTCTCTGTGCGGGGGGCGTCTGACCGTCAGGGCTCCAGCCGTACCGCACCGCCGACCGCCGACCGCCACCCCGGGGCCTGCCGGGGGACTGAGCGGGCGCGCGGGCAAGTCCCGGCACCCGGCGGGGGGAGGCCCGGAGGGACTGTGCGGCTGAAAAGACTGAACTGCCGGCGTCTCCGTGACCACCAGGGCGCTAGCACTCTCCTGACCTTTGACCTGGTCACGTTTCGGGGCGCCACCGGGGCGACCCCCAGGGAGGGGGGGCTCGGCCTGGCGCGGAGGCGGAGGGCGGGGGGCGGGGGCGCACCTCGGTGCTCGTTCTGCAGCCGCAGGCGCTGGTTGTACAGGCTCTTCTCGGTGAGGTGCTGGATCTCCAGCAGCCCCTGCACGATCTCGAACACGGTCCCGTCCAGGAGCGCCAGGGCCAGGTCGCTGAGCGTCGTGTAGGACAGGCGCTGCTGGAACGAGCTGCGGGCAGAGGGGCGGTGAGCGCGGGCGGGGCCCGGGGCCGCCTCCGCCTCCCGCCCCGCCCCGCCCCGCGGCCGCGCACCTGGGCAGCTCTTTCACTAGGCTCTGCAGCGCGGACAGCAGCTGGTAGTGCCGCTCCTGCTGCCGGGCCCCATCCACAGCCTCGTCCAAGGAGCCTGGGTAGCGCTCCATGGCGCCCGAACCCCGCCAGCCCCGGCCGGCCAGGGCGACGCCCGTCCCCTGCGTCCGTCCCGAGGGCGGCGCGCCCCGCCCACGTTACGTCCGTCTTGAACGCGGCGCGCCCCGCCCCTTTTGCGACAGCCACGTCCGGCGTTGCCCCTTTTACGACAGTTAGGCGCGGCGCGGCGCGGCCCGCCCCCTGCGCCCGCCGGCACGAGGCTGGCTCCGCCCCTCCGCGGCGGTGCGGGGCGGGGTCCCTCTCGGTCGCCGCCTCTTGCCGCGCCCTTTTCCCCACGCGACTTCAGAGGCGTCACCGCGCAGCCTCCATATCGCGAGATTTCAGAGAAGCGCGCTCTGCCGTCCCGGCCGGCTCGGAGCGCGGCCCCCCCCCCCGGCCGCGTCCCTGGTGGGCGCGGGGGTGCGAGGGCTCGCGTTGGTGTCGGCTGCCGGCGCCCGGCGCTCCGTGCTCGTACCCAGGGCAGCCTTGCAGAGTGGGCGTCGGCTCTGCGGACTCTGTGCACAGATCCTGCGTCCCTGCACCGCGGCCCCTTGTTCCCCAGCCCTCCGAGCAATGACAGTGACCGGGTTGGTTGGGCAGAGAGGCTGCCCGGAGTCCAGTGAATGGACCATTCCGTCCCGTCGGCGCCTGGAGCCCGCCTCTGCCGATGTCGCCCGTGGCCGCGCATTCACCGTGGACATGCATCTCTCTTTTTTTCTCTCTCTCTTCCTACTCAATAAAGGTCCGTCCACACACCTCTTTCCCCAAGCAGGTCACCAGTTTTCCAGTCCTGTTCCTTCCAAGTCCCTGACCGTCCCGCCAGGCCATTGGGCATAGCCCACCCCTTGGCAATGGCACATCTGGTCATTTCTACTTTCAAGCAAAGTGCACCACACCCGCAGGTGCACGGCTGGGAGTCCTGCCCCCTGGAAGGGACTCCCTGCACCACTGTCCTCCGAGGATGCTAGGGGAGAGGGGCCCTAATGCTGTTGCTAGCCATTTCCTGAGTATCATTCAGAGCCACCTGTAAACCAGGCCCCCATCATCAGCATAGGAAACTCCCTGCGTAGGCCATAGGTGCAGGCTGGGAGAGAAGGCGGTGTAGCAGGAGTGGGGACCATGGGCATTTGGGCCACTTCTTCATGTAACATACGTGTGTTTAAGGCCTGCTCGGGCCCAGTGACACCTGTACACTTCCACTGGATGGTGAAGTGCTGCTGTGCATGCCCAGTGTTATGGTTTGGTGGATCAGATAGCATCCAGTTCATGAGGGGCAGCTTGGGTGGCATGGTAACTTGATGGCCATACTCAAGTGCTCAGTCTCTATGAAGATCCAATAGCCGGCCAAGAGCTAGTTCTCAAAAGGAGTGTAATTGTCTGCGGACTCTTGGGAAAGCCCACCCCTGAAGTCCTAGTGCAGGTGGATGGGTGCCGTGGAGTATTCTGAGTCAGAGTGACGGGGCTGGATTGGTGTCGTCTGGGCAGGCTGGTGGCTCAAGGTGTGTGGGGCAGGTTGGGCCTGGGGAGAAGGGCAGTACATAATGCCTCTGTGGCATGAGCTGAAGAATGGTGACAGAAGTCAATGTAATGCGGTGTGCATTTTGCCACATTTTTTTGTGCTAGCATTTGGGGAGAAATAGTGCCTTAGAGTGTAAAATTATTAGGTCAAAGGAATGAATCACTGATATATGATAAAGCATGGATGTGTCTCAAAAGCATGATGCTAAGTGTAAGAAGTCAGGCATAAAGGATATGAATACGGCAGCCTGGGTGGCTCAGCAGTTTAGCGCTGCCTTTGGCCCAGGCCGTGATCCTGGAGACCCGGGATCGAGTCCCACATCAGGCTCCCTTCATGGAGCCTGCTTTTCCCTCTGCCTGTGCCTCTCTCTGTGTCCCCTTCATGAATAAATAAATAAAATCTTAAAAAAAATAAAAAGGCCTGAATAGCATGGTTTCATTTTCATGAAATACCCAGGCAGATCCAGAGATGCAGGAAAAAAAAAAAAATCAGATTGGTGGTTGCCAGAGCCTGGGGAAAGTGTGGGATGGAAAGTAATCATTTAGCAGGAGGGAGTTTCTTTTGGGGTGATGAAATGCTTTGGAATCGAGTAGTGGTGACAGCTGCACAGCTTTGTGAATAGATTATAAATCACTGAATTGTTCATTTTTAAGAAGGTGAATCTTATGGTATATGAATTATATCTCAATTTTTAAAATTGTTAAATAAATACATATATACATTTTTAAAAAGAATTAACATGGGGAACAGGTTAAGACTTTCTGAGTGCTTTGTTTGGTTCCCCCACTACTGAGATGAAGGAAGACCTCCCAAGTGACAACAAGCACCATGTATTCAGGGATCCCTGGGTGGCGCAGCGGTTTAGCGCCTGCCTTTGGCCCAGGGCGCGATCCTGGAGACTGGGGATCAAATCCCGCATCGGGCTCCCGGTGCATGGAGCCTGCTTCTCCCTCTGCCTGTGTCTCTGCCCCCCCCCCTCTCTGTGTGTGACTATCATAAATTAAAAAAAAAAAAAAAGCACCATGTATTCAGAACTTGCTCTATGTGGTGAGGGGCTCAGCCACTAGCACTTGCAGGGATTCCAAGGCAGGCAGAGGAGTGGGGAAGTTTTCTGGTGGGAAAAAAAGGAAGGCATGTCCTGATGAGAGGATCAGGCTGACGAGAAGAGGGGCATGATTTGTGAGGGGGAGCAAATCTGGCGTTCTCCCATTTGCTGTGTTGGAAGCCAGGACAAAATTGAGGGAAACTGCCAGCTATTGATTAAGTCCTGACTGCTCCGGGCCAGTTGTTGCAGAGACTGTGGTCTGACCTTCCAGGCTGGGAGCTGCAGGTAGTTGGAGAAGGCAGGCTCCTGCGCTCCTGAGCGGATTTAGAAAATTCTGTAAACCACATAGAATATTACTCAGCCATAAAAAAGAACGAAATTTTGCCTTTGCAACAACATGGATGGAACTTGAGGGCATTATGCTAAGTGAAATAAGTCAGACAGAAACCGATAAATACTGTATGATCTCACTATATGTGCAATCTAGAAAAACAAAGCAAAACAAAACAAAAACAAGCTCATGGCTATAGAACACAGATTGGTGGTTGCCAATCTAGAGGAAGGAATGGGAGGCTCGAGGGGGGCCGGGTGTGTGAAGGGAGTCAGAAGGTACAAGGTTCCAGTTCTAAAGGAATGTCATGGGGATGCACCGCACAGCATGGTGACGATAGTTAATAACATCTTGCATATTTGAAAGTATCCAGAAGAGTGGATCTTGAAAGTTCTCATCTCATGCCTGGATATACAAATATCAAATCATCACGTTGTATAGCTGAAACTAATATGCAATGTTATGTCAATTCTATTTCAATTTTTAAAAAATTTTGTGGACTGAAACCCATGCTTCATCATTTCAAGTCAATCATATGCTCTTCTTGGATAAAGAAACTTCAGTGTTTTTACAACTACGATTAACCAGAAAAAACAGTAACAATTATGATAATGATGAGTAATAGGAATGTTAATAGTAACAATCATTCTTCCTATAAATCTCAGGACTTCCATTCTCTATTTTAGTAACTTCCTTCAATTGCCTACCTTCATAGCCTATATTCCCTCCTGGCCTCCCATGGTTACTTTGAAACGTTTCCCACAAGGTGCCTCAGAAGAACAGCTGCCCCCCCGGGGTTCCCTTCTCAGTGCTCCAGGCTGCCCTGTGAACGAGGTCTTGGAATATTTTCTGAGGGCACCTGCACGACTGGAGCCCAGGCAGGACATGGCGGGCCGGTGGCGGCGCGCTGAAGGGGCTCGTCCTGTGCTGGGCCATCCTTCAGCCCAGGCCGGCGCGCCTCCCCCAAGCTGTGGGCTGCTCCCCGGGTCACCCCGGGTCAGCTCTTGGAGGCCACTTGAGTGATCCCACCCTCTTGGATGGCATCTTGGGGCTTGGCCTCGGGCATGGGGGCAGGGGCAGATCCCATGCCCATTTCAGTCCGCGGCTCTAGAACTAAACTGTGAAAGGGGCCGCTAGGCGGTGCAGCACCACCAAGAAGGACCACACTGGGGTGGATCTGGGTCCCTGCAACCAGTAGGGGGCCCTGCCTGCCTGTTGGGCCTGGCCTTGTCCAGGTCTCCAATGAGGAGATGATGAGAAGGAAGATGGGGAGGCCCTGTAAAGCCCTACGCAGGCCTCCTTGCATCGGCCACACTGGCCAGGCCACAGCTCTGGAGAAGGTCTTGGAGTATTCGGGGGTGTTCAAAGATTGGGTCCCACAGAGGCCCGCACAATGGATGGAGCCCCCGACCTAGACTCACCTATGGGGCTCCAGCTGGCCTCCACCTCCAGGGTGGGACTCAGAAAAGCTGATGGGAGAGTCCGGCCACGGGGATCCATACAGGCCCACCTGCCCAGGCCACCTGTGTGGTTAGGGCCAGCTGGGGTCTCTGGAGTGGAGCTGAGGGAGGCTTGGAGGCACCTCTGGGCACCGGACCTCAGGAGCCCTGTTCTGTGCCCCTGCAAACCGCTCCCGCTGCTGGACCACCAGGAATGGGGCTTGGGAAATGGGCAGCAGGTGCCTCTGACAGCTGGGATCTCTGAGGGCCGGCGGCTGAGCCTGCGAGGGGCATGCGGGCCTCCCCAGAAGGCTGGGTCCCCCATCCTGGCCGGGGCGGACATGGCCCAGGGCCCTGATGCCACTGGCGGGGCGGGACACTGCCGAGAGCACCGAAGGCCCCTGGCCGGTCGGCGTGGGCGCGGAGCGCTGTCCCTGTCACCCCGCGGCGGCTCTGCCCGGTCCCTGCGTATCTACTCGGCAGCGCATGGCCGGTGCGCCCAGGCACGACTGGCAGCAGGGCCGGGAAACCCCCGCGGGTGCCGTGGCCTTGCAGAGGGTCCCGGGCCTGGTTCTCCGGGGTCCGGGGAAACCATATCAAAGCGGCGGCCAGGTGGCGCCCGAGAGCCGTGCTTCACGTCTGAGCACGGGCACCAGATGGCCCGCGGCGAGGCCACACGGCCGCCACCGGGTGGCGCAGCGGCCTCCAGGCCCCCGACCGCGTCTCTCCGCGAGGCCCCTGCCGGGTGTCGCGCGTGCCTGGCCGTGCTCCTGGGTGCAGGGTCCCGGGTGCAGGGTCTCGGGTGCAGGGTGCAGGGTGCCGGGTGCCGCGCGTGCATGGCTGTGCTCCCGGGGGCCGGGTGCAAGGTGCCGGCTGCAGGGTGCAGGGTGCAGGGTCCCAGGTGCAGGGTGCCGGGTGTCGCGCGTGCATGGCTGTGCTCCCGGGTGCCGGGTGCAAGGTGCCGGCTGCAGGGTGCAGGGTCCCGGGTGCTGGGTGCAGGGTCCCAGGTGCAGGGTGCCGGGTGCCGCGCGTGCATGGCCATGCTCCTGGGTGCCGGGTGCAGGGTGCGGGGTGCCGCGCGTGCATGACCGTGCTCCTGGGGCTCCTTCTCCGCGAAGCGAGACCCCCGAGCGTGAGAAGCACTGGGATATTTTCCGGAGAGGCCGGCAGGCCGGGGCGCGCTGCCTGGGTTTCAATGAGCAGCCCTGGGGGCTCCCAGACTCTCGACTCCCGGGGCACTTGGTCACTTCTATGGAGGCTCAGGGGGCAGGGACAGGGCAAGGGACCCGTTGGAAGTACTCCGAGAGAACACGGATAAATCATTGTTATTTATCATTATGCAGTGGGGAAGGTCTTTCTAAAGCATGACACAGTCCAGAAGCCCTAAATCTCACCTCACAAAGTTTGAATAAGACAGATCTTTGCAGGTAGCACAAGCAAAGTCAAATGACAACAGGGGTGGGGAACATTTATGCAAATACATGTAGACTACAATACTGATTTCAGTATTACTTATTATTATTATTATTATTTAAAGATTTTATTTATTCATTCCTGAGAGACACAGAGAGAGAGAGAGAGAGAGGCAGAGACCCAGGCAGAGGGAGAAGCAGGCTCCATGCGGGGAGCCGGATGCGGACTCCATCCCCGGTCTCCAGGATCACGCCCTGGGCCAAAGGCAGATGCTTAACCGCTGAGCCACCCAGGGATCCCAGCATTACTTATTATAACCGAGGGAAAAAAAGAGCTGTAAGATAAATTCCAGCACAACACTATGAATTTGTGTTTTACTTTATTTTTTTTTTCACTTTTTAGAAGAGGCAGATCTATAGTTACTAACATGAGAAGATGTTGATGACCTGCTAAATGAAAACAGTAAATGGTAGAACTTCTCTTGAAAAACATGCACTTAAAAAAAATACTTACAAGGGAGTGGGGCACCTGAGTAGCTCAGTTGGTTAAGCAGCCGCTCTTGGTTTGGGCACAGGTCATGATTTCCTGAGTTGTGGGTTGAGCCCTGCTTGTGGCTCTGCGCTCAGTCCATAATCCCCTTCAGATTCTTTCTCTTTCTCCCTACTTCTCCGGTCCTCCCTGCACTTGTGTGCTCTTTATCTCTCTCTCAAATAAACAGATACAATTAAAAAAATTACATGGAAAGGCAAAGGAATTAGAATAGCTAAAGCGATTTTGAAAAACAAGGAAAAGCTCTCTCCTATTTTAACAGTTATTACATAGTTAATAAATTCTGTGTGGTATCGGCAGAGGGATAGACATGTTGATCAATGGAACAGAATAGAAACCCAAACAAAGATGTGCAACTGATTTTTGGCAAACATGAGTAAGTAATTCCTGGGCTGAAAGATGGTCCGTCTGTCAAATGGAAGTAGGGCAAGCAACCATCCATAGGCAAACTAAACTACCCTAAACCCCCAAACCTCACACCACCTCAAACATTAACTCCAAGTGGATCACACACTTATTTATAAAATGTAAAACATTAGGAAAAAAAAGTCTATGAGAAAAACCGGGGATCTAGGGTTGGCAAAGAGATTTTAGACTTGACAACACAAGTGTGACCCATAAAAATAAATGGATAAATTAGAATTTATTAGAAGTTAAAACCAAGGTTCTGTGAAAAACCCTTTTAAGAAGATGAAGCAACAAAGTACATACTGAAGGGAAATATTTATAAATCACACATCCAACCAAGGGCAGGTGTCTAAAATTAAAAAAAAAAAACCAACTCTCAAAATGTGCTGGTGAGAAACAAACGGTCTGATTACAAAATAGGCAAAAGACACGAAGAGGCACTTCACTGAAGAGGATATGCAGATGATAAAGAAGCACATGAAAAAATTAAAATCACAGTAACATATCATGACATATCTATCAGAATGCCTTAGACGAGATGTGGGAAAACAGTTCCAGATGCTGGTGAGGGTGTGGAAAACCTGGCCACTCACACAGCGCTGGTACTAGTGTAAGATGGTATAGCCACTCTGGAAAATGGCATGGCAGGCCCTCCACCTCCACCTGCACTACAAATAAGCAAACACAACGATAAAAACATGCAAGTCCTGTCTGGCCCAGAAACTCAGCCCCAGGCATCTATTCCAAAGGAAAGAAAATGGGTTCAGTGCAGTCAAGGGTTGACTCAGTAGGTCTGGCATGTTTTACAGCTTGCACATTCCAAAGAAAAGTCTTGACCTCACCTGGCTCCTGGGAGAAAAGCTCTAAGATCTTTGAATGTCTTCCCTGGAAAGAGTGTCTTTGTTTAGTTGGGGCCTTGGATAGTGTAAGCCAACAAAGTGATTTATGGTGGGGAGGACTTGGGCCATGCAGAATCATTCTGTCCTCCAGGAAGTCAGCTTCATGGAGTCCTGTGAGAGTCCTGTGAGTCCTTCTAGAGGGTGATGCATCTACCTGGAGGGTGGTCTGGAGGACTCCACCCTCAGGCCCAACAACGCTTATATGAACGCGAGATCCTGGACATGAATGTTCTTTTTATTTTTTTATTATTTTATTTTATTTTATTTTATTTTTATTTATGATAGTCACACACACACACACACACACACACACACACACACACACACAGAGAGAGAGAGAGGCAGAGACATAGGCAGAGGGAGAAGCAGGCTCCATACACCGGAAGCCTGTCGTGGGATTCGATCCCGGGTCTCCAGGATCGCGCCCTGGGCCAAAGGCAGGCGCTAAACCGCTGTGCCACCCAGGGATCCCTATTTTTATTTATTTATGAGAGAGAGAATGAGCAGTGGGAAGGAGCAGAGGGAGAGGGAGAAGCAGACTCCTCACTGAGCAAGGAGTCCGATGTGGGGCTTGATCTCAGGTTTCCAAGATCATGACCTGAGCCTAAGAGAGATGCTCACCAACTGAGCCACCGAGGTGCCCAGACATGAATGTTTTTAGCATCTCTGTTCATCACAGCCCTCAAACTGGAAACAATAGAGAGGAATGTCAAGAAGTGAAATATTAAATAGTTGGGTGAAGGAGTGGGTGCCTGGGTAGTTGTGGAAATGGAGAGAAGTGTCTACAGACACATATCAGAGGAAGAATGGATAGGAGAGGGTAATGGATTGATTATGACAAGGGCAGTGACAGGGTATAGAAATGCAAATGTTGGATAGGGTTACTAGGTGAACAGCGGTAGAATCTTTTTTTTTTTTTTTTAATTTAAATTCAAGGGGCATGTGGGTGGCTCAGTGGTTGAGTGTCTGTCTTCGGCTCAGGTCCTGATCCCAGGATCCTAGGATCGAGTCCCGCATCAGGCTCCCTGCATGGAGCCTGCTTCTCCCTCTGCCTATGTCTCTGCCTGTCTCTGTGTCTCTCACAAATAAATAAATAAAATCTTAAAAAATAAAAGTGTCTGATAACCAAGGAATAGCAGAAATGGGAGGAGATGGGATTTTTTTTCTTTTTTGCTTTAAACTCCCAGTTTATTTCAATGGGTTTTTTTTTTATAAACTTATTTTTTTTTATTGGTGTTCAATTTGCCAACATATAGAATAATACCCAGTGCTCATTCCGTCAAGTGCCCACAGGAGATGGGATTTCTAATCAAGAAAGGAACCTCTTATAAACATCGGGGTGCAGGTGTCCCGGCGTTTCATTGCATCTGAATCTTTGGGGTAAATCCCCAACAGTGCAATTGCTGGGTCGTAGGGCAGGTTCCCGATGTTTCTAGCAGCAATGTCCACAATAGCCAAACTGTGGAAGGAGCCTCGGTGTCCATCGAAAGATGAATGGATAAAGAAGATGTGGTCTATGTATACAATGGAATATTCCTCAGCCATTAGAAACGACAAATACCCACCATTTGCTTCAACGTGGATGGACCTGGAGGGTATTATGCTGAGTGAAATAAGTCAATTGGAGAAGGACAAACAGTGTATGTTCTCACTCATTTGGGGAATATAAATAATAGTGAAAGGGAATATAAGGGAAGGGAGAAGAAATGTGTGGGAAATATCAGGAAGGGAGACAGAACATAAAGACTCCTAACTCTGGTTAACGAACTAGGGGTGGTGGAAGGGGAGGAGGTTGGGGGGTGGGGGTGACTGGGTGACGGGCACTGAGGGGGGCACTTGACGGGATGAGCACTGGGTGTTATTCTGTATGTTGGTAAATTGAACACCAATAAAAATTAATTTATTTAAAAAAAAGCTATCTTTTCTGAGCTTTTAAGAAAAATCAAGCTATAATTTTCATACTCGTTGATATGACCTAAACACCAAAAGCTAATTAAGTAATTTCATTATGTGTTTTCTAGATATTTTATATAATAGTATTTTATTATAAATAAAAGTAAAACCTAAAAAAAAAAAAAGAAAGGAACCTCTTTTCTTACCATGTTTGATTGATCCCTCTTCGCCCTGAAATTTTTCACTGTCACCTTTATTAGAGGGTGGGCCATTTTCTCTGCTAGAACTTGTTTTCATGAACAGAGAAGAATAAGGTGTGGGCCAGCTTCCATTTTTGAGAAAAGACATTTCCTCTTAATGCCACAGTTGCCTGTGAGGACACCACTGGGCCAGACAGCAGCAGCTGGACCCACAGTGTGCAGAGCTGCCCTCACTCTGAAAGTTCTATGATGACCCATCACCAATGTGATGATGCTCACCTTTCATTCCATTCCAACTGTCACTCTCTGAGCCAGTTTGGTAGCAGGTGAGAAGCAGTTGTCATATTCCAACTGTCACTCTCAAGTGCAGTTTGGTAGCAGGTGAGAAGCTCCCCACCATGGGAAATCTGAATTGCTGTTCTACAGTATGTTCATACTGATTTTCTACAGGTATGTTCATACTGATTTTCTGATTTCTGTTTTCTCAGGTTGGCTGGCTCACTTTTACAGAAACTCGTCTCTTCATCTTTTTTTTTTCTTTTCATTTCTTCCATCCCATTTGGCCACATTGTAAGATGAATGTATTTTCTGGTTTATCTGTATTACTTAATTTCGATTGTTTAATGAATCTGGTTTCCTTAAATATCTTCTACCTACAGAAGAATGTTCTACTTCTAATTACCAACTTTGTCCATAGTCTTACAGAGAACACACTCAGGGAACACACCACACTGCTCTCACTGGATCAGGAGAATCTAGATGCCACCCAGCAACACATTACAGGGAAAGGTCAGCTCTTCTCAGTGCAGATGCCAAAATCTGAAAGCAAATGTGAGCAGTCAAAATCCAGGCATTTTGGGCAGCCCGGGTGGCTCAGTGGTTTAACACCTGCTTTCAGCCCAGGGCCTGATCCTGGAGACCCAGGATCGAGTTTCACGTCAGGCTCCCTGTGTGGAGCCTGCTTCTCCCTCTGTGTCTCTGCCTCTCTCTCTCTCTCCCTGTGTCTCTCATGAATAAAATCTTTTTTTTTTTAAATTATTTTTTATTATTTATTTATGTAGTCATAGAGAGAGAGAGAGAGAGAGGCAGAGACATAGGCAGAGGGAGAAGCAGGCTCCATGCACTGGGAGCCTGACGTGGGATTCGATCCCGGGTCTCCAGGATCGCGCCCTGGGCCAAAGGCAGGCGCCAAACCGCTGCGCCACCAAGGGATCCCTCTCATGAATAAAATCTTAAAAAAAAATAAATCTAGAGATTTTTAGAGGGAAGGAAACTGGGATTCCCTGTGGTATTTTCAGGGGTTGATGTGGATGCATTCACACTGGCTGGCTGAGCGATGCCTTGGAGTGAATGAGAAGGGACTGGACCATCGGGTAGGTGGAGTGAACATCCGTCAGCCGAGTCATGGAGGGTTAGATGGTCCTCAAAGAGAATCCTGGGATGGGGGTCTCAAGGCTGTGCATATGGAGGGGATTCTCTAAGAGGAGACAGGAGCCTGTCCCCAACCCTACAGGGTCTAGAGAGGATGAAGAGAGCTGGGAGTAGAGAGTAGGTGTGAGGGAGGGAAGGAAGGAGCAGGGAGGCACTCACTGTAGCCAGCGTAGCTACATTTACCCTTGGACAGTCTTTAGTCCAGGCCACTCAGACCATTCCTTAGACCAATAGTAAGATATTCAAGAAGGGAAAGGAGAAGAAATGGGTAGGAAATATCAGAAAGGGAGACAGAACATGAAGCCTCCTAACTCTGGGAAATGAACTAGGGGTGGTAGAAGGGGAGGAGGGCAGGGGATGGGGGTGACTGGGTGGCGGGCACTGAGGGGGGCATTTGACGGGATGAGCACTGGGTGTTATTCTGTATGTTGGCAAATTGAACACCAATGAAAAATAAATTTATTATTAAAAAATAGTAAGACATTTAGCATCGTAGGTTTAATTGCTTAAACCAGCAAGCCCCAGCCCAGATGCCACTTTCATGTTAATTCCCATTAACCACTCATCAGGATGGGTCTGTCAGTTGAAGGCAAGCTAATTCTTGGCAGGGTGGTAGTGTGACCATTGGTTTGGATGGCCTGGATTTTGAATCAGCTTGGGAGGCAAGAGGACCACCTGTCACAGTAGGTGGCCAGTGGGAAGGCTCTGGGTGACTGAGGTGACATTGCTGAGAGCTGGGGGAAGGTGCCAAAGCTGCACTACCCTGGTCCTTTCCTGGGGCTTGATTTGGAAGAAACTGCATTGTATTTTCTGTCAGGGATTCAAACACAGGGCTGAGTTAGGACCGAGAACAATTTCATGGCACAGACACATTGCACAGGGCACCCACTCTCGCTCAAAGAGACATGTGCACATGGGCGCCTGGGAGGTACAGTCGATTGGGCATCTACCTTCAGCTTAGGTCGAGATCCCAGGGTCCTGGGGTCCAGCCCTGCATCTGGGTCTCTGCCTGCATCCGGGTCCCTGCTCAGCAGGGAGCCTGCTTCTCCCTCTCCCTCTCCCTCTCCCTCTCCCTCTCCCCCTGCTTGTGCACATATGGGTCCATGTGCGGGCTCTCACTCTCTGTCACATAAATAAATCTTTAAAGAATAAAAAGAAAGAAAGACACATTGGCACAGGTGGATTTGAGAACGTGAGGACAGCTGTTGGCACTAGAGTCCAGAACATTTTCTCAGGGGTTCTGGGCAGGTCTTGGGAGCTCAGGGATCTCTCTCACCAGGGAACCAATTACATTCCTGTCCAGGATCCATCACACATCAGTGTGGTCACTCTGGGAAGTTGCCTCATCTCTCTACCTATCAATGCCCACACTGTAAAGCATGGATTATAGCCCCTGCTTCCCCTCCCGATGGTGCTGCTGTGGGGATTCCAACAGTGGGATGCTATGCATTCTCCATGAGCTGTAAAGTGCCGTTCCCACATGAAGGCTAAAAAAGGAGCTTCCATCCTCCCGTGCTGGGGAGCCAGCCAAGCCCCCTGTCTAGATCCACCCATGACCAGATATCTAACTCCTTCAGTAATGATTCGAGGGCTGCACACCTACAGAGCAATTGTGAAGCACCCTTGACTGTGCTCCAGACTCTAAGTGTAGTAAATCCCATTTAGCCTCCTAACAGCACATTAGTGTGTAGGCAGTATGGACATTTCCATATCTCAGAAAAAGAAAATAAGGCACAGAGGGCCCTCCAGAACTCTCTCAAGTATGTGTGGGTTCTAAGTGGGATGAGAACCCAGGCCATAAGGTGCTTTGCTGTGTTTCTCTGCTAAATCAGAGTATTTGCCCACAAAACCTGTCTTTGGGGAGTTTCAGTGCACACCACATTGCAATCTCTTCCAAAGTCCAACTCTGAGCCAGGGCACTCGCAGGGCAGCTGGTGAGTAGGGAGGGGGAACAGAAGGCCAAACTCTGAGTCAATTAGGACTAATCCCCCATGGCCTTCTGCACACAAGATGCCAATACTACTCTCTATTGCTATGTATTTCCCAGGACCTTGTGTTGAGGTTGAGACTGAAATTATGCAGCCCTGCACAACCACATCACTCATCTGTGGAAGAAATTTAAGAAAGTGCGCTTCTGTCTGCCCAACCGTGTACACCTGATCAGTGACACAGATGAAGGTACTGTGGGAATTTACTCATTAAGTTGATTTAAGAATAATTCTTTAATTCAGTGACATAGACATAGCAGAAGAGCATAAAAATGCTACGACACATTTTTCTATTATTTCAAATGTACAAATTTAAATGTATCAAGTCCATCACCATAGTATAACCATGGAAGTCAAGATGCATTTCTAACTGACATCTGTGCCCCCATGTTCGTGACAGCAGTCTTCCTAAGAGCTAGAGATAGATACAACCCCCAAATCCAGCATGTGATGAAAGGACATGTAAAATGTGATATGCACATTGGATGGAATGTTACTCAGCCATAAGAAGAACCCAAATGGCTCAATATGCTGCAGAATGGATAGACCTTGAATAACCAATAGCTTTTTGAAAGAAGGCATGCACAGAAAGATATAAATTCTTCAATCCCACTCATAGGAGGAAACTAGAGTAGGCAAATTCATAGACCCAGAAAGTAGACACTTGGATGGCTGGAGGCAGGGGGTCGGGGGAGGAGGAACAGTCATCTCTTCATGGGTACAGAGATTCCTTAGACAGGATGAAAAGGTTTGGATGTAGATAGCAATGATAAGTACACGGCATCATGAATGTAAACAGGGCCGCTGAGCATATACTTATTAATAAAAGCATGAACCCATAAAAACCTAACAATCTGAAGGAATAGAGGACACATACATAGCAGCATGTATGAAGGCATGGAAGCTGAACTGGTCCTGTAACAGCTGAAGAAGTGGGAATGTGGCTGGCCTTTACAATGGGCAGGACAACTCAGGGGACTCAGTCATGAAATGCAAGGTGCATTGAATGTTTCCCATTTTGAGACTGATGATTTCCCACTGATTAGATCCCTTTAGCTTGAAAGCAAAAGCCCTGATTCCTTTTCCTTCCTGCTCCTCTCCTTTGTATTTCTTTGTCCACCAAGGAGGGTGGCCCAGCAGCTTGCTCACTGTTCACACCCGTGCACTGTGTCCCCGTGTTCACATCAAGCAAAACTCCCCAAGTAATTCCTGGGCAACCAACCAATGTCCTGACAGCTACTCTATCTTCCTAGATCCCATGGAGGGACCAGCTGAGGACCTTTCCAGGGACTGGGCAGAGGAAGGCACCTCATCTCTGCCTGAGGTAAGCTCGCCTCTCTTTCTCTGAGATAGAGATGTTGCTTCATTGGTTTCTTCTCCAATGAGTGCAGGACAAAATTCTGATAATACACCTTAGGGATGACACAGGCAGTCTCCTTTGTGGGGGGAATGAAAGTTTGTTACCAATGACAGTGGACACAAAAAGGGGGACGTAACAGGGCAGCCTCACTTAAAAAGTGTGTGGGATCCAACACCTTCGTCAGCAGAACATACTTGTCGTTCAAAAAGAATTTTTTTTAATAAATTAATTTTTATTGGTGTTCAATTTACCAACATACAGAAAAACACCCTGTGCTCATCCCGTCAAGTGTCCCCCTCAGTGCCCGTCACCCATTCCCCCCCACCCCCCGCCCTCCTCCCCTTCCACCACCCCTAGTTCGTTTCCCAGAGTTAGGAGTCTTTATGTTCTGTCTCCCTTCCTGATATTTCCCAACATTTCTTCTCCCTTCCCTTATATTCCCTTTCACTATTATTTATATTCCCCAAATGAATGAAAACATACACTGTTTGTCCTTCTCCGATTGACTTACTTCACTCAGCATCATACCCTCCAGTTTCATCCACGTTGAAGCAAATGTTGGGTATTTGTCTTTTCTAATGGCTGAGGAATATTCCATTGTATACATAAACCACATCTTCTTTATCCATTCATCTTTCGATGGACACCGAGGCTCCTTCCACAGATAAGCCACTTTAGTGTTTAAACCCTTTCCACGGACTATTTCACCTTGATCAGTCTCACTTAGCTACAAAGACAACCCCTGCTCTCATTTATTTCCTGCTCCTCTCTCATTCCTTCCTCTGTCCACCAAGGAGGATGCCCAGCAGCAGTCTGTAACTTCCTAGCCAACCGCCAGTACACACTCAACTCATGTCCTCATCCATCTAAACTCCGTGACGAGTTCCCGGGCAGCCCCACCAGCATCTTCACAGTGGTGCTGTGTCCTCGTAGCTCCCCTCAAGGGCCTGACTCAAGAACTTCTCAGTTCAAGGCGGAGAAAGAAACCCCAGCCCTCCCTCAGGTAAAGTCATTTTCTGTGTTAAATGCAACTGATGCTTTATTTTCATATTCATGGATTTAAGACATGAACTTCCGAGCATGTACATCCCAGAAGGTATATACAATTTCCTTGGTGCTGACAGTGGCCCTGAGTTTCAATCACCAACTGACACCATATTTAGAGGGGCTTTACGAACCATCACCACCGGTTACACAACAAATGGTAGCAAGCATTTTCCAGGAAAGAATCTTCCTCCATAGTTTTGTGTTTGCTGATCAAACTGGACCTGTGAGATCTGACATTTAAAGTTTCTTCAGGTCACGTTGAGCATTTTTTTTGGTGATCACTGACTCAATGACTATATCTCTGCTGCCTTACTAATGTCACCAAGAGAACAAAAGATACATGCAGATGTGCACAGGGTGACGTGATCCTTATAGTGTTTCCCTCTGTCTAACTGCAGGAGGAGGCAGCCCAAGATGGTGGCTTTATGTATTCCAACATCTGTCTCTTCTCAAGGAACAATCTAGCTTATGAACAAGGTGGGTCTTTCCCCTCTGCTTTGCTCTGGAGAGCTTCCCTGATCCTGGGTTCCTACTGGGAATTGAGGGTGGGGTTGTGAGAAAAAATGATTGACCAGCTCTACAGACTCTGGAAGCAAGTAGGTCATTTAGGAGATATAGGTTGTCTGTAGGAGGCTGGGTTTGTTCCTGTGTGACTGGATGTGATGTGATTGTATGAGTGGGTGCGTTGAGTGTGTGTGTTCCATCAGAAGACATTTCTCACTTAGGCAAATCAATGCAAGTGTCAAATTTCTAAAAGTAAACCTCACCCCCACCGGGCACACTGCTTAGGACCCCACATTCCTCTCTCACCACAGCTGCACCTGGAGGTTTGCTTAGTATTCACTTTCCACAGACAGGGTTGGGGCAGAAATCAAGATCAGACATCTGTCCTGGCTGGGGATGTGTCTCATGCAGGGTCAAAGCAGAGAAGAATCAGGAGGATATTTCCATCTATTTCATAGCAGCATCATTAGCCTTAAAAATAATGAGTGAAAATATCAGTGAGGGTGACAAAACATGAGAGACACCTAACTCTGGGAAATGAACAAGGGGTAGTGGAAAGGGAGGTGGGCAGGGGGTTGGGGTGACTGGGTGATGGGCACTGAGGGGGTCACTTGGCGAGATGAGCACTGAGTGTTATGCTCTATGTTGGCAAGTTGAACACCAATAAAAAAATAATGCTCAACATTTGTAAGCACACACTGAAGAGCGAGTGTCAAATAGGAGCTCAAAGTAAAGCTTTGCCATTAGCTTGGTGCCCACCACCCTACATGACCAGGGCCAGGTTAAACAGTGTCAGTGCTCACATAAGTCACCCCCCCCTCAGTCCAGAACTTGCCACTTGCTGGTTGGCTCCTGGGAGAATGGGTCCCCACTGATGTGACGGACACCCACACATTGCACAGAAAAGGATGAATGGAAACAAATAGCACTTTGTTGATGGAGGCCTTGGTGAAATGCAGGGACATCAGTATGTTGAAATCATAAGCATTTTACTTATGATGATTAGTGAACAATTATAAAACCATAGGATCGTTTTTCTAGAATTGAATCAGCCTGCAGCACAGTGTTCTTGAAAGAGATGAGACACAGGTTGGAGCGGTGCCTGTTTATCCTGAGCAAAGCAACTGTCTTGAAGATGTCCACAATGCAGTGGAGCTTTGCTGAACTTCAAAGTGTCAGTAGGGCTCACCAGACTCTGTCAGTAACAGGTAGCATGCATTTTAGGGTTTAGCCTCATTTAGATTGACTATTTCATATGGATTCGATTCTCTGTAGGAAAGTGTCAGAGGCAGTGTTTCTACGCACTTTCCTGCTCCTCTCCTTGACCTTCCTTCATCCAGCAAGGATGGCCAGGCCTAGCGGTCGGTCCTTCCTGATTGCCTACCCGCCTAATAACATACAAAGACCCAAATTATCCACATCCTCAGCAACATTAGTAGTAGGTTTGGGTTTTGGGATTGAGTCCTCACCGTTCTAACAGATGAAATGATACTCATCGTCCTTTGGACTTGCATTTCCCCTCATGATATGTTATGTTGTGCTTTTCATAGGTCTGTTGGCCACTGATTTTTTTTCCCTTAAGGCAATGTCTACTCAAGCCTTCTTCTTGTTCTCCAATTCAGTATAAATGCCTTTTTATTGTTTTTTTTTTCCATTTTGAAAAGGAACACCTTTTCTGATATAAGGGTTGCAAATATCTTCTCCAATATGTAGGATGCCTTTTCATTCTGCTCATTATTGAAGAGGGTAAATTTTTCCCATCACGTGGTCTCCTCAAGGATCAATATGGCATGAATGAGTGCATTTATTTTGGGGCTCTCTATTCTGCTGCAGTGTGTCCTTACTTTTATGCCAGCACACGCTGCTTGCCTAGTGTGGCTGTCTAATGTACTTGGAAGTCAGCAACTACTGAGCCACCACCTTGTTCTTCATTCTCAACAATGTTTTGGTACCTGTATTCCTTTGTGGTTCCATCTGTATTTTAGTAGCTTTTAGATTTCTATAATATGACATTGTGATTGAAGAGCTGCTACATTGACTCTGTGGCCATTTATCCAAGAACGGGGTGTTCACCTCATTCTCTTAGTGTGCAAAGGCCTCCAGTAGTGCCTGGCATGTGTGAGAGCCCAGGAACAACCTACATGTGAATGGTCATATCAGGCCAGCAATTAATGTAATGGGAATGAGCAGGGGTTATGTCTTGCTTGTTGTTGGATGCTAGTGCTCTGTAGTCCAAGGAGAGTCTGTCTATAGTCCATTTGACACAATCATTAACTCGATAACTACACTAAAATCATAAAAGAAAATAAACCCTCCACACATTGCTCACACACATTAGCCACATGTCAGGGGTCTCCATAACTGCTGGAATTTCACATGCCACATTTGGAGAGGAACACTATAAAGGGCGAGTAGAATGGACAGGATGAAGTGGATTCCTATAGCATCTCGGTCTCACTAGAAGGTTTGAAACTGTGATCCCTGTCATGTTGAAGGTCTATGACTCCCCCAAGTCCAGTGCACATCTTAGAACACACCAGAAAGGTCAGGCAGGTAGATGCCTCATGACCCACAGAGAACTCAACTAGAGTAGGATGAATGGGTGAGCCCCTCCCTCCAATAACAGGATTGCTCATGCTTGTGTTCCTACAGATTTGTGTCTGGAGAGCATAGACGGCTCCAGCAGTGGGGAGGAAGACTCGGCAGGTAGGGAACAGGGCTCTGGTAGGGTAGTGGCAGAGGGCTCCTGGGACCCTGGGTGTGCATCCCCTACTCAAGAGAATGGAGAAGGTGGGCAAGAAATCAAAAATGAAAGGGAAATACTGGCTAGCAATCTGATTTGTTCATCTCCTATTTTACTGACGTAATAGGACCAGAAATTGTGTCCAGGGGCCTTCCTTGTGTGCTGCATTTCTGATCCCCCTCCCTGGGTTTGCTGTTTTATTTTTATTTTTTTAATACTAAATTTATTTTTTATTGGTGTTCAATTTGCCAACATACAGAATGACACCCAGTGCTCATCCCGTCAAGTGCCCCCCTCAGTGCCCGTCACCCATTCACCCCCACCCCCCGCCCTCCTCCCCTTCCACCACCCCTAGTTCATTTCCCAGAGTTAGGAGTCTTCATGTTCTGTCTCCCTTTCTGATATTTCCTACCCATTTCTTCTCCCTTCCCTTCTATTCCCTTAAAGAAGATGTGGTTTATGTATACAATGGAATATTCCTCAGCCATTAGAAATGACAAATACCCACCATTTGCTTCGACATGGATGGAACTGGAGGGTATCATGCTGAGTGAAATAAGTCAATCGGAGAAGGACAAACATTATATGGGTTTGCTGTTTTAATGATCTATCCCATACAATGTGAACTTCCTACCCTTCTCTGCTGCCAAATGTCAAAGCTTGGTTTTGTTGCCCAGCACCACTCGGCAGTCGTGTGGCAGAGATTGGGTATCTTTCTTGTCATTGCCCTATGATGGACATGACCTGGATGCCAGAGCAACCCTCTCCCAAATCTGAGAACCAGGAAACTAAGTTGTCATGTGAGCCAGAAAGTGGATGAGAAGGAAACTCTGAAACCACAATGAGATACCAACTCACACCAGTGAGAATGGGGAAAATTAACAAGGCAGGAAACCACAAATGTTGGAGAGGATGCGGAGGAAAGGGAACCCTCTTACACTGTTGGTGGGAATGTGAACTGGTGCAGCCACTCTGGAAAACTGTGTGGAGGTTCCTCAAAGGGTTAAAAATAGACCTGCCCTACGACCCAGCAATTGCACTGCTGGGGATTTACCCCAAAGATGCAGATGCAATGAAGTGCTGGGACACCTGCACCCCGATGTTTCTAGCAGCAATGTCCACAATAGCCAAACTGTGGAAGGAGCCTCGGTGTTCATCGAAAGATGAATGGATAAAGAAGATGTGGTTTATGTATACAATGGAATATTCCTCAGCCATTAGAAACGACAAATACCCACCATTTGCTTCAACGTGGATGGAACTGGAGGGTATTATGTTGAGTGAAGTAAGTCAATCGGAGAAGGACAAACATTATATGGTCTCATTCATTTGGGGAATATAAATAATAGTGAAAGGGAATAGAAGGGAAGGGAGAAGAAATGGGTAGGAAATATCAGGAAGGGAGACAGAACATGAAGACTCCTAACTCTGGGAAACGAACTAGGGGTGGTGGAAGGGGAGGAGGGCGGGGGGTGGGTGTGAATGGTGACGGGCACTGAGGGGGGCACTTGATGGGATGGGCACTGGGTGTTATTCTGTATGTTGGTAAATTGAACACCAATAAAAATAAATTTATTATTAAAACAATAAAATGGCAAAAAAAAAAAAAAAGAGAGAAGGAAACTCTGTCCCTTGTAAGATACATGACGTGTAATGGACCTTCATGCTCCTCACCCATTTCCCGCATCTTGAAGTCGACTCCCAGAGTTGGGGATATTAAGGGACATTTCCTCTGCGGTCACTACATACACGCCTGGGTCGCTTAGGTCATGCCAGCTTCACCACACAAACCAGTCTGTCATAATCACGCTTCTATGAGCGAGAGGCCATATACTGAAGACCTGGAGATGCTCCTTGGCCACAGGGGACCTAGAGGCCTGTGTGAAGGTGTGGCTGGGCCTGCTTCACATGCACACACACACACACACACACACACACAACTTTTGACCAAGCATCCCGCGGACCTGTCACCAGGCATGGCCTAGGCCTAGGGCAGAACATCTGCTAGCAGGGCTACAGGGTCACTATTCCTTTCACAATCCAATTCTCCAGCCTCCAGCATAGGCCTTGTCCCCCTACACCCTACTTATGCCCACCCCGTCACCTGTCCTCAGACCTGCCCAGGGCCCTACCACCGTGCCCTCCCTGTAAGGTTCTGCGCCAGCCCTGGTAGGCACCATGTGTTCAGTGGGCTGCCCTGTTGGATATTTTCCAGCACTTCACTTGAATATTCAGGGGGAATTTGGACAACTGAGTACCCTCTCATTTCCACTTCTGCTCTGTATCACTTCTGGGAACAGATGAGGTTGTTTAAGGCGGGCTCGTGTGCCAAGGAAGATCATCTCGTCCCAAGAGCAAACACTGGCTATGTGGACGTGTGTGGCATCGTCTCATTCAAGTTCCCCAGCCATCCCAGACCAAGAGAGCTTCTCCTCACACACAGGGTTCAGGGGATTGACTGAGTGGGTGCCAGTATATCTCCTGCCAGTCCTTGCCTATCCAATATTTAAGAACAATATGATTGGTGGAGGATGCAAAGGGGAAGGAAATGGAGAGTTGTTAGGAGAGGAGGAAGGGGAGTAGAGAGAGAGAAAGGTCAAGTCCTGGTCACACAGTCACAGGGACAGTGACCTCCCAGAGGAGGGACAGGATGACACAGACATCATTCCTAGGCATGGAGAGAACCCACGGGTGGGACACGCAGCTGGGAGATGAGAGACCCACTTCCACCCTGTAGAGATGAAGGGACTAAGTGCAGGGAGGCCCCAGAGCTGAGGACCCATCATCTTGAGGTCAGAGTCCCTCATCCCAAGAGGAGCAAGCCATGGGTTCTCACGCCCGCTAACTTTCCATTTCCTTTCTCATGGCCGCGCCCACCTCATTGCTGCCCTGCCCAGTGGAAGATGACTCCATGGATACCGGGGATTCACGTGAACGGGGCAACATTGTGCCTGTAATTAATTCAATTCCTCCATCTCTCTTTCAAGGCCTCTCTCTGCTGCCCATAAGCACCTCTTCCTAGATATTCCCCAGATCCATCCTCTACGATGTCCCCACTGAAGACCTTTGGCTCCTGCAGGTCTGCTGGAGGGGCTGCTTTTTTTACTTAGTCTTGGCACCTGCTGTGTCTATGGAATGACGCTACAGCCCTCTTTACCCCGCTCTTCAGCATCACACTGACCCTTCACCACTGAGTCTGGGATCAGCCCTGAACAGCCCAGCAGGGAGTGGGGTGGGGTCAGCAGGGTGGAGTCCACCCAGGTGGGGAGGAATCAGGAAGGGGACCTGCTGTGTGACCCCAACAAGTGCCCCCACTCCCTGGTTTGGTATCTGTAGTCATGCCTGATTTTGCCTTCCTTTCAGCTCTCAAGAAGCATCGCTTCCACTGATATAAGGGAGGAAGCAACAGAAGAAATCGGTCACTCAGGAGAAAAAGAGGAACTAGGAAGAAGGTGAGTTTGGCAGAAAAAGAGGAAGCAACACAGACACATGTTCTCTATCACCTCCCTGAGCTACTTGTTGGCCCCTCAGGAAAACCAACCAAAAAGCCTGGGTGCTGCCCTTCTGGGCTGAGCAATAAGAGGATGCAAGAGGAAGGCCATGATCCCTACAGGCCCTGAAGGATGCCCTGAGTACATCTCACAGGGAACGGGACCCAAACCCATAGGAGGCCCTGAGGGAACTATGCTATGTCCTCCAGCTGCTGATGAATGTAGAGGGAGGGGGCCAGAGAAGGCCAAAGAAGGCCTGTGCACTGTAGTCCTCTGGCAGAGGGCCCCTGGAGTTGTGCACCCCTTTGTTGTGCAGGACCCAGCCCTGCCCTCCCAACTACTGATGGAAGTTGACATCTCACCCCAGAACATAATTAGTTGGGGTGTTGGCCTGAACCTCCACTTTATTTTATTTATTTATTTTAATAAATTAATTTTTTATTGGTGTTCAATTTACCAACATACAGAATAACACCCAGTGCTCATCCTGTCAAGTGTCCCCCTCAGTGCCTGTCACCCATTCACCCCCACCCTCCTCCCCTTCCACCACCCCTAGTTCATTTCCCAGAGTTAGGAGTCTTTATCTGAACCGCCACTTTAGATGTCTGAGGAATGAGTGGCATCATACAGACCCCGAGGCCCATGAGAGCAGCACAGCTCACCTCATCCAGTGGTGCATCCCTGGGGCACAGAGCAGACCCCGGCACCATCGGACAAATGGATTGTCCCTCAATTGGGAGTTTCCCATCTCCTGGGGTCCCCTGAACCTCAATGAAGCCTGTGGGACATGGGGGGTGGTCACCTCATGGCACATTTCTTGGTGTGAGTGTGAGGCTCTACTGTTCTGCTCAATCTGCAGGTCAGGCCATCAGGGGGCAGGCTGCGCCATCTGCTCCCAACTTACCCATGTCCATCCCTCAGTGTGAGCGCCGTGTAAAGTCACTTCCTGTGCGAGACCAGAGCACATCATCCCTGCCAGGCTGCCTGCAATGCTCATGGGCACAAAGTCTCCTCCACAGAATAGGGCAGGTTGAGGGCTCCCAGAGTGGGCCACAGTCAGGGAAGGGGCCCCCGGGACACTGGGGATATAGCCTTCATTTAGCCCCGGGGGCATGGAGGCTTCACTCTGCTCATGCCACACATGCGTCCTGCAGGCAACCTCCACCCCAAAGCCTCAGAAGGCAGGTCCAACAAGAAACCCTAGACTCCTAGTTAGAGCTGCCCCCAAACACCCCAGCGCTCTGTCTCCTACAACTGCCCCTGATGTTTCCCGCAGCGGCACAGCAGGACAGTCTGACCTCGTCCTAGAAGCTCCAGATTCGCCTGAAGTCCTCAGGGACGGTGAGCCACGAGGTGCCTCGGCCTCGGTCTGCAGCTTAGGTGGGGACTCAGAGGATGGAAAGGCGTGAACTGGATGCACCTGGACACGAGGAGAAGAAACACGCCTGGAGGATCTGTTCCCCCGCACGTGACAAGGCAGGCCTCCACAACAAAGACCTTTGAGCTTCTCACAAGCAGAATGGATCCCAGAGGACATGACAAAAGGACCCTCGGAGATGGACACCACACCCAGAGCGGGGGGGTCCTCATCACTGCTGATGATGGACACTCTCAAAAGGAAGCAACGATACAGGCTGTCAGACATGCATTTTTGGGGTGAGACTGGCCACCTGGGACTGCGTTCAGCAAGCAGCCCTCCTGGCTTTCCCCCTGTCTGCTGGAGGGGCTGCTCCTCCTCCAGCTCTCCCCACACTCACCAGCAGAAATACAGATTACCAGAGGTGCAGGAAGAAGCAGGACTGCCAGGGCCCCAAGGACACCCTGGAAAATGTGCTGCAGGGGCAGGCTGGCTGCATCCTTTCTGGAACAGGACACACGGCTCACCTGGGGCCCCGCTCTCCCTGTCAGAGCCCCTTCCAGGTACCTCCTCATATTCACTCTCCTCAGCCCCTTCCACCCAGCTCACCCCTGCTTACTCCCCAGTATCAGGCTGGACTAACCACTGGGTCCCCAAGCAGCTGCCTCTGCCCTCTGGCCCACACCAGGCAGGGAGTCTGCAGGAGAAGCCCCACCCTCGCAAGGCCAGCTCCCCAACTCTACAGTCCCTTTCCTCTCCCATGTTAAAGGCAGCTGCCGGTTCCGCCTTTCCAGCTACCGCCAATCAACCCTCACGGAACCCCCACGTGATGTGCCCACGGTCTCCCGGCTTGCCCTAGCACAGCCCCGCTCCCACCAGGGTCCTGCTGACCCTCTCTCTGCTACCCGCCACTCATTTCTGCAGGCCCTTCCGGCTCTTCCAACAACACCCTGCAGGCTGGGACCTCACTGAGGGGGGCACTTGACGGGATGAGCACTGGGTGTTATTCTGTGTGTTGGCAAATTGAACACCAATAAAAAATAAATTTATTATAAAAAAAACAACAAACCTTCAACAAACTGATTGTAAAAGGAATATATCTCAACTTAAAAGAGGACTATACATGTCAAACTCACAATAGAAAGGTTAGAAAGGTTAGAAAACTTTTCCTTTGCCATCAGGAGCAAGACAAGGGTGTCCACTCTCACCACTCTTACTCAACATAATACTGCACGTCCTAGCTGGAGCAATCAGGCAAGATAAAGAATAAAATCCATCTAAAAAGAAGTAAAATTATTTATTTACAGATGAGATGAACTAAATATAGAAAATCCTGCAGACTCAACCCTTAAGAACACAGTCACCAGGATGAGCACTGAGTCATGTGTAGAATTATTGAATCACTACTTTGTACTGTACTGTATTGTTTTGTTGTTGATTTTGTGTCCTGCACCAATAAAACTTGATTGAACATTAAAAAAAAGATTAAGGCTATGAAGCCCAAAGACAAACTGAAGGAATTTTCCAAATTAAAAGGAGACAATTGAAGTGCGTCCATTGCTGCCTCAGTTTAACCCAGATGGATTAGGGTTTATTTCACTCTCAATGAAATGATTGGTAGAATTTGAATTTAGGTGTGTTGATAAATGGCTCAGGAAAATGCTCATGAACACACACTAAACTATGGTGAATAATGAAAGAATGATTACATGGAGACAGATGATAGGTAGGTAGGTGAAAGATATGTGGATGGAAAAAGAGGGAAAGACATTGATTCTATGAATATGGTCAAATGTGGTATTTGTGAAATCTGGATGCTGCACACAGAGAGACCAATACTATCTCTGCAATACAGCCTATAGATATTACACTAAAACATACATGAAAGTGTTTACATTTCAGAAAACAGGGATTGGAGATTTTAGACGGATTGAAGTGCAATCATTGTTGAAAAAGAAAAACTATAAGTTTCTCTATTTAAAATAGTGGGGACTGTGTGCCCGGTTGTCATGTTTACTGTAAATGTCTGATTTTCAGGAGCAGGTAATGAATATCAGGTTGAGGTGACTGTATTTCATTTGTATTCTCTTAGTCTTGAATCATTAGCATGGTGCTAGACTTATTTTTGCTTCTGTAAAAAGCAAAGGAACTAACTAAATAACAAAGAAGAAACCCTTATAGCTTCAAAATATTTTTATTTCTCTACTTTTGCCTTACTTCACCAGCTCACACGCTTGTGGGAATTTAATTCTTTATTAGTCAAAGAAATGTGTGCTTCCTCATCTAGGCTTGTTTAAAACAGTGCTCTAGAAGCTATTATCTACATACAACATAAGGAGATGCTCCCAACCTCTATGAAAACTTTGAATTAATGGTGGTGTTACAACGAAACCACACTGCAGATTTGCGAAGTTATTTTATTTTAGGTATACCATAAACATGTGGTTTGATGTCTTCTTATCGCATTCGATTACTTATCTTGTGCAGCACGGCTGTGGCCCCTGCAACCTATGCCACCTGGCTTTGAAATTTGAAAGCCAGCCCCATGGCTTCACCCCAGCTCACATACATGAATTCCCCTCTATTTCTGGCCTCTGGCTATTTCCATTTTTGCCTTAAGACACTTTTGGAGAGGGGCAAGATGGCGGAGGAGTAGGGTCTCCAGGTCACCTGTCCTCAGCAAATTACCTAGAAAACCATCCAATCATCCTGAAAACCTACGAATTCGGCCTGAGATTTAAAGAGAGACCAGCTGGAACGCTACAGTGAGAAGAGTTCGCGCTTCTATCAAGGTAGGAAGACGGGAAAAAAGAAATAAAGGAACAAAAGGCCTCCAAGGGGGAGGGGCCCCGCGAGGAGCCGTGCTGAGGCCGGGGCGAGTGTCCCCAGGACAGGAGAGCCCCGTCCCGGAGGAGCAGGAGCTGCACCAACCTTCCCCGCAGAAAGGGGCTCCCGGGGAATTGGAGCAGGATCCCCAGAAAGGCGGGGACGCCCTCGGGCTCCCTGGGACAGTAACAGAGGAACTGCGCCCCGGGAGATGCGCCGAGCTCCCTAAGGGCTGCAGCGCTCGGCGGGGCCCGGAGCAGCTCGGAGGGGCTCGGGCGGCGGCTCCGCGGAGGGGGCTGCGGGGCTGCGGGGCTGCGGGGCTCCGGGAACAGCTCAGCGGCGGCGGCTCGGGCGGAGGAAGAAGCTCCGCGCGGAGGGGGCTGCGCGGCTCCGGGAACAGCTCGGAGGGGCTCGGGCGGCGGCTCCGCGGAGGGGGCTGCGCGGCTCCGGGAACAGCTCAGCGGCGGCGGCTCGCGCAGAGGAAGAAGCTCCGCGCGAGGGGGCTGCGCGGCTCCGGGAACAGCTCGGAGAGGCTCGGGCGGCGGCTCCGCGGAGGGGGCTGCACCGCCGGGAGCGCGAATCCAACAGCGCAGGCCCCGGAGCACAGGGCGCCAGGACACAGCCCAGGATCCGGCCTCCCCCGGGACAGGCAGAGGCCGGGAGGGCCCAGGACAGCAAGGACGCTCCTGCCTGGAACTGAGCAGATCAGCGGCCCCGCCCCGGAGCCCCCAGGCCCTGCAGAAGGAGAGCCCCGGAGCTACTGCGGGGGCTGGATCCAGGGTCCCAGAGCTGCCCCCGCCACTGTGGCTTCCTCCCGGGGCCTCACGGGGTCAACAACCCCCACCGAGCCCTGCACCAGGCAGGGGCAGAGCAGCTCCCCCAAGTGCCAACACCTGAGAATCAGCACAGCAGGCCCCTCCCCCAGAAGACCAGCGAGACGGACCAGTTCCAAGGGAAGTCAAGGGACTTAAACTACACAGAATCGGAAGATACTCCCCCGTGGTTTTTTTTTGTTTTTTTTTTGTTTTTGTTTTTGTTTTTTTTTGTGTTTTTTTTTTTGTTGTTTTGTTTTGTGCTTTTTTTTTTCTCTCTTTCTTCTTGATTTCTGATTGCTTCCCCCACCCCCCCTTTTTTCTTTTTTCTCCTTTCTTTCTTTTTCTTTCTTTTTCTTCTCTTTTCCCCTATTTTTTTCTTCTTTCTCTTTTTTCTTTTTCTCTTTTCTTTCCTTCTCTCTCTTTTTCTCCTTTTCCCAATACAACTTGTTTTTGGCCACTCTGCACTGAGCAAAATGACTAGAAGGAAAACCCCTCAAAAAAAGGAATCAGAAACAGCCCACTCTCCCACAGAGTTACAAAATATGGATTACAATTCAATGTCAGAAAGCCAATTCAGAAGCACTATTTTACAGCTACTGGTGGCTCTAGAAAAAACCATAAAGGACTCAAGAGACTTCATGACTGCAGAATTTAGATCTAATCAGGCAGAAATTAAAAATCAATTAAATGAGATGCAATCCAAGCTAGAAGTCCTAACGACGAGGCTTGACGAGGTGGAAGAACGAGTGAGTGACATAGAAGACAAGTTGATGGCAAAGAGGGAAACTGAGGAAAAAAGAGACAGGCAATTAAAAGACCATGAGGATAGATTAAGGGAAATAAATGATAGCCTGAGGAAGAAAAACCTACGTTTAATTGGGGTTCCCGAGGGCGCGGAAAGGGACAGAGGGCCAGAATATGTATTTGAACAAATCCTAGCTGAAAACTTTCCGAATCTGGGAAGGGAAACAGGCATTCAGATCCAGGAAATAGAGAGATCCCCCCCTAAAATCAACAAAAACCGTTCAACACCTCGACATTTAATAGTGAAGCTTGCAAATTCCAAAGATAAGGAGAAGATCCTTAAAGCAGCAGAGAAAAAAAGTCCCTGACTTTTATGGGGAGGAATATTAGGGTAACAGCAGACCTCTCCACAGAGACCTGGCAGGCCAGAAAGGGCTGGCAGGATATATTCAGGGTCCTAAATGAAAAGAACATGCAACCAAGAATACTTTACCCCGCAAGGCTTTCATTCAAAATGGAAGGAGAGATAAAGAGCTTCCAAGACAGGCAGGAACTGAAAGAATATGTAACCTCCAAACCAGCTCTGCAAGAAATTTTAAGGGGGACTCTTAAAATTCCCCTTTAAGAAGAAGTTCAGTGGAACAATCCACAAAAACAAGGACTGAATAGATATGATGACACTAAACTCATATCTATCAATAGTAACTCTGAATGTGAACGGGCTTAATGACCCCATCAAAAGGCGCAGGGTTTCAGACTGGATAAAAAAGCAGGACCCATCTATTTGCTGTCTACAAGAGACTCATTTTAGACAGAAGGACACCTACAACCTGAAAATAAAAGGTTGGAGAACCATTTACCATTCAAATGGTCCTCAAAAGAAAGCAGGGGTTGCCATCCTTATATCAGATAAATTAAAATTTACCCCGAAGACTATAGTGAGAGATGAAGAGGGACACTATCTCATACTCCAAGGATCTATCCAACAAGAGGACTTAACAATCCTCAATATATATGCCCCGAATGTGGCAGCTGCCAAATATTTAAACCAATTAATAACCAAACTCAAGAAATACCTTGATAATAATACACTTATACTTGGTGACTTCAATCTAGCTCTTTCTACCCTGGATAGGTCTTCTAAGCACAATATCTCCAAAGAAACGAGAGCTTTAAATGATACACTGGACCAGATGGATTTCACAGATATCTACAGAACTTTACATCCAAACTCAACTGAATACACATTCTTCTCAAGTGCACATGGAACTTTCTCCAGAATAGACCACATACTGGGTCACAAATCGGGTCTGAACCGATACCAAAAGATCGGGATAGTCCCCTGTATATTCTCAGACCATAATGCCTTGAAATTAGAACTTAATCACAACAAGAAATATGGAAGGACCACAAACACGTGGAGGTTAAGGACCATCCTGCTAAAAGATGAAAAGGTCAACCAGGAAATTAAGGAAGAATTAAAAAGATTCATGGAAACTAATGAAAATGAAGATACAACCGTTCAAAATCTTTGGGATGCAGCAAAAGCAGTCCTGAGGGGGAAATACATCGCAATACAAGCATACATTCAAAAACTGGAAAGATCTCAAATTCAAAAGCTCACCTTACACATAAAGGAACTAGAGAAAAAGCAACAAATAGACCCCACCCCCAGCAGAAGAAGAGAGTTAATTAAAATTCGAGCAGAACTCAATGATATCGAGACCAAAAGAACTGTGGAACAGATCAACAGAACCAGGAGTTGGTTCTTTGAAAGAATTAATAAGATAGATAAACCATTAGCCAACCTTATTAAAAAGAAGAGAGAGAAGACTCAAATTAATAAAATCATGAATGAGAAAGGGGACATCACTACCAACACCAAGGAAATACAAACGATTTTAAAAACATATTATGAACAGCTGTACGCCAATAAATTAGGAAATCTAGAAGAAATGGACGCATTCCTGGAAAGCCACAAACTACCAAAACTGGAGCAGGAAGAAATAGAAAACCTGAACAGGCCAATAACCAGGGAGGAAATTGAAGCAGTCATCAAAAACCTCCCAAGACACAAGAGTCCAGGGCCAGATGGCTTCCCAGGGGAATTCTATCAAACGTTTAAAGAAGAAATCATACCTATTCTACTAAAGCTGTTTGGAAAGATAGAAAGAGATGGAGTACTTCCAAATTCGTTCTATGAGCATCACCTTAATTACAAAACCAAAGACCCCCCCAAGAAGGAGAATTACAGACCAATATCCCTGATGAACATGGATGCAAAAATTCTCAACAAGATACTAGCCAATAGGATCCAACAACACATTAAGAAAATTATTCACCATGACCAAGTAGGATTTATCCCTGGGACACAAGGCTGGTTCAACACTCGTAAAACCATCAATGTGATTCATCATATCAGCAAGAGAAAAACCAAGAACCATATGATACTCTCATTAGATGCAGAGAAAGCATTTGACAAAATACAGCATCCATTCCTGATCAAAACCCTTCAGAGTGTTGGGATAGAGGGAACTTTCCTCGACATCTTAAAAGCCATCTACGAAAAGCCCACAGCAAATATCATTCTCAATGGGGAAGCACTGGGAGCCTTTCCCCTAAGATCAGGAACAAGACAGGGATGTCCACTCTCACCACTGCTGTTCAACATAGTTCTGGAAGTCCTCGCCTCAGCAATCAGACAACAAAAAGACATTAAAGGCATTCAAATTGGCAAAGAAGAAGTCAAACTCTCCCTCTTCGCCGATGACATGATACTCTACATAGAAAACCCAAAAGCCTCCACCCCCAGATTGCTAGAACTCATACAGCAATTTGGTAGCGTGGCAGGATACAAAATCAATGCCCAGAAATCAATGGCATTTCTATACACTAACAATGAGACTGAAGAAAGAGAAATTAAGGAGTCAATCCCATTTACAATTGCACCCAAAAGCATAAGATACCTAGGAATAAACCTAACCAAAGAGGTAAAAGATCTATACCCTAAAAACTATAGAACACTTCTGAAAGAAATTGAGGAAGACACAAAGAGATGGAAAAATATTCCATGCTCATGGATTGGCAGAATTAATATTGTAAAAATGTCAACGTTACCCAGGGCAATTTATACGTTTAATGCAATCCCTATCAAAATACCATGGACTTTCTTCAGAGAGTTAGAACAAATTATTTTAAGATTTGTGTGGAATCAGAAAAGACCCCGAATAGCCAGGGGAATTTTAAAAAAGAAAACCTTAGCTGGGGGCATCACAATGCCAGATTTCAGGTTGTATTACAAAGCTGTGGTCATCAAGACAGTGTGGTACTGGCACAAAAACAGACACATAGATCAATGGAACAGAATAGAGAACCCAGAAGTGGACCCTGAAATGTACGGCCATCTAATATTCGATAAAGGAGGAAAGACTATCCATTGGAAGAAAGACAGTCTCTTCAATAAATGGTGCTGGGAAAATTGGACATCCACATGCAGAAGAATGAAACTGGACCACTCTCTTTCACCATACACAAAGATAAACTCAAAATGGATGAGAGATCTAAATGTGAGACAAGATTCCATCAAAATCCTAGAGGAGAACACAGGCAACACCCTTTTTGAACTTGGCCACAGTAACTTCTTGCAAGATACATCCACGAAGGCAAAAGAAACAAAAGCAAAAATGAACTATTGGGACTTCATCAAGATAAGAAGCTTTTGCACAGCAAAGGATACAGTCAACAAAACTAAAAGACAACCTACAGAATGGGAGAAGATATTTGCAAATGACATATCAGATAAAGGGCTAGTTTCCAAAATCTATAAAGAACTTATTAAACTCAACACCAAAGAAACAAACAATCCAATCATGAAATGGGCAAAAGACATGAAGAGAAATCTCACAGAGGAAGACATGGACATGGCCAACATGCACATGAGAAAATGCTCTGCATCACTTGCCATCAGGGAAATACAAATCAAAACCACAATGAGATACCACCTCACACCAGTGAGAATGGGGAAAATTAACAAGGCAGGAAACAACAAATGTTGGAGAGGATGCGGAGAAAAGGGAACCCTCTTACACTGTTGGTGGGAATGTGAACTGGTGCAGCCACTCTGGAAAACTGTGTGGAGGTTCCTCAAAGAGTTAAAAATAGACCTGCCCTACGACCCAGCAATTGCACTGTTGGGGATTTACCCCAAAGATTCAGATGCAATGAAACGTCGGGACACCTGCACCCCGATGTTTCTATCAGCAATGGCCACAATAGCCAAACTGTGGAAGGAGCCTCGGTGTCCATCGAAAGATGAATGGATAAAGAAGATGTGGTTTATGTATACAATGGAATATTACTCAGCAATTAGAAACGACAAATACCCACCATTTGCTTCAACGTGGATGGAACTGGAGGGTATTATGCTGAGTGAAATAAGTCAATCGGAGAAGGACAAACAGTGTATGTTCTCATTCATTTGGGGAATATGAATAATAGTGAAAGGGAATATAAAGGAAGGGAAAAGAAATGTTGGGAAATATCAGGAAGGGAGACAGAACATAAAGACTCCTAACTCTGGGAAACGAACTAGGGGTGGTGGAAGGGGAGGAGGGCGGGTGTTGGAGGGGAATGGGTGACGGGCACTGAGGTGGACAATTGACGGGATGAGCACTGGGTGTTTTTCTGTATGTTGGTAAATTAAACACCAATAAAAGTTAAAAAAAAAAAAAAGACACTTTTGGACCTAAGAGTCAGTCTCTGTGATATTTTTCATTTCCAGCTGTTTAGACTGCATCAGAAAGACTGTAGGCAAGGTTCAGTATCTACAAGTGAGTCACCATGATACACAACACCACAAACACAGGATAAAAATCATGTGGTCCTATCAATAGATGAAGGAAAATGATTTATCAAAATTTGACACCCATGCATGATAAACGCTCGAAAAAGTAGGTTTAGTAAGAACGTACCTCAACATACTAAGAGCCATATATGAAAAATACACAGCCAATATCATACCCAATGATGAAACACTGAGAACTCTTCTGTTAAGATTAGGAACAGGACAAGAAAGTCCACTCTCACCACTTTAGTTCAACATACTACTGGAAAACCCAGCCAGAGCAATTGAACAAGGAAAACAAGAGGCATCCATATTGGTAAAGAAGTTAAACGGCCACTATTTGAAGACGACATGATACTTTATACAGAAAACTCTAAAGGCTCCACCAAAAAAATATTTGGAAATAATAAGTGAATTTAGTAAAGTTGTAGGATATAAAATTAATACCCAGAAATTGGTAGTGTTTCTATGCAGTAATAAAGTAGAAAGAAGAATTAAAAACACAACCGTAGGGCTTCCGCCAGCTCCTCACGGGGGACAGGGGTGGGGTCCGCCGCCGCGCGGGATGTTGAAAGCGCGGCTCTCTCCCCTCTGGGAGGAGCTTCCTCGTCGCTGCCAGACTTAAGCCAGGTCCTGGCCTTCAGCATCGGGCCATCTTCCCTCGCAGCCCAGCAGTTCCCGGAGCTGAGGCGTGTTGGATCGTGGCAGGGCACAGAACCGAGCAGAGGTCACACTGCCTCGTTGACGCTCTGCGCTCCAGCCAGGGGGGTGATGGCGGCTTCATGTGTCCTCCTACACACTGGGCAGAAGATGCCCCTGATTGGGCTGGGCACCTGGAAGAGTGATCCTGGCCAGGTAAAAGCAGCTATTATGTATGCCCTGAGTGTAGGCTACCGCCACATTGACTGTGCTGCTATCTATGGCAATGAGGCTGAGATCGGGGAGGCCCTGAAGGAGAACGTAGGACCTGGCAAGTTGGTGCTTTGAGAGGAACTGTTTGTGACTTCTAAGCTGTGGAACACTAAACACCACCCCAAGGATGTGGAGCCTGCCCTCCGGAAGACACTGGCTGACCTCCAGCTGGAATATTTGGACCTGTACCTGATGCACTGGCCTTATGCCTTTGAGCGGGGAGACAACCCTTTCCCTAAAAATGCCGATGGGACAATCCGCTATGACTCTACCCACTACAAGGAGACCTGGAAAGCTCTGGAGGCACTGGTGGCTAAGGGACTAGTACGAGCACTGGGCCTGTCCAATTTCAACAGTCAGCAGATCGATGATGTGCTCAGTGTGGCCTCTGTACGCCCAGCTGTCCTGCAGGTGGAATGTCACCCATACTTGGCTCAGAAGGAGCTAATTGCTCACTGCCAAGCACGCGGCCTGGAGGTGACCGCTTATAGCCCTCTGGGATCCTCTGATCGAGCTTGGCGTGATCCTGATGAGCCTGTCCTACTTGAGGAGCCGGTAGTCTTGGCACTGGCTGAAAAGTATGGCCGGTCTCCAGCTCAGATCCTGCTCAGGTGGCAGGTCCAGCGGAAAGTGATCTGCATCCCCAAGAGTATCACACCTTCACGTATTCTCCAGAACATCCAGGTGTTTGACTTCACCTTTAGCCCAGACGAGATGAAGCAGCTAGATGCCCTGAATAAAAATTGGCGATACATTGTACCCATGCTCACAGTGGATGGGAAGAGGGTCCCAAGAGATGCAGGGCACCCTCTGTACCCCTTTAATGATCCATACTGAGACCACCACTTCCTGGTTTCCATCCCAGCTCTTCAACTACAAGGTCCTGCCACCCCCAGAAAGGAGTTAATAAAGCCATTGGAGCAGCCACAAAAACAAACAAACAAACAAACAAAAAACAAACAAACAAAAAAACCCACAACTGTATTCAAAATTGCACAAAAGAAATAAAATATATAGGAATAAACCTAATCAAAGAGGCAAAAGTCCTGTGGTCCAAAAACTATAAAGCACCAATGAAAGTAATTGAAGATGACACACACAAATGGAGAGATATCACATGAATTGGAAGAAATCAATCTTGTTAAAATGTCCATAGTACCCAAAGCACCTACATATTCAACGCATTTCCTATGAAAATACTAGCAGGTTATCTCACAAAACAAGAACAAATAATACCCAAATGAGTATGAAAACACCAAGGACCCTGGACAGGGTTATCTGGGTGACTCAGTCAGTTAAGCATCTACCTTCAGCCCAGGTCATGATCCCAGGGTCCTGGGATGGAGCCCCACATAGGGCTGCTTCCTGATTAGTGGGGAGCCTGCATCTCCCTCTCCCTCTGACTGTTGCTCCTCCTACTCATTCTCTCTCTCTCTGTCTCTTTTTCTGTCTCCATCTCTCTCATGCTCTCTCTCTCTGAAATAAAGAAATGAATAAAATCTTCAAAAATAACTACGAATGTGAGCAGCCAAAGCAATTCTGAGAAAGAAGAAGAAAGCTAGAACTACCAAAATTCCAGCTCTCATGGCATGTTGCAAACCTGTAGTGATCAAAACACTATGGTACAGGCACAAAAGTAGACACACAGAACAAACAGCACAGAAATAAACCCACAATGGATAGTCAACTAATTTACGAAAAGGAGACAAGAACATCCAGTAGAAAAAGATGATGTCAATTTATGATGTCAGAATGCTGGACAGTTATGGGCAAAAGAATGAACCTGGAACTATTTCTAATGCCACACACAGAAGTAAAGTCAAAATGGATTAAAGACCTAGATGTGAGACCCAAAGCCTTAAAAATCCTAGAAGAGAACAGAGGGGGTCATTTTGCTGACTTCAACTGTCACATTTCTCTGGCTAGGTCTCCTAAAGCAAGAGGCGCTAAAGGAAGAATAAACTTTTAGGACTAAAACAAAATAAAAAAGCTTCTGCAGAGCAAAAGATACCATCACATACTAACATACAACCTATTGAATGGAAGGAGATATTTGCAAATGACATATCTGATGAAGAATTAGTCTCCAAATATATAAAGAAATTAGGGAACCACACCAAAAAAACCCCTAAAGAATCAAATTTAAAAATGGATACAAGATATGAACAGATATTTCTCCAAAAGGACATACAGATGGCTAACAGGTACACAGAAGGATGCTCAACAGCACTCTTCATCAGGGATATGCAAATAATCAAACATGCTCTGAGATATCACCTCACACCTGTAATAATGGCTAAAACCAAAATCACAAGAAACAACAAGTATTCATGTGGATGTGGACAAAAGGCCACCTCGTGCACTGTTGATGGAAATGCAAACTGGTGCAGCCACTGTATGGAAGTTTCTCAGAAAAAGAAAAAACAATAACCATAACCATATGGAATTCCTCATACCGGGTATCTACGCAAAGAATACGAAAGCACTCAGTGAGGAAGATATATGCACTCCTATGCTTATGGCAGGGATATTTACAATAGCCAAATTATGTAAGTACCCAAGTGTCCTTCCATAGATAAATGGATAAAAAAGATGTGGTATAGAGATACAATGGAATATTAACAAGGCATAAAAGAATGAAGTCCCAGGGTCCTGGGATTGGGCTGGCATCAGGTTCCCCACAGGAAGCCTACTTCTCTGTCTGCCTATTTCTTTGACTTTCTGTGTTCTCCTGAAACAACAAATTATTTAAAAAAATAAAAACCCCAAAATTCTAATACTTCGCCACCCACATTCAGTCAAGAATATTGTAAATTTCATTACAAAATATATATTTTAGGTTGAGGTGCTTCAGTCCACTGCTACCACTTTAATCTTAGCCATCCTCATGTAGTCCAGACGACCACTCCAAATCTGGACCATAGAACTTGAGTGAGAAATATGAGTCAGACAGGAATTGCAACAGTATCTTGTGACACACCCTCTTCTCCCTGTACAGAGATACAGAAATCATTAATAAAAAATGAATTTTTTAAATGAAAACACATGGATGGGAGCACAATCATAGTAAAATCAAGCATCAGAAGGCATAAGGAAACACCAAAGTGAGCAAGGCTTAAACATGTGCATAATGACCACTGTGTTATGAATAAGGTGATAACCTGAGATCTGAGATCTCAGGTCCATGGAGAAATAGAAACTGAGTAATCCAGGTGAGATAGTCAGAGGCAAATTCACCGTTTAAAACCAGGGGCCACAGGAGGATTCTCAATTTCATGAAAGCAGAGATGCCAAAATGGATGCAGGTAACTTTGCAGGGCTACAGAAGGCTTAGAGTAGCATCCTGGGATTTTTATGATAACCACTAGAAACATGATTAAAAATAGAAATCCAGCTGATCCAAGATGGTGATGTAGAAAGACCCTGAATTCACCCTGTCTGTGGACATATCCTATCTCTACCAACAGCAAGACAGACAGAGACAATGGTGCTGAAGGGAATCCCCACTCCCGACATGGCAAAATACAGTGGGGAGGGATAGTACTGAGGGGCTATGAGAAGATTTATTGGCATTGGGGCACAGAAGAAAAGCTGGGGTTGAAAAGAGCAACTAGAAAATAAAGGAAACTGTCTTATAACTCTGACAAAAGGCAGGGTAGTGGCCAGGACTCTTGACTGGTTGTAGGGGCTGGCAAGAGCCATGGTTTACAATATCCCCCCAACTTGACAAGGTAGAAAGGAGCAGGAGCTGGAAGTCCTCGTATACCTATCAACTCAGACTCAGGCTCCCAGCCCACACCAGTGCCTGCCATTCCAAGAAGGCAGCCCCAGAGCAGCAGACACTGAGATCCCCGGACAGCACTCACTACACATCTGGCTGTCTTGCCAAGGTGTCATAGGCATAGATAACCTCATAATACTCCATGTCCATAGAAATTTAACTCCAGAAGGACTGCTAGGTCACCCGTGGTGTGGAGAGCTCTGGGGCCTCCTGGCTCATGCCTACTTTGGCTTCAGCCCCCCAGGCAGGGCACTTCCTTCATCCAGCACCTCAACTTCCTGGCATGACACCCACCTCAACTCCAGGCACCCCACCAGGGCATCCTCTCTGGGAACACACTAGGACCCCCAATCCCACTTCAATCCTGGCTCCAATTGCCACCCCAGGTTTCAGCTGGTGCTGAGCATACCGAGACCCCAATTTGTACCCAGTTCACATTAAGCTGCCTTATTAGGATTCCCTCTGAACAGAGAGTCCTGGGACACCACCCTGGCTCAGACACACTTCAGTTTTTTAATAATAAATTTATTTTTTATTGGTGTTCAATTTGCCAACATACAGAATAACACCCAGTGCTCATCCCCTCAAGTGCCCCCCTCAGTGCCCGTCACCCATTCACACCCACCCCCCCGCCCTCCTCCCCTTCCACCACCCCTAGTTCATTTCCCAGAGTTAAGGAGTCTTTATGTTCTGTCTCCCTTTCTGATATTTCCCACACATCTCTTCTCCCTTCCCTTATATTCCCTTTCACTATTATTTATATACCCCAAATGAATGAGAACATATAATGTTTGTCCTTCTACGATTGACTTACTTCACTCAGCATAATACCTTCCAGTTCCATCCACGTTGAAGCAAATGGTGGGTATTTGTCGTTTCTAATTAGCCTTAATATTCTTGAGGAGCACTGGCCAGTTATAGAATAGTCCTTAGTACAGGTTTGCCCGTTTCCTCACACCTGGATTCAAGGCAGGGGCTCTTGTAGATTTACAACAGATATAACACCGTTTTTCTCAGTTCATCATGTGGGGGAACATGTGATATCACCTGGTAATTTTATTTTTGATTGTTTAGTTAAGATGAAGTCTGATAGATTTGATTTCACCATTCTAAAGTGACTGCTTTTTTCTTTGGTAATTGATAAACTTGCTGGAGGAATACACCTTGAGATTACTCAAATTTACTCTTCCTCACTCAAGTTCTACTCACCAATTTTAGTATCCACTGATTCTTGCCTGAAACACTCTTACTATGATGCTCACCAAACAGTGCTCCTTCTGTGCTTTCAGTGCTCCTTCTTTGTATATTAGTTCGTTTTCTACTGGAAGGAAGAACTTCTCATTCTTCTCTGTGAACGTCTGTATGACTTGACTTATGTAAATATGGACTTGTGGGTACTTATTTATGGATGATAATAGTTTACCCTCACCTGATGCTGACTCTGTCTCCTGCACATGACTAACCATCCTCCCTCCTAATGCAACTACCATCACCTGACCCTGGACTGCTGTCACTAGAACTTTGTGTTGCCGGTTTTTGAACTTTCCCAGAGTTCAAAAGGGAACTTTTTGAAAAGTTTGAAAACATTTCAGATGTTTCTACTTTCACCAATACTTAGAGGACTCTTCTGTATCCTTTGGTAGATGTCTTTTGTGAACATATGTATGAATTTCTGTTGGGGATTTACCTGGGAATAAAACGTTCCACGTCATAAGATGCTACTCATCAGTTTTGTAAGATAGCTGCCGCAATGCAAATGCCCACCATCAGCTCAAGCATTCTTGCAGCTTGTGGTCCTAAGACTTACTGTTAGAGACCTCATCTCTTTAGCTGTGACTGGTAGACACTCACTATTCACTCTAGTACCCTTTCCTTGGCGTGACCTTGTCTTCAATTTCTATCCGTCTCCCTCTGTGAGGCTATCAGTACATTTGTAGCCCCGAGCCACTCAGCTATGTTTACTGGAGTGGGCAGACACCTTGGCAGAAAGAAGCCCCAATTGCTGGGATGATCTGTCTGGATTCCTACTTGTCTCCTATTTTAATGCTATTGCTGTTTATTGCCTGGATAAACTGGCTAAGCCTTAAACAGGCACCCACCTATATTCTCATTAGCCTGACTACCTCTTCTCAAGAGGAGACAGGTTCATGCTCTTCCAGAAGCTGAAATTTCAGGAGACAGTGTTAGCTGAGCACTCTCAGGAAACTTCAGAATCATTAGATTAAAAAGTTAGAACCTAGAAAATTTTAAACTCCTATTTAAAAGTTTGACCTGTGTGGTGGTGGTGGTGGTGGTGGTGGTGGTGGTGGGTGTGTGTGTGATATACATCAAAAAGATTAGATACTTTAAAAAGCACATCTGTTTTTAACTCTGTCAGGAAGCTCCACACCACACAGTTTTCCAGAGTGGCTGCACCAGTTCACATTCCCACCAACAGTTCAAGAGGGTTCCCCTTTCTCCACATCCTCTCCAACATTTGTTGTTTCCTGTCTTGTTAATTTTCACCATTCTCATTGGTGTGAGGTGGTATCTCATTGGGGTTTTGATTTGTATTTCCCTGATGGCAAGTGATGCGGAGCATTTTCTCATGTGCTTATTAGCCATGTGTAGATCTTCTTTGGTGCAATTTCTGTTCATATCTTTTGCCCATTTCATGATTGGATTGCAGCAATAACCACAATAGCCAAACTGGGGAAGGAGCCTTGGTGTCCATCAAAAGATGAATGGATAAAGAAGATGTGGTCTGTATATACAATGGAATATTACTCAGCCATGAGAAATGATGAATACCGACCATTTGCTTCAACATGGATGGAGCTGGAGGGTATTATGCTGAGTGAAGTAAGTCAATTGAAGAAGGACAAACATTATATGTTTTCACTCATATGAGGATTATAAAAATAAGTGAAAGGGATTATAGGGAAAAGGAGAAAAAATGAGTGGGAAATATCAGAGAGGGTGACAGCACATGAGAGACTCCTAACTCTGAGAAAGGAACAAGGAGTAGTAGAAGAGGAGGTGGGCAGGGGGATCGGGTGACTGGGTGATGGGCACTGAGGGGGCCGCTTGACAGGATAAGCACTAGGTGTTCTACTATATGTTGGCAAATTGAACTCAAATTAAAAAAATAAAAATAGGGAACCCTGGGTGGTGCGGTGGTTTAGCGCCTGCCTTTGGCCCAGGGCGTGATCCTGGAGACCCAGGATCGAATCCCACGTTGGGCTCCTGGTGCATGGAGCCTGCTTCTCCCTCTGCCTGTGTCTTTGCCTCTCTCTCTCTCTCTGTGACTATCATAAATAAAAACAAAAATTAAAAAAATTAAAACAAATAAAAATTAAAAAGTGGAAAAAATATACAAAAATAAATAAAAAGCACATCTGTAAATTCATTTTGTCTTTGTCACTAAGTGATCCGAATGGACTTAGACAAATCCTAGGCAAAAAATGAAGGATTGGAATCTTATCAACCACACACACTGACCAAAGTCCATTATAATTAGAAATCATTAAACCACATACACTCAAAACCACAAAATCATTTTTAAGGAACAAGTATATTAGAGAGATTAGCATTGATGGAAATTAAAAGAAACAGCTATAGAACAGAGAGACTCCAGTGGTATGTATGCCTCAAACTGTGTGAAACAGCAAACTGGTAACAAGGGACCTGCAGCCATTGATAAATGAATGACAATGAACCCTGAATTTTAATGCACTAAAACAGGGTGAACTTAAATAGTAAAATAAACAATGAAAAGTAGAAACTAAATAGAGAACAATGAATAATTCTACAGATGAAAATATGAAAGTTTGACATTGCCAAGAGTGAAGGAAAAAAGTAAAAGGCTCAACATCGTTAGAAACAAGAAGAGTTTACGACTGCAGATTCACTGGAGATTACAGAAATAATAGTGGAAGCCATGGGCTAGGGGGTGGCACTGAATCTGAGGATTCAAAATGTAGTTTTTAGAAAAGTACAACCAATTAACTGTTGGTGCAGTGAATAATAAAAAAAACTGTACATAAATATACAGATAATATATTTGAACAATGTCCACACCCTTTTATGTGGAAAGAACCTATCTAGAATGAGAAACAGATTCCCTAATATGATCAAGGATGTGTGCCAAAATCTTGTAAGTACCACCATGTTAAAAAATAACAAGAATTGCCATATTGCTGATTTTTTGAGCACAGTCAGAAACCAGCCAAGCAGGGAGGGATTTTCCTCAGTGCTCAAGGCCCAAGAAATGTTGGAAAAACCCCTACTCTGCTGCCTGTGAATGGGGCAGTTCCTCTAACTCCCAAACTTTGTTGCTCAGGGGTAAACCGGGGTCCTAATTATTTGTCTCAGTAGGTTGCTAAAGAATGCTTCTTGTGCTGTGTTGATGAGCCCCACGGACAAGATATTGTTAGCCACCTGTTTTCCTGACATTCAGTTATGTTCCAAAAACATGTTTGTGGAAGGCTCTGTATCATCTTTCTATTGCTGCCTAACAAAGTATGGCAAATATGGCAGCTCAAGACAACCCTCACATGTTCCTGCACAGTTCTGTGTGCATTAGATGTCTGGCACTCCATGGCTCTCAGGGCCTTACAAGGCAGAGATTAAAATGTCAGACAAGCCATGGGCTCATCTAGAGGCTTGGGTTCCTCTTCCAAGGGCACATGGTTGTGGCAGAAGCCTTTCTTTCATTTTTTTTTTTGTGGTTGTCAGAGGCTCTTCTTTCCTGCTGGCTGCCAGCCAGCTACAGCCCAGTCTCAGCTTACACCACCTTGCTTCATGCCCACCCCTCCCCCATCTGCCACCCACCAGAGCACATGGAATCCTCTTCTGCTTCACATCTCTCATTACCCTCTAAGGATTCACGGGAGAGATCTGTTCCCTGGGAAGTTACCTTGATGACTCATCCCATGTGTTCAGTGGCTATAGGATTAGCCATGCTTTCCTGCCTGGACTCAGACAAAGAACGTAACTCCTCTGCAGGCTGGCTGCATGCAGAAGTGACTAAATCATCTAAAATTTAGGTTAAATGATCAATTGCTAGGTACGTGTTTGGGATAGGTGGGCAAATGTGGAGGGTAGGTCATTGTATAACCCAAGAGGCTGTACAATGAATCTGGACAGGATGGCAATGACACCATCTCAAGCCTTGTCTCCTCCAATCCCCAGATTCCAGGAGAGACATCACTCTGCAGCCACCTGTGTTTGAAGCAAAAATGTAGGCACACAACACAGAAATAAGGAGAGAATGCCCATGACAGGTTGACTGGGCTTGGCTGTGACAATGGGGGAGACAGTGTAATTAGAGTGGCCATGGCAAGGATCTCACAGCTGCACAGAGGCTCATGCCTTCTGGGTGAGCAGATTTGCACAGAAGATGCGACCCAGCACTGTGGGGTCAGGCCACTGGCATGCCACTATGCAAAGTTTAGTGAATACTCAAATGAGAAATACCTTCCAAGGACCTTCCATGAATAATAAATAGCTCTGTCCTTGTAAGCATCCCTAGGTGGTGCTGCAATTACTGTTCCTGTTTTAGACACTAGGAAACAGGTTCCTAGAGAGGTTTGTTGATCCTACCCTGGGTCACGTGGTGTGAAGGGCAGAGCCGGGCTTGCAGCAGACTACACAGATTCAGACGCTGCAGCATCCCCACTGTGCAGTGCTGTCTCCACTGCCTTGTCACCAGTCAATATCTGTCCTGTTCACCAGGTGCAAGGAGGTGTGTGCAGCATGACCGGGTAAGAACTTCAAATTATCTGCCACCTTTGATCTTAATCATTCTCAGGAAGACACACATAATATACCCACATGATAAAAAGTCACCCACTAGGAGATCCATCAAACACATCACCTGGGCACAGCTCTGCTCAAGGAGATCTTGGGGTGGGGGAGGCTTTCTGGGAGGGGGCGAACAGTGCCTCCATTGGAGGAACACATTCAGGGTACCTGGAGCATAGCCTAGGTCATGGCTGGGCCAGGCAGTAAGGGAGACGATGTCTCTTACGGAGGAGATGGCACTTGGATGGAATCAGGAGGTGGCAATGAAGACCACTTGCCACACACACAGCTGAATGATATTGATGTTTTCAATGGTCTCCAGGAAAACCAGACAAACATCAGCCACATTCTCCTGAAGGCTGGAGAGAGCCTTTGGGCAACTGGGGACGATTTGTATGTATTTTAAAGATATAATATGGCTTTACAATGACTGAAAGCTTTACCTCATATCATGGAATCCCTGCATGTGTTGTTTCTTTTTCATAAAGTGCAAGCCTTATCAACATAGTCTTTGATGAAACATCCATGACCAAAAATAGTTTTTTAACTGTATCCAAAACAGCTCTTTTCTGTGAAGATTAATTAAATAAAAAAGTATTTACTTATTTATTTTTAAGTAAGTAAATAAATTTTTATGTGGAAGAAGTTGTACATAAACAAAACATAAACACCACTAAAAAATTGTACCTATGATAAGTTTAAATTTTTTTTAAGTTGGAGGAGGAATACAATCCAACATAACTGTGTCTAACTCAGGATGTTTACAGTAGGCTGTTGTCCATATCAGCCAGAGGTGCTATGTCCTAATATTCAGTATACAATTCTTAACACAATTTCTTTTTAAAAGACACTAACCTCGAAATAAGTCAATTGGAGAAGGACAAACATTATATGGTCTCATTCACTTGGGGAATATAAAAAATAGTGAAAGGGAATAAAGGGGAAAGGAGAAAAAATAAGTGGGAAATATCAGAAAAGGAGACAGAACATGAAAGGCTCCTAACTCTGGGAAACGAACTAGGGATGGTGGAAGGGGAGGTGGGCGGGGGTGGGGGTGACTGGGTGGTGGGCACTGAGGGGGGCACTTGACGGGATGAGCACTGGGTGTTATTCTGTATGTTGGAAAATTGAACACCAATAAAAAATAAATTTATTTTAAAAAAGACACTAACCTCTATTTTTATCATGAATGTCATGTATGCGACCTAACAGTATCACGTGACTGCATATGGTATTTCACCTGAGATGATTTCTGTTTACCCCAGGGATCATTAGTCATGACCATGGCCTGAGAATATTCAAATGAATACAGTTTGGTCACTGACTAAGGTGAAAATGGCAGTTTAGAGACCTTCCAAAACTCTTCCAACAAAGCAATCAACGTACTGGCAACAAGTGCCACCATCACTATTTTCAGAATTCTGGCAATTAAACAAAACTTGCGGCAGTAGGGGAAATACTGAATCCAGGAAACAAAAGTTTAAAAAACCCAGCTAAGCCACAGTCAGAAAGAAGCATGAGATTTCTGCTGTTGTCATTTGCTTAGATCCCATTCCCTCCCCTGCAGTCTCATGACAGTTCAGAAAAACTAGCAGCAATGTTCACAGTGCAAGTCAGCAATGTGGGATGCCTGGGTGGCTCAGCATTTGAACCTCTGGCGTTGGTTCAGAGTGCGATCCTGGAGTCCCAGGATGGAGTCGCACATCAGGCTCTCTGCATGGAGCCTGCTTCTCCCTTGCCTGTGTCTGCCTCTCTCTCTCTCTCTCTCTCTCTCTCCCCCTCTCTCTCTCATAAATAAATAAAATATTTGAAAAAAAATTTTAAAAAAGAAAGTCATCCATATGTCAGCCACTGGAGAGAGCAGAGCTAGGCTGGAGCCCCCTCACCACCTCCCTCCTGGAGAGTTATCGTAAATGGGCCAATCTGGTGGAAATTGTGTAAGACCCGATCTCTTCAACTGTCCACATTGACTCTGACTGGGAAGGTGCCCAGAATTAAAAGCCTTTCCTTGGCCTAGCTGTCAAAAAATGCATAAAACAGAAAAAGAAGAGGGGCAATTGTTCAATTTGTGATTTCTTAAAGTGATGGATAACAATTCGAGCAAACAATAGGCTAACAAAAGCCTTAAGCGAAGCACTAGGGGCTTTGAGAAGCTCCAACTTTTCAGGAATCCAGAACATGCACCTTGTAGGGCTGTGTGCATGCTCCACTACCTGACAAGGTCCCCTACACTGGCACCTCTGGCTGACCCTGATGCTGTGCACAAGCAAGAAGTGAGGGTTGCAGCAGAGTTTTCAGCTGTTGGCTCACTATGAAAGGCCCCTTGGCACAGATGGAGCCACTCCTCTGAGGCTGCTAATGCATACCCTACCCAGTCACCGACTGACCACCAGCATTCAAGCCAGGCCTACAGTGGCCACGCATGAGCAATTTGCCAGCTTGGAGAATTAGTTTAGAAGAGACACTAATAAGAAGACAGCAATGACAAAAAGCAGTAACATCAACTCCAGGGGAGGCATAAGGTCTGATACCAAGAGTTGCCAAGTTGTATTATTTATTATTTTATTTATTTTTTAAAGATTTTATTTATTTATTCATGAGAGACACCGAGAGAGAGAGAGAGAGAAGCAATGACACAAGCAGAGACACAGGCAGAGGGAGAAGCAGGCTCCACGCAGGGAGCCGGACGTGGGATTCCATCCCAGGACTCCAGGATCACACCCTGGGCTGAAGGCAGGCACCAAACCACTGAGCCACCCAGGGATCCCGCAAGTTCTATTATTTTAAAGCCCAGCCTATACTTCCCTGACTCTGGGACAACAAGAGATCTGGAAGGGAAATACAAATTCCGGCTCTATGTAGAAAAGCATTGGCACAGAGGATTGAGATTGCCTTCCTTACACAGGCCTGGCTCTTAGGTTGGCCGCCAGCTATGTCCAGTTGTAGGAGGGGCTCTGTTCCCAATGAAAGAGCTAGGGAATTATCTGTCTTTGCCTTTTTCTAGTTTTTGTTATTTTCTGGAAACTCAGGGCTTTCCTTGACTTGAAGCTGCAGTACTGCCATCTCTGACATTCCATGACCTTTGTCTCCATGTCTATGTTTCCAAACTTACAACAGCCTACATCAGACAACCTGTAAGGACAACAGCCATTCAATTAGGGACCACCCTAGTCCAGTGTTAACTGTATCTCAACTGGATTATATCTGCAAGGATCTTATTTCCAAATAATAACACATTCACAGGCACCGTGGGCTTTGACTCTCCTATATAGTTTGGGGGTGGGGGAGGACACAATTACATCTATAGCAGGGCTGAACAGTAGACTTGAGCAGGAGGAAGACAGAACCAGTAAATTTGAAGGTAGGTCACTTGACATCTAGTCTGCTAAATGGCACATTAAAAAAAAAAATCTAAGAGCACGGGAAGAGAATGAGTGGAGTCCCAGAGCCCAGAGACCTGGGTACTACTATCAAGCATCCCAACACAGGCACTGAGACAGTCCCCAGAAAAATAAAAGACAGAAAGGGATACTGAGAATACATGAAGGAGTAATAGCCCAAACCATAGCACATTTCATGCAAAACAGTCATCTAAACATTGAAGAAGTTCAACAAAGATAGGATAAATCCATCCCCTAGCACAATGTTTCAAGGCCAAAGACAAAAGCTGAATCACTGGAAGCGGCAAGAAAAAGGAAAGCATCATCATGTAGAGGCTCCTCAGTAAGATGAATGACTGATTTTCATAAACTACAGAGGCCAGAGGCAGCAGGGTGACACAAAAAGTTTCTGGAGGGGATCCCTGGGTGGCTCAGCAGTTTGGCACCTGCCTTTGGCCCAGGGCAAGATTCTGGGGTCCTGGGATCGAGTCCCGCATCGGGCTCCCTGCATGGAGCCTGCTCCTCCCTCTGCCTATGTCTCTGCCCCCCGCTGTGTCTATCATAAATAAATAAATAAATAAATAAATAAATAAATAAATAAATAAATAAATCAATCAATCAATCAATCAATCAATCTTCAAAAAAACCCAAAAAGGTTCTGGAGGAGAAAATCTGTCAAGCAACAAATGTGCATCTAGCACAGATATCCTTCAGCAATGAAGGACATGTCAAGACCTTCCCAGATAAATAAAACCTGAGAGGAATCCCTGGGTGGTGCAGCGGTTTAGCGTCTGCCTTTGGCCCAGGGCGCAATCCTGGAGACCCGGGATCGAATCCCACGTCGGGCTCCCGGTGCATGGAGCCTGCTTCTCCCTCTGCCTGTGTCTCTGCCTCTCTCTCTCTCTCTCTGACTATCATAAATAAATAAAAATTAAAAAAATAAAACCTGAGAGAAGCCCCTGCCATCACCAGCTCTACAAGAAACGTTAGGGGGGAGTCCTTCAATCTGAAAGGAAAAGACAACAGAGTACCTCAATTCTCCACAGAGAAATAGTCACAGAGGTAAACATACAAGCAAGTATAAATGCCTAGGAGGGTAAGATGTATAATAAACATATAAAAATATATTCTTCTGATTTTCAAGAACACCACATGAAATAAATATAAATGGGTGTTGATCAGCACACAAGGTAAAACGTATGTAGGACAATAATGGCACAGGGAGGGGATATCAATTGGCTAAGGTCGATGAATGCCTTGGAAATGAACCTGGTCTTAAGCCAATTAGACTGTCATACATAAAGAAGTTAACTGTAATGCCCAGGAAAGCTACTAAAACTATAAGCCACAACACATGGGAAAAGAAACATGGGGATTTAGTAATTCCTCTAAAATAGAACACCAAGAAGAGCAATAATGTAGGAATGTGAAAACAAAAAGACATAATGCATAGAAAACAGACGGAAAAAATAAGAGTATGCAACACTACCTGAAAAGTAATTAGGTAAATTTACACAGTCCAAAAAAAAAATTTACACAGTCCATTAAGAGGCAGAGACTGGAAGAGGGAATAAAAATCTGTCATCTCTCTGCCATCGTCCAGAGTCCCCCTTTACATCCAGGACACAAGTAGGATGAGGCTTAATGATGGGAAAATGGGCACCAAGCAGATATTAACCCAAAGAACTAGACCAGCTTTGTTAATATAAGACAAAACTTATGACATTTTTTACAGAAAGGAGGACGATTTATAGGAACAAAAGTGGCCACTCTTCACGAATTACGAACGTCTCACACTTAACGAGAAGGCTCCAAAATACATGACTTGAAAGGATAGAATTGAAGAGAGGTACGGACCCCTCAACAGTAATGGTTGGAGGCTACAATACTTGACTTCTGACAACTCAGAGACTGTTATTTCTTGTTCTGCTCACATCAGCACCATGGGGTGGGCAGAGTGTGGGGCCAGGGGCCATAATTTAAGGTGTAGGGCACAGAAGCTTGGAGGGATGAAGTGACTTGCTCAGGGTTGCAGCACAGATGACGGAGGGTTCTGGGGTGGGGGCAGCAGATGGTTCCTTGGTCACCTGGATATGAGCTCATACCCTGTGCACCAAACCAAGCCCTGCCCTCACTTCCTTGTCCACATCCTCCTGCCCAGCACTGTTGCAAGGACTGCAGCTGCCCAAGAGAATGGCCCAGATCCCGAGCCATCTCTTGGTTCTGCATTTCAATTCCTGACACAAATGCAATGTCTTTCCCCCAAAGAAGACCCCCTAGTGGACTGAGGGGAATCCAAACATGTCTCCACCTCCCTCTCACTTAACTCTGCACCCGCACAAGTTGATTCTATCAGCAGCCCTGCTCTGAGAATTCCTGATTCGGGTGACCACCCTGGATGACCAGTAGTGTTCTTGACTCCCAACTGTCGCAGAACCCAGGACATTCCAAACCAACTGCACACATGACAGTTCCCCAGAGAATTAGCTTGATCTTCAACTGACCAAACCTCATTGTGAATCAGTTAATGAACGAGGACAGGGGCTCCTGGTCAGGCTGGTACTTCGGTGACTTACTGCTTGAAGTCTACAAGCCCCCATGTCTCCTAGACTAAAATCTGTACAGCCTGGACTCAGGCCTTGTGAGAAGGCCTCGTGCAGGAAGTAGCTGCACTAGCTCTGACTGGCACCTTCCCAGCTCCTTCTTTCATCCCAGCCTCTAGGCTCTTCTGCACAAACCACAGTTACTTCTCTCAAATCTACATACTGATTTACCCCCACAGTACCTTCAAAGCTGCAGTCAGTGGAGGTGATACTCGAGGCTCTCCCTCGTTGATGGCCAGATGCCCCTGTGGGTGCTGTGGAACCCACTGATGGGGAAATCCAGTAGAATTTATTGGCTGCAGGTGGTTTTGCTGTGACTCCCATATTTCAACCCTTTATGATTTTTTCTTCTCATAACTGGAGTCATGATCCTGGAAAATACGCCAAAGATAGAACCATTAACATGCAGCTTGGGAAGACCGAGGAGACAGGTCAGCAGGGTGCCTAGGGCACGTGTGTGTGAAGCAGGCCCAGCCACACCTTCACACAGGCCTCGAGGTCCCCTGTGTCCACGGAGGGTCTCTAGGGCAGCTGCACAGGGGCCTCTCTTCCACGGAAGCACGTTCACACATCAGACTCTGGAGGGGTGTGCAGGCTGGCATGAGCTAAGGGACAGGGGAGCCTATGTAGTGACACCAGAGGAAATATTTGTTAACGTCAACCACTCTGGGAGTCGTCTCTCAGGTCCAGCAAACAGGACAGATCCATGAAGTTTTGCACAAAGGCCTGTAAATCACAAAGGGGAGAGTTTACCTCTCCTCCACCTCCTGGCTCACACTAGAACTCAGCCTCCGGGTTCTCACATACAAGAGAGGGGGGCTGTGGCCCTCAGGTCATGTCCCCTGTAGGTCAGTGACAAGCCCTACAGTCTCCCCAGCACAAGTACCGAGAAGCTTCACCAAACAAACCCCACTTGGACATGTGGCAGTGGCAGAGGGAGGGAAGTGCAGACCTGCTGAGACCGATAATTTTCAAATAGCAAGAAAAGATGACTCCAATATAGCACCGTCAAGCTCATGAATCCAGTTCCTCTTAAAATTACAGCACTCAGAAACGTGACAGGAGAAAATCAGAGTTCTGCACATATTTCCACTACCTTTGGGATTTCTTATCCACCTTCCTCAGCCTCCAGAGGAGTATGGTCCACCCCACTGTCCCAGAAGTCCTGACCCACTGCCTGCTACCTGAGGGCTCTTCTGATGTTGAGTTAGAATGCACCCTGACTTCTGTCATTGCACTAATGACGCCCTTAAGACATTTAAAATTGTTCACTGAAATAGAATACACGAGGCAGCATTTTGGTAGCTTTCTCTCAAGTATACAGCACTGATGTAACGATAGCAATTATCCTTGAAGTGATGAGTCAACCTCCGCAGTACCTTCATCTCTTTCAGTTTATGGGGTGTACCCGGTGGGTGTACAGAAGTGCATTTTCTTGAATTTCCAACTGGAAGGGAGAGATGTGGCTGTGCAGGACTGCATGACTCCTGTCTCCACCCCAACACACATCCTGGGAAATGCACAGCAATAGGGAGCAGTGTTGGCCTACTCACTAGTGTGCTATAAGCAGGCTAAATGGGGTTTGCTACAAGTAGGGCCTAGAGCCCAGGCAAGGGTGTGTGCTTCACAATTACTCTGTAGATGTGCAGCAATTGAATGATTGGTTAAGGAGTTAGACATCTGGTCATGGGTGGATCTAGACAGGGGGCTTGGATGGCTCCCCAGCATGGGAGGTGAAAAGATTATGCAGCTTTTCCTCTGATCTGTTAAATTGTCCCACTCCAAAAGTTTATCTTCTTCCTGTTTGGTTACTCAAGCTGGAACCCACTGGTCAGTGCAGAGGCGGCGTGCTGCTGACAATGCTGCCAACCACCTGTCCTCTAAGTCACTGTGTGCGGTAGAGATCTCCAGGGATGGCCTTGGAGACGATGCTGCTTTTGGATGATGTTTTGAGAGCTGCTTAAAAGACCTCCTACTGCTTCCTTTTGCCACAAATCACACAATTCAGAACATAATCTGTAAACATTGGGGTGCAGGTGTTCCAACATTTCATTGCATCTGTTATCTTTGGGGTAAATCCCCCAACAGTGTAATTCCTGGGAATCAGTGAGGGTGACAAAACATGAGACACTCCTAACACTGGGAAATGAACAAGGGGTGGTGGGGGGAGGTGGGCGGGTAGTTGGGTTGACTGGGTGATGGGCACCAAGGGGGTACGTGGTGGGATATGCACTGGGTGTTATGCTATATGTTGGCAAATTGAACTCCAATTAAAAAAATAGAATAATAAGGGAAAAAAGGGATCCAAGTCATTTAGAATCAGTAACAATTTTGCAGTCTTGTCAAATTTCAAAACAATAATACTTCATTTTTATTTTTTATTTATTTTTAATTTTTAAAAAAATTTATTTATGATAGTCACACACACACACACAGAGAGAGAGAGAGAGAGAGAGAGGCAGAGACATAGGCAGAGGGAGAAGCAGGCTGCATGCACCGGGAGCCTGACGTGGGATTCGATCCCGGGTCTCCAGGATCACACCCTGGGCCAAAGGCAGGCGCTAAACCGCTGCACCACCCAGGGATCCCACACTTCATTTTTAAAATGAAAAAAAAAAACCCACACAAACTTTTTCAAGTACTGAAGACTTTTCATCCTGAGTTTGTTACAATAGGAACACCCAGGATGGAAAGAAGCTGTCATCCAAATATTACCCAGGTGCCCTCCTGCAGCCACTGAGGGGACAGGTGGAAAGACCCAGTGGATTCATCACCACTGGGCCTTGGGGAAGAGCTCACAGCAAGTTGGCATTGCCAATGGCTGTCGACACCTGCTCTGGTTCAGAGGGACAGTGGCTCCTGTTGGACATGGCTGTGAAATTCTCAGGAAAGAGGAGGGGGAAGGCAAAGACATTTGGAACTGATGAGCGTCTTCCTGTGGGATTGATCTTTGTCTCTCCCAAGTGATTTATAATCTGTCCCACCTGCCTCTATGCTCACATGCCAATCACTTTTTTTTAAGGACAGTTAGGATCTTGTACCAAAGCATCTGGTACAATTTCATTCTCCTATGTGCCAATGTGGAGACACTGCCCCCTCTCAGACGTCGTGACCCCCTTTGCTCAGCTCTTGCTCTGCGTCTGCAAAGCGTGTTGACCACAGTGGGGAAGAAGCAGTAGAGCCATTCTGTGAAATGCTTAATTTCCACTTACCATATGAGGGGCACACCTCAGGGCCCCGAAACACTGGCCTATGGTAAACTGTGTACAGACCCTGTCACGGAGATTAGAGTTTACATCATTGGGCATAAGTTACATCATGACCTAAAGGATGGAACCGAGCCTCTCCTTTGCCTTCCTGGGCTTCGATTTCAGCCCAGGAGGGCAGTGCCCCCCTCAGACTATGCCTCTAGGGTTCCTTTCTTGGCTAATGGACAGTCAGACGGGCTCTCCATCAAGAACAGATCACGCGTTCCCTTTGTCACATCCCTGCCTCCTGAGATCATCGTGTGGAGTGAGAGACATGTCCTCTTGCCATGTGAAGGGGTTAGCTAGCACTGGAGTCCTCTGGTTCCTTGGACCCCAGTGTTCTTCACCACTGCAGACCTTGAGCACATATCAAAAATGAGCTTGCCATTGTAATATGTTTCCTTTCAGTCTTGGTTAGTCCTCTGGGGTTGGAAAGGAATGTTTGTATATGCCACCAGGCTAGTTCAAAGACATACAGCATTGTAGTTCCTTTTTGGTATCTCAGGCACTTGTGATTTCCTTTTTTCTTTTTAAAAATTTTATTTATGATAGTCACACACACACACACACACACACACACACACACACACACAGGCAGAGACATAGGCAGAGGGAGAAGCAGGCTCCATGCACCGGGAGCCTGACATGGGATTCGATCCCGGGTCTCCAGGATTGCGCCCTGGGCCAAAGGCAGGCGCTAAAGCATTGCGCCACCCAGGGATCCCTGATTTCCTTTTCTCAAAGTCAGAAGGGAGAGCAATTGCTGACCTACTGGGTGCCAGAAGCCTGGAAGGAAATCTATTTCCATTTTCAATCTCACTGCTGAGGAAACTGCCAGACTGATGCATTATTATGTTCTTGCTCCCTGCGGCTAAGGGCACCCAAGTGATATGCTGTGAGCCGCCCCTCTGCCATCTGGTGGCAGAGACGGCCAGGATCCCACCTGCTTTGCCTGCCTACCTGCACAGGGGCCGCCTTCAGCTGTGGGCAGCTGCCAGTTTTGGGAGTGTGGGGATCACTGTGGTGCTGAGAATCAGGATCCAAAGAATTTATGATGGTTGATCCTAGGGTGTAGCGACCTTCCCACAGCTCTAGCAACATGTTCCTAAAGAACGATTAGCTAGACTTTGTGCCTACGTTTTCAGGCTTTTCATTGAAAACTGCCCACTTGTTTAGGAATGGGCCAGCATTTATGCTGTATGATGAAACTATCTCAGTGGCTACTTTCCTTAGTGATTAAGCACCATACATAAAGATGAAAGCCAGGTGACCAAATTGCGGCACTCAATGTCTTTTTAACTAGTAAGGGAATGATAAACCCCATAGGAGTGCAATGTCAAGATGAGGCAGATTAAAAAAACAAGTTTTTAAAAAATTTATTTATGATAGTCACACACACAGAGAGAGAGAGAGGCAGAGACATAGGCAGAGGGAGAAGCAGGCTCCATGCACCGGGAGCCCGACATGGGATTCGATCCCGGGTCTCCAGGATCGCGCCCTGGGCCAAAGGCAGGCACCAAACCACTGCGCCACCCAGGGATCCCCAAAAAACAAGTCTTTTCAAAGTATGAAGAGATTTCATTTTATTATTATTTTTTAATAAATTTTTTATTGGTGTTCAATTTACCAACATACAGAATAACACCCAGTGCTCATCCCGTCAAGTGTCCCCCTCAGTGCCTGTCACCCACTCACCACCACCCCCTGCCCTCCTCCCCTTCCACCACCCCTAGTTCATTTCCCAGAGTTAGGAGTCTTTATGTTCTGTCTCCCTTCCTGATATTTCTCACACATTTCTTCTCCCTTCCCTTATATTCCCTTTCACCATTATTTATATTCCACAAATGAATGAGAACATACACTGTTTGTCCTTCTCCAATTGACTTACTTCACTCAGCATAATACCCTCCAGGTCCATCCACGTTGAAGCAAATGGTGGGTATTTGTCATTTCTAATGGCTGAGTAATATTCCATTGTATACATAGACCACATCTTATGAAGAGATTTTAAATGCTACTGATAACTAAAGAAAGTGAACACAAAACCATACGAGAACATCAGGCCGTGTTCAGTGCGACATCATTTGCTCTTCCAATTTTGATTTCCTAGAGTTCTGCTCTAATATTGTTATTCCTCTTCTGCTGCTTGGTTTCAGCTCCCATCACTGTTCTTTCTCCAGCTCCCATAAGTGTGCAGTTAGCTTGTGTACTTGAGATTTTTCATTTCTTGAGGCTTCTATTGATATGTCCTTCCTCTAATACCATTCTTGCTGCATCCCAGTGGTTTTGAACCATTGTGCTTTCATTTTCATTAGTTTGCATGAATCTTATACATTCTTCTCAAATTTCCTGGTGGACCTATTCATTCTGTAGGAGGAGGCTCTTTAACCTCCAAGTGTTTGTGTTCCTTCCAAATGTCCTCTTGGTAAGGAGTTGAAGTTTCAAAGCACTGAGGTCTGAAAATATGCAAGGAATAGTCACAGTCTTGTATCAGTTCATGAGAGCTGATTTGTGACCAAGTATGTGATCTACTCTGGAGAAAGTTGCCTGTGCAGCTGAGAAGAAGGTGCATTGTGCTGCATTAGGATGGAATGTTCTGTATCTATCTGTGAAGTTGACTCATCTGGTCCAGTGTGTCATCAAAACCCTTGTTTCTTTGGTGATCTTCTGCTTGGTGACATGTGTGTCCCTTGCTGAGTGTGGAGTATTGACCTCTTCTACTATGAGGGTTTCATTATCTGTGTGTTTCTTTACTTTGGTTATTAATTCTATTGGAAAAATCAGGCATCAGGTGACCTGAAGGAGGAGGAGATGCAAAATCTGAATAGACAGAGCTGGAAGTTGGATTATTAGTCAGATCCGAATCGGACAACACGTGTGCCTATGAACAATCTACCTAATTGCCTAAAGGAAAAGGTATAAAGTGGAGAAACAGGTTTTTTTTCTTATACCAATCTTTTTTTTAAATAAATTTATTTTTTATTGGTGTTCAATTAACCAACATACAGAATAACACCCAGTACTCATCCCGTCAAGTGCACCCCTCAGTGCCCGTCACCCATTCACCCCCACCCCCTGACCTCCTCCCCTTCCACCACCCCTAGTTCGTTTCCCAGAGTTAGGAGTCTTTATGTTCTGTCTCCCTTTCTGATATTTCACCACACATTTCTTCTCCCTTCCCTTATATTCCCTTTCACTATTGGAGAAACGGGTTTTTAATAGCATCATCAAGTTGACAACTTCTAATTTTGCCTCCATCAGGAATTTGTCTACTGAGCCTCTCAAATATCCATCCTCTAGGTTGGTAGGTCTACTTCTAGGTCTCCAAATGTTTCATCTCTGGGTGGTCAGAAGGAAACTAGATTGCAACCCCTTAATAAACAAGTTTTCTCTTCCAGTCTCTCCTACATCAGCAAATGACTCAAAAGTTATCCAGTGATCTAACCAGAGGACTGAAAGCTTCTTTTTTAAGCTCTTTTATCAGGACACCTGGGTGACTCAGTGGTTGAGCATCTGTCTTTGGTTCAGACAGTGATCCCAGGATTCTGGGATGAAGGCCCACTTCAGGCACCCCACAGGGAGCCTGCTTCTCCCTCTGCATATGTCTCTGCCTCTCTCTGTGTCTCTCATCAATCAATAAATAAAATCATTAAAAAAAACCTCTAATACATCACCACCCACATGCAATCAAGACATTTTATAAAATTAATTACAAAATATATATTTCAAGTCCAGGTGCTTCTCTTGACAGCCACCACTTTAATTTTAGCCATCATTTTCTAGTCAGGACCACTACTCCAAATCCGGCCAGTACAAACTGAATGAGACGTGTCAGGCAGGAACTGGGATGGTATGTTGGGAGACACCCCATTTTCCTCTACACAGATATATAAAAGATTAATAAAATATTTTTAAATGATGACACATGGATGGGAGCACAATCATGATAAACACATGTATCAAAAGGCAAAAGGAAACACCAGTGTGAGCAAGGCTTAAGTCACATGCATAATGCCCACTATATTATGAATAAGGTGAAGGTTACCGAGAGCTCAGGTCTACGGGGAGATAAAACTGAGTGATCCAGATGAGATAGTCCATCAGATGCAAGCTCCATGTTTAAAACCAAGGACCACGGGAAGATTCTCACTCTCATGAAAGCAGAGGTGCCAAAATGGATGCAGATAACTTTGCAGGGCTACAGGAGGCTTAGAGGAGCATCCTGGGATTTTTATGGTAACCACTAGAAGCATGAATAAAATAGAAATCCAGCTGATCCAAGATGGTGATGTAGAAAGTCCTGAACTCACCCTGTCTGTGGACACATATCTCTACCAACAGCAAGAGAGACAGATACATGGTCATGAAGGGAACCCCCAGTCCTGATTCGACAATCTACAGTGGGGAGGGATAGTACTGAGGGGCCAAGAGCAGATTTGTCAGCACTGGGGTACAGAAGAAAGGCTGGAGTTGACAAGAGCAACTAGAATATAAAGGAAACTGTCTTACAACCCTGACAAATGGCAGGGTGGTAGCTGGGACTCTCTCCTGGTTGTAGGGGTTGGCAAGTGCTGTGGTTTACAATATCCCTCCAACTTGACAATGTAGACAGGAGCATGAGCTGGAAGTCCTAGCACACCTACCAACCCAGACTCAGGCTCCCAGCCCATACCAGTCCCTGCCTGTCTAAGAAGGCAGCCTCAGAGCAGCATACACTGAGAAGCCCTGATCAGCACTCACTACATATCCGGCTGTCTTGCCAAGGTGCCACAGGTGTAGACAACCTCAGAATAGTCCATGTCCACAGAAATTTATCTCCAAAAGGCTTGCTTGGGCCCTCCTCGTGTGGAGTGCCCTGAGACCTCCTGGCTCCTGCCTGCTTGGCTTCAGCCATCCAGGCAGGAAGCTTTCTTCATCCAGCACCTCAGTTTCCTGGCATGAACCCCAACCCCAGCCACTGCACTAGGGTTTCCTCTCTGGGCAGCACACTAGGACACCCCCTTCCTTGCTTTCCAATATGGCCAATTTCCCACACCAGGGTGACCCTGGCGCTGAGCGCACTGACAGACACCAGTTTGCAGCCAGTTCACCTTCAGCTGCCTTCCTAGGATGCCCTCTGAACAGAGAAACCTGGGACCACCCTGGCTCAGACCCCTTTCAGTTCCAGCTATCCCTCTAGGCAGCCCCAGTACAAAATGCCCTACGCCCCCCAGCACATGCCAGCCATAGCTCCATCCAGCCAATCAGTCACCAGGCACACAGTCTACACAGGGAATGACCATACACAAGACCATCCCTTCAAGTTAGGAGAAGGAGATTTTAGGCGTAATTGTTTTTTTTAAATTTTTAATTAGTTAATTAATTAATTAATTGATTGATTAATTTATGATAGTCACAGAGGGAGAGAGAGAGGCAGAGACACAGGCAGAGAGAGAAGCAGGCTCCATGCACTGGGAGCCCGATGTGGGATTCAATCCCGGGTCTCCAGGATCGCACCCTGGGCCAAAGGCAGGCGGTAAACCACTGCGTCACCCAGGGATCCCCTAGGCCAAATTTTTAAAACAACAACAACAACAACAACAACAACAACAACAAAACAACACAGGAAGTCAAAATGAGGAGAAAGAAATATTCTTCTAATGAAAGAACAATATGAAACTTCAGAAAAGGAACTAAATGAAACAGAGATAAGCAATAGGTCTGTTAAAGAATCTAAATTAATGATCATAAGAGATGATCACTAGATTGGATAGGAAAGTGGAAGAACTCAGTAAGAACTTCAACAAAGAGACAGAAGGTATAGACTAATAAAAAACATTAAAAGGCCTCATACATTTGGGGAATATAAAAATTAGTGAAAGGGAATAAAGGGAAAGGAGAGAAAATGAGTGAAAATATCAGTGAGGGTGACAAAACATGAGAGACACCTTACTGTGGGAAACGAAAGGTGGCAGAAAGGCAGGTGGGTGGGGGGACAGGGTCACTGAGTGACGGGCACTGAGGGGGGCACTTGACCGGATGAGCACTGAGTGATATGCAATGTGCTGGCATATTGAATTCCAATAAAAAAAACATAGACGAATATATAAAGAAATAAAAAAACAGAGCTAAAGAACACAAACAGATACAAAAAATACAATGGAGAGAATCTAAAGTAAATTAGTGGGTTCCAAAGAACAGACTGGCAGTCTAGAAGACCAAGTGATGGAAAGCTTGGAAGCTGAACAGTGAAAAGAAAAAAAAAAGTATACAGTATGAGGATAGATTAAGGGATTTCTTTTTTTATAATAAATTTATTTTTTATTGGTGTTCACTTTGCCAACATACAGAATAACATCCAGTGCTCATCCCCTCAAGTGCCCCCCTCAGTGCCCGTCACCCATTCACCCGCACCCCCTGCCCTCCTCCCCTTCCACCACCCCTAGTTCGTTTCCCAGAGTTAGGAGTCTCTATGTTCTGTCTCCCTTCTGATATTTCCCACACATTTCAGATTAAGGGATTTCTTGGGCATCATGAAGCAAAGAAACTTTCACATTATTGTGGTCCCAGCTGGAGAAGAGAGACAGGGTAGAAAACATAGTTGAAGAAATATTCTATGAAAACTTCTTTCACAGACATCCAGATTCAGGAAGAATGGAGAGCTCAAACAAAGCAATCCAAAGAGACCCACACCTGACAGAATAATGAAAATGTCAAAAGTTAAGGATAAAATAGACTTAGAAATAGCAAGAGAGAAAACAACAAGTGCTATGTAAGGGAAATGCCTTCGGGCCATCAGTTGCATTTTTCAGGAGAAACCTTGCGGCCCAGAACATGGTAGCATGGTATTTTCAACATGCAGAAAGGAAAAATCCTGCAGCCGAGACTACTCCACTCAACAAGGTGATCATTCAGAATTGATGGAATTGCAAAGAGTTTCCCGGACAAACGGGACTCAAAGGAGATTATCACCCCTAAAATGGCACTACAAGAAATGCGAAGGGACTTCTTTTATGTGGAAAAGAAAAGGTCATCACAGACTTAAGAAAATTAGGAATATCTTTTAAAAAGGAGAAAAAATGAGGGGAAAATATCAGAAAGAGAGACAGAATATGAAGGACTCCTAACTCTGGGAAACAAACTAGGGGTGGTGGAAGGGGAGGTGGGCGGGGGGTGGGGGTGACTGGGTGATGTGCACTGAGGTGGGCACTTGTCGGGATGAGCACTGGGTGTTATTCTATATGTTGGCAAATTGAAAATTATTTTTCCTCCCTGCCACACTCCAGGCACTTGGCTGGTTACCTCTCCAGAATAATCTCAGCCCTGGTCAGCTTTTGATTCATTTCCTCCTCCTCATTGACCCATGTATCATTGGCTCCAAACTCTCTCAGGATCCCTCTTCTCCCTCAAACCTGTCTTGCTCTCCAGTCAACTCTCTGCCTCCCTCATCACTGGATTCCACGGATTCCATGTGCCAACCATCTGTTATTCCCTCTTGTAGTCTTGACCATCAACCCCTGCTATGCCTTCATCCAGGATACTGCTGCATCTAGTCTCTTTCCGGAACCACACTGCACATTCCCACTTCACCTACAGAATATCTGTATTAGCGGTAAACAAACAAATACGTAGAGGATTCCCACTCAGCAAAGTTGTGAGAAAAAGCTAGCTCACTATGTATTTCCTCCACTGAAGTCCATTGCAGTACTGAGCTTCTGTTCACATGAGTGAGGTTGGTGTACTACAGATGTTGAAACATGCCACTTCATGTTTTCTTCTACATGCCAACTTGCAAAACAGTACAATATGATGGCATCTCATTTGTGTAAAGATGGCATACACATGGTCAGATATGTGTAGAATGATTGAAAGAAACAAAGACTGAAAACAACCCTGTAGAAAACTGCTTATATAGCTAACAGGATTAGCAGGGACATTAACTTTGCTTTAAACGTTGCATATATACCAGTGTTTTCCAGTTTGGGATTCATTGCTTCATGATCTACCTTGCTTACATTTTACATACTACCTGCACTCAGGTCAGAAATATTTCACAACAAAAGAACAATATAGAGAACCTGAGACCCTATAGTCGTTCACAGGACTTTACCACTGGAATGAAAATCTACATAATTTATCTGCATCTGAGAACTTCACTACTGTCTAACATCATTATTTAGAGTATCATGACTAAGGAAATGAAATTAAAAGTGAAAATATTCTATGCAGTGAGACTCACTCTTTTCCTTACTTTTAAACGATGATGTCCTAATAAAAGATTTCACAGAATGGCAAGACATATCAAGGGCAAAGTCTCAGAACATGTAGCTCGAGGCAGAAATTAAGCATGAGGGAGAGAACGAGAATCCAAGAAGTTTGACGGATGCCTTTTCTATTAGCGATTTTAGTTTTTTTAAAAAAATAAATTAATTTTTATTGGTGTTCAATTTACCAACATACAGAACAACACCCAGTGCTCATCCCGTCAAGTGTCTCCCTCACTGCCCGACCCCCACTCACCCCCACCCCCCGCCCTCCTCCCCTTCCACCACCCCCAGTTCACTTCCCAGAGTTAGGAGTCTCCATGTTCTGTCTCCCTTCCTGACATTCCCCACACACCTCTTCTCCCTTCCTTTATATTGCTTTTCAATATTATTTATATTCCCCAAATGAATGAGAACATACACTGTTTGTCCTTCTCCAATTGACTTACTTCCCTCAGCATAATAACCTCCAGTTCCATCCACCTTGAAGCAAATGGTGGGTATTTGTCGTTTCTAATGGCTGAGTAATATTCCATTGTACACATAAACCACATCTTCTTTATCCATTCATCTTTCGATGGACACCGAGGCTCCTTCCACAGTTTGGCTATTGTGGACATTGCTGCTAGAAACAGCGGGGTGCAGGTGTCCTGGTGTTTCATTGCATCTGAATCTTTGGGGTAAATCCCCAACAGTGCAATTTCTGGGTCGTAGGGCAGGTCTATTTTTAACTCTTTGAGGAACCTCCACACAGTTTTCCAGAGTGGCTGCACCAGTTCACATTCCACCAACAGTGTAAGAGGGTTCCCCTTTCTCCGCATCCTCTCCAACATTTGTGGTTTCCTGCCTTGTTAATTTTCCCCATTCTCACTGGTGTGAGGTGGTATCTCATTGTGGTTTTGATTTGTATTTCCCTGATGGCCAGTGATGCAGAGCATTTTCTCATGTGCATGTTGGCCATGTCCATGTCTTCCTCTGTGAGATTTCTCTTCATGTTTTTTGCCCATTTCATGATTGGATTGTTTGTTTCTTTGGTGTTGAGTGTAATAATTCTTTATAGATTTTGGAAACTAGCCCTTTATCTGATATGTCATTTGCAAATATCTTCTCCCATTCTGTAGGTTGTCTTTTAGTTTTGTTGACTGTATCCTTTGCTGTGCAAAAGCTTCTTATCTTGATGAAGTCCCAGTAGTTCATTTTTGCTTTTATTTCTTTTGCCTTTGTGGATGTATCTTGCAAGAAGTTACTGTGGCCAAGTTCAAAAAGGGTGTTTCTTGTGTTCTCCTCTAGGATTGTGATGGAATCTTGTCTCACATTTAGATCTCTCATCCATTTTGAGTTTATCTTTGTGTATGGTGAAAGAGAGTGGTCCAGTTTCATTCTTCTGCATGTGGATGTCCAATTTTCCCAGCACCATTTATTGAAGAGACTGTTTTTTATCCAGTGGATAGTCTTTCCTCCTTTATCGAATATTAGTTGACCATAAAGTTCAGGTTCCACTTCTGGGTTCTCTATTCTGTTCCATTGATCTATGTGTCTGTTTTTGTGCCAGTGCCACACTGTCTTGATGACCACAGCTTTGTAGTACAACCTGAAATCTGGCATTGTGATGCCCCCAGCTATGGTTTTCTTTTTTAAAATTCCCCTGGGTACTCGGGGTCTTTTCTGATTCCACACAAATCTTAAAATAATTTGTTCTAACTCTCTGAAGAAAGTCCATGGTATTTTGATAGGGATTGCATTAAACGTGTAAACCGCCCTGGGCAACATTGACATTTTCACGATATTAATTCTACCAATCCATGAGCATGGAATATTTTTCCATCTCTTTGTGTCTTCCTCAATTTCTTTCAGAAGTGTTCTATAGTTTTTAGGTATAGGTCCTTTACCTCTTTGGTTAGCTTTATTCCTAGGTATCTTATGCTTTTGGGTGCAAATGTAAATGGGATGGACTCCTTAATTTCTCTTTCTTCAGTCTCATTGTTAGTGTATAGAAATGCCATTGATTTCTGGGCATTGATTTTGTATCCTGCCACGTTACCAAATTGCTGTATGAGTTCTAGCAATCTTGGGGTGGAGGCTTTTGGGTTTTCTAGGTAGAGTATCATGTCATCAGCGAAGAGGGAGAGTTTGACTTCTTCTTTGCCAATTTGAATGCCTTTAATATCTTTTTGTTGTCTGATTGCTGAGGCTAGGACTTCCAATACTATGTTGAACAGCTGTGGTGAGATGGACATGCCTGTCTTGTTCCTGATCTTAGGGGAAAGGCTCCCAGTGCTTCCCCATTGAGAATGATATTTGCTGTGGGCTTTTCGTAGATGGCTTTTAAGATGTTGAGGAAAGTTCCCTCTATCCCAACACTCTGAAGGGTTTTGATCAGGAAAGGATGCTGTATTTTGTCAAATGCTTTCTCTGCATCTAATGAGAGGATCATATGGTTCTTGGTTTTTCTCTTGCTGATATGATGAATCACATTGATGGTTTTACGAGTGTTGAACCAGCCTTGTGTCCCGGGGATAAATCCTACTTGGTCAGGGTAAATAATTTTCTTAATGTGTTGTTGGATCCTATTGGCTAGTATCTTGTTGAGAATTTTGGCATCCATGTTCATCAGGGATATTGGTCTGTAATTCTCCTTTTTGGTGGGGTCTTTGTCTGGTTTCGGAATTAAGGTGATGCTGGCCTCATAGAACAAATTTGGAAGTACTCCATCTCTTTCTATCTTTCCAAACAGCTTTAGTAGAATAGGTATCATTTCTTCTTTAAACGTTTGATAGAATTCCCCTGGGAAGCCATCTGGCCCTGGACTCTTGTGTCTTGGGAGGTTTTTGATGACTGCTTCAATTTCCTCCCTGGTTATTGGGCTGTTCAGATTTTCTGTTTCTTCCTGCTCCAGTTTTGGTAGTTTGTGGCTTTCTAGGAATGCATCCATTTCTTCTAGATTGCCTAACTTACTGGCGTATAGCTGTTCATAATATGTTTTTTAAATCGTTTGTATTTCCTTGGTGTTGGTAATGATCTCTCCTTTCTCATTCATGATTTTATTAATTTGAGTCTTCTCTCTCTTCTTTTTAATAAGGTTGGCTAATGGTCTATCTATCTTATTAATTCTTTCAAAGAACTAACTCCTGGTTCTGTTGATCTGTTCCACAGTTCTTCTGGTCTCGATTTCATTTAGTTTTGCTCGAATTTTAATTAACTCTCTTCCTCTGCTGGGCGTGGGGTCCATTTGCTGTTTTTTCTCTAGCTCCTTTATGTGTAAGGTGAGCTTTTGTATTTGAGTTCTTTCCAGTTTTTGAATGGATGCTTGTATTGCGATGTATTTCCCCCTCAGCACTGCTTTTGCTGCATCCCAAAGATTTTGGACGGTTGTATCTTCCTTCTCCTTAGTTTCCATGAATATTTTTAATTCTTCCTTACTTTCCTGGTTGACCCTTTCATCTTTTAGCAGGATGGTCCTTAACCTCCACGTGTTTGAGGTCCTTCCAAACATCTTGTTGTGATTTAGTTCTAATTTCAAGGTATTATGGTCTGAGAATATACAGGGTACTATCCCGATCTTTTGGTATCGGTTCAGACCCGATTTGTGACCCAGTATGTGGTCTATTCTGGAGAAAGTTCCATGTGCACTTGAGAAGAATGTGTATTCAGTTGAGTTTGGATGTAAAGTTCTGTAGATATCTGTGAAATCCATCTGGTCCAGTGTAGTATTTAAAGCTCTCGTTTCTTTGGAGATGTTGTGCTTAGAAGACCTATCGAGTATAGAAAGAGCTAGATTGAAGTCACCAAGTAGAAGTGTACTATTACCTAAGTATTTCTTCAGTTTGGTTATTATTTGGTTTAAATATTTGGCAGCTCCCACATTTGGGGCATATATATTGAGGATTGTTAAGTCCTCTTGTTGGATAGATCCTTTGAGTATGAGATAGTGCCCCTCTTCATCTCTCACTATAGTCTTCAAGGTAAATTTTACTTCATCTGATATAAGGAAGGCTACCCCTGCTTTCTTTTGAGGACCATTTGAATGGTAAATGGTTTTCCAACCTTTTATTTTCAGGTGGTAGGTGTCCTTCTGTCTAAAATGAGTCTCTTGTAGACAGCAAATAGATGGGTCCTGCTTTTTTATCCAGTCTGAAACCCTGCGCCTTTTGATGGGGTCATTAAGCCCGTTCACGTTCAGAGTTACTATTGACAGATATGAGTTTAGTGTCATCCTGATATCTATTCAGTCCTTGTTTTTGTGGATTGTTCCACTGAACTTCTTCTTAAAGGGGAATTTTAAGAGTCCCCCTTAAAATTTCTTGCAGAGCTGGTTTGGAGGTCACATATTCTTTCAGTTCCTGCCTGTCTTGGAAGCTCTTTATCTCTCCTTCAAATGTGAATGAGAGCCTTGCTGGATAAAGTATTCTTGGTTGCATGTTCTTCTCATTTAGGACCCTGAATATATCCTGCCAGCCCTTTCTGGCCTGCCAGGTCTCTGTGGAGAGGTCTGCTGTTACCCTAATACTCCTCCCCATAAAAGTCAGGGACTTTTTGTCTCTTGCTGCTTTAAGGATCTTCTCCTTATCTTTGGAATTTGCAAGCTTCACTGTTAAATGTCGAGGTGTTGAACAGTTTTTATTGATTTTAGGGGGGGATCTCTCTATTTCCTGGATCTGAATGCCTGTTTCCCTTCCCAGATTACGAAAGTTTTCAGCTAGGATTTCTTCAAATACATATTGTGGCCCTCTGTCCCTTTCGGCGCCCTCGGGAACCCCAATTAAACATAGGTTTTTCTTCCTCAGGATGTCATATATTTCCCTTAATCTGTCTTCATGGTCTCTTAATTGTCTGTCTCTTTTTTCCTCAGTTTCCGTCTTTGCCATCAACTTGTCTTCTAGGTCAGTCACTCGTTCTTCCACCTCCTTAACCCTTGTCTTTAGGACTTCTAGCTTGGATTGCATCTCATTCAATTGATTTTCAATTTCTGACTGATTGGATCTAAATTCTGCAGTCATGTAGTCTCTTGAGTCCTTTACGCTTTTTTCTAGGGCCACCAGTAGCTCTATAATAGTGCTTCTGAATTGGCTTTCTGACATTGAATTGTAATCCAGATTTTGTAACTCTGTGGGAGAGAGGACCGTTTCTGATTCTTTCTTTTGAGGTGAGGTTTTCCTTCTAGTCATTTTGCTCAGTGCAGAGTGGCCAAAAACAAGTTATGTTGGGAAAAGGAGAAAAAGAGAGAGAGAGAAGGAAAGAAAAGAGAAAAAGAAAAAAGAAAAAAAGAAAAACGAGAAGAAAAAGAGAAAAAAAAGAAAGAAAGGATAAAAAAGGGTGGGGGAAGCAAACCGAAATAATAAAAAAAAAAACACGGGGGAGTTTCTTCTGAGTCTCTATATTTTAAGTCCCTTGACTTCTCCTGGAACTGGTCCGTCTAGCTGGTCTTCTGGGGGAGGGCCCTGTTGTGCTGATTTTCACGTGTTAGCACTTGGGGGAGCTGCTCGGCCCCCTCCCTGGTGCAGGGCTCAGTGGGGGTTGTTCACCCCGTGAGGCCCCTGGAGGAACAGCCACAGTGGCTGGCGGCCGGCTCTGGAAACCTGGATTCAGCTCCCGCAGTAACTCTGGGGCTCTCCGTCTGCAGGGCCTGGAGGCTCCGGGACGGAGCCACTGATCTGCTCAGCTCGGGGCAGGACCGTCCTTGCTGTCCTGGGCCCTCCCGGCCTCTGCCTGTCCCGGGAAGAGGCCGGATTCCGGGCTGTGTCCCGGCTCCCTGTGCCCCGGGGCCTGCGCTGTTGGATTCGCGCTCCCGCCCCGCAGCCCCCTCCGCGGAGCCGCCGCCCGAGCCTCCCCGAGCTGCTCTGGTCCCGCCGTGCGCGCTGCAGCCCTTAGGGAGCTCGGCGCACTCTCCCGGGACGCAGGTGCCTGTTAGTGTCTCAGGGAGCCCGAGGGCATCCCCGGCCTCCTGGGTCCTGCTCTAACTCCCTGCGGGCGCGCGCCTTTCTGCCCGGGAACGTTGGTGCAGCTCCTGCTTCTCCGAGACGGGGCTCTCCTGTCCTGGGGGCACTCGCCCTGGCCTCAGCCTGGCTCCTCGCGGGGCCCCTCCCCCTTGGAGGCCTTTTGTTTCTTTATTTCTTTTTCCCCGTCTTCCTACCTTGAGAACATTGGGAACTCTTCTCACTGTAGCATTCCAGCTGGTCTCTCTTTCAATCTCAGGCGGAATTCTTAGATTTTCAGGATGATTTGAAAGTTATCTAGGTAATTTGGTGGGGACAGCTGATTTGGGGACCCTACTCTTCAGTCATCTTGCCCCTCCTCCCTTTGTGTTTTTAAATAAAAACTGTGTGCACACACACGTGTGTGATGAACTACAGCTTATGTTTGCTTGTGAACCCCTCAGACCTGCCTATTCTAGAGTAAGTGCAATTAACATTTACTGTTGGTCCTTCCCC